>NC_139720.1:81451086-82037763 GCF_964211835.1 Anser anser | reverse complement strand
TGCAGATTTGCGATGCTTATTTCCATTCCCTCTCTTCTTATCCCACATATACACAAGCATCTTCTAATCTACTTTATTTTTCCCTACATCTGAACTCAGAGGAGGATTTCTGAAAGTTGTAATAAGTAACCGCCACAGTTATTGGGCTAAAGCAACAATAAAGAACTCAACAGCATGTTGCAGGCACATTGCATTCATATTGCATATTTCAACATAAGAAAATATTTCTTTGTTCAACACTAATGTGAATAATTATTCATCTAACTTCCTCCCAATACATTAAATAAACACATTTTTGAGAAGTGTGCAGGACCAGCCAGAGAAGAGGGGACAGAGAGCTTATATATTTTCTAATAGCATGGCAAACTGTAGGAACATTCGGTTGACTTTTTTTTTCCTCAAAGTGGTGACTACAATCTGGTGAATGTGAAAATATACTAGATATAATTTGAGAATACTATGATTCAAAAATACCACAACAAACAAAATCAAATGCCCCAAATTGAGAAACATTGCATATTTAGTGGTTATGTCTACATTATCATTAGAGTATAATGACTAGCTTGTCTAGCATAGAAATTTGACTAAATTAGTCATAGTGAGTAAAATTCAGTGATGAGTCAATAACTTATAGGGGACAACAACTGTATTCCATTACTGCAGAGCAGGTGGAAAAACAGGTTCAGCCTCTCTATAAACCTCCTTAAAACATGATACCGAATAAGCAGATTTCTTTCTTATTTCACTGTAGCATACCTGATATTTAAAATGAGACTTCAGCTCTTGGGAAAGTTGATGGTATATAATTTCCTCTCATTTAGACAGATTGCTTGGATAAGCATGCTAGCAATAACGATAAGCTTTATTTATCATAATTATAGTGACTTGTTCTTTTAATTAATTTTCCAATTCACTCTAATGTTTATATATTAAACAATTTACGTTACTGCCTAGTGGAAATAATATTGATATTGCTCTTATTTAAAAAAAAAAATATCACCATTTATGGTATAAACATACACAATTGAGTAATACAATTTAGGAAATCTGCTTTGTGCATCATAGCAGAAATTAGCTCATCAAATGTGTTGTATTTGCTAGAGACTAAAGGCTATTAGAAGCATCATGTCTCTTTCTCATCAACTTATCAAATTGTTGCCTGACTGGCATTTCCTGATTACATGCTATCTTCTTTATATATTTTCTTACACTTCAGTACCCGGCTCTGTCAGAAAACGACAGCATCTTTAAATTAACATCCATCCATCTTTAAATTACTTCCATTCATAACTCCTTTGAGCCAGAGCCAAATTAAATTCCAAGGAGCCTAGAAGGGAAGAGCTTATAAAGAAACTGAGGATTAATGTTGTCTAAATGCACATTTTCTTAATATCTCAAAGTTCCCTTGCCAATCTTGCCTAGATGTTTACTGTTGTTCTGCCAAGTTGCTGACAATTGTGACTTTTAAATTGATTTCATTGTTATAGCAGTCAGATGAATGAAAATTAAATTTAGTTACTATATAATCAGCACCACTATAAAAAATAATGGTATCTTCTTTCCCTCAGTATGTACTTCATACCAGGCCTGTTTCTGATACTCGCAGGCAGATGGGAATTTAATTCAGTCCATTCAGAACTGCAACACACTGTTCAGCACTGAGGACAGGAAAGGCTCTGAAATGTTTGTAGGAGGTCAGTTTTCATGTGGCACTTGTGTTCAATGCCTGGCTTAGGGGAAGCAGCACAGAAAGCCTCGGAAGTGATGGGGAAGCCAGGGGGCTTGCAGAGAGAGCCAGCCCCACAGCAGCTACTCTGACATTGGTGGCCCCAACAGGGCCATGGAAAGGACAGGATCTTTCCTCCCAGCATCTTTTTTCTTTCTAGGTTTTTACGGTTACTCGGTTGTCTCTTCCCCCTGCAAAATGCGGGCTGACAGCACACTGATGTCCACCCTAACACTGCCCAGCAACAAGTGGCATAGAAACTTGTGAGGTGTCACATAGTTCCTTTGTGCACTTTGTGCTCTCTGTGGAGTGAATGCAAACATGTAAAGTTTATTTTTATAAATATTTTTCTACTGATTATAGACATCTTCTAAGTAACATCCCTCTGACTCTGGTCATTTTAGTAACCATGCCAAAATTCACTCTGACAATTATAATTTCCTCTGTTTTTAATACTTTTCCTGATTTCTGAACTTAGGAGTCTTGACAACCTGACCTGCCCTGAAAAACTAAAGAACTTTTAAGTAGACTTTACAGCTATTTTGTTCTTACCCAACATTTACTTCGTCGTTCTCTTGGAAGATGTATTTATCCTTCCTGTTACACATTCCCACTGACTTATACAGCTCCTTCCAAAAAAACTTTATGAAAAGTGTGAATTCTAGTTCTCACAAAAATTGAAATCTGACTCAGTGAGTCTAAAACTTCATCAAAAGATGTTTTTTACCCTAGAATCTGAGTTGTCATAAGGTTACCTATTATTAACAAACCCAACTCAACAGGGATGAATCTTGATACATTTCAGGTACTGTCCCTAAGTATTTTGCTTAATTCACAGAGTATATATTTGTATGTATATACGTTTATATTTGAGGTGTAACATGCTCATAATCACTTCCAAAACTCAATAGGACAACCTTATAAACTGTATTCAGTAGTATCTTGCCTACAAGTAAAAAGTAGTTTGGAAGGAACCTGATCAAATAAAGGGAGACAAAACATGCATATAACCATTAATAACATTGATTGTATTTTTACATCGTTATATTTGACTGTGTTTCTATTTTAGTGTAGGATAGGAGGACACTATGTGAAGGAAGGCAAGGATTCACAGAACAAGTTTCTCAGTGAACTTTCACTGCTTTGTCTCCTTGGCAAGGATTCATGTGTCTCAGACTCCAACATTACCCAGAAAATGGTGGTTCAAGTCTAGAAGTAAGGCAGCTCTTCCCTCCAGGTCTGCCCTCTCCCATCAACTGCACTGCCAGTTTGCTCTCTGTTTTGTCTTTTCTCTGAGAAACAACATTGTACTTTTAATTGCACACCCAAAATCAAATGACATTCACTGTTTCCTTAATTTCTTCTACTAAGCAAAATAGAGTATTTCAGGAATGTATATTATTCACATATTGCTGGCAAATTAACAAATGAGAAAAGTAGCTCCAATGAGGTTTTACATACTATTTAAAGAGAATAAAATTCTTCAGCTTTAAATTCTTCTCTATTGCAAGAGAATACCAGGAGTCACAAAAAGAAGAAATCACTCAAAAATGCAGAATGCTAATTTTATCACAAGACATGTCAAATAGCTAGCAACAGACCCCTCTTTTCTGATATCATACCTCAAAGGTGGTAAGAATAAGTAGTCTTTCTTTTAGAAGTACAGGCAAATTTCATATTGTGAAAAATGTATTTTCATTTCCACCACAAATGAAAACTTTGATATTTTTCATTTCTCTGTCTGTCACTTAGAACACTTTAAAAAATGTGATAACAATCACATGCTGCTTGTAGAGCACAGAAAGCATTGGGAATATTTCCAGTAGGTGAAAATAACATGTTTTATTCAACCACTTTGAAGCCCTTGCAGTGGCATGTACAAAGAATCGTGTTCTGTGTTAGCACCTCAGTGAGAGAAAGAACAAAGTATAATGGAGCTTTAGACTAAACATAGTTTAAGTAATTTTGCATCAAGTGCACATTTTTTTAAAAGGTAATAATATCAGTATCTCATGCTATTTGGAATCTAAAAAACAAATATTTGATTTTGGTGTGCCAGCTTCATTACCAATGATACCTTTTATTTAAACTGTGCTCATTTACTCCTAAAAGAACTTAGGCTGTCAAAATCTTGTGCTCTAAAATGCAATCAAAACTCTTCCTTTTCAGAAGGGACAGAATAACCAGACTCAGTTCCTTTGTTCCTAACCAGCCTTGGTTGCTAATCAATTTTTGTCATCCTTTGAATCTGTAATTATGGTGTTGCTCTCAGACTGCAATGGAATACCAGGTTTACACAGCACAGGGAGAGATAAACAAGTACTCAGTGCAATTTGAAAGGTTTTGACCTTTAAAAGCTGTTAATCTACACGTGAATTATAATTAATCAATTAAAAGAGATTTAGTCTAGTACCAACATAATTAGATACAATTTTACTGCTGAGTACACCATGATAACCCTATACAAATGAACACAGAGTCCACTGCTTCCTTGTATTTTCAAATATCCCAGCTCTGTAGTTTTAGCAAAGATATGTATGCTTCCAAATAGGATTTTTATCGCTTTGGACAGCAGAAGTGTTGGATGGCTCTCTTGACTAAACCAGATTCCAAGTTCAAATCTATGGAATAACGTTCAGAAAACTCATCTTGTTTTAGCCTACAGACTGTCTTTAAATATTTTCCCTAAGAAAGAAGGGGAGGAGGAAAATGTGATCTAAGGTGCTACACTTAGTAAGAAGTGATTGCTGATGACTGTTTTCTGGGTTCTTTGATGCCAAATTCAGATATAAAACGGTAAACAACAAACACATAGTATGTGTTGTATTTAACCACCATAGCTTATAGCCCTCAACCTAAACCTGATGGGAATATACAGTGATTAGAGACACCTGCAGGTTAATAATTGGAGGCATCTAAGCACAGAGGCAATTAATATAGGAAAACTCTCCTGAGGCTGGAAAGGCAGCACTGTTTAAATAAATAAATAAATGCATATATGCATACATAAAAGTGAATACTTCCAATTCCTCTCAATAGACCAGCTTTCTAGAGGGACCAACCAAGTCATCACTGAGGCATCCTTCAATGTCAATAAAGTCTTGTCCCAGAAAAAAAAATATGTCTGGAATAAAACTAATTTTTTTTTTGATCTGTTTTCAAAACCTTAATAGCCTGAGAGGTTAAAGTGTTTGATTTTGATACATATTTTGGGATGGTTTAGAATTTGGTTTTGGAATGGACTCCTGCCTCTGTAAACTTAAATTAATTTTAGAGGAATTTATATGGCTTGTTACACAGTGTAATAAATATATCCCAAATTCAGATCTGGGAGAGGCTATTGAAGAACAGCTTTACTAGCCTGAATCCATAGAAATATGAAGGATCTGAGATGTCTCACTAGAGGGGTGAAGCACAGGTTAAGCTTTATAGAAGAACAGTAAGGAGCTTGAGTGGTCCTATTTTGTGGTCTCTGTAACACTATGCTGTCCTGTTATATTACGAAATCCATAACTTCTTTTCTAGCAGCTTGAACACACTCAGGCAAAAAAAAAAAAAAAAGAAGAGCTGATATCTGAGTCTTTAGAGGAAACTAGAACTCTGTTTTTAATATCTAAAGCTAACATAGTTGGCATTTAAAAAAAAAAATCATGTAAGCCAGAAGAGACAATATTTTTCCTGGACATTTTCAGTCTTTCAGGTAAAATTTCTCCCCCAGCTATGCATGATGCAACAAGTATTTCATTATTCATTTTCTCTTCAAAACTCACTTTTAAAGTAGATGTTTCAAGGGTAAATAGCAAAGGCTAATGTATTCCTCAGCAAAATGGAAAAATGATAAAGTGAAAAAATACATTAAAGAACATTAAAAGATAACTCTGACCATGTGATCTGGTCATTATTATTATTTTTTTTTTCAGAGAATGAAATCAAAAGCATTATAGAAACAAAAGGTCATGAATTATTTATAAGTCTAAAGGTCCCTGGGAAACAGAAAATTTGCCTGTAAACGATTCAGTTTAAGAACAATTCCTGTTGTTTTTCTTGACTTCTAATGAATAAATAACTTGCTTCAGTCTTCCTATGGATTCATATCCTTCATCTAATTTTTACCTGAAAACAGGCATCCAAACTATCAAATGCTCCTTCAACATTCCAGTCAGAAGTGCACACATTTTGAGGAGCTGAAACCTGTTCTTTGGTTGAATTCGTGAGCCTTACAACAAATCCCAAACAAACCAAAACACAACATAACCACTGTTACCTCCTACTAACCTGAAGCATTTCTCCCCCCATTCCTCTTGTCAGTGGAAATGGGTGAGGAGACCTCCTTCTCTTCGTTCTCTTTCCCTTTCCACATGCAGCCCTAGGGCAGCAAAATTACCACCTTAGGTACGCTGGCTACCTGGCCACATGCTGGCCAGTACTTCTCGGAAGTACATCAGAATTAAGGCACAGAGTGGATGCCTATGCAAAGAATACACTTTTCCAGAGCAGTAAGAAGCCCTGTCAGGTACAGGTCCCTGAACTGCCAGGCCACATATACCCTGTTCATCTTGTTTCTTACAAACAATGCCATGCCAATTTGCATTTTCCTTACTCAATGTGTATTTTCTTGATTAAGATTAAATGAATCTAATTAGGAACATATTCTAAAACACTGGAAGGAAGAAAACTTGTTTCCAGCATTCAGTTTAATCCTGTTAGCAGACAGTAAACCCATCTTCGCTTTCTTGCACTGAATTTCCTGGACATTTTAGCTAACACTTTCTAGCATGATGACATGTTCAAATGCAATCAAGACATGGCAGAAAGGTCTTTCTGAAAAGAAGGGCAAGTCATTTTTCACATTACTTGCTCTTTTTTTCCTTCACATTGTCATGTTAAGTGGGCCACACTGAATTTAACAGAGGAGATAAGCTATTATTACATTGTGTTCCAAAATCTTCAGAGAAATACCAGAGATAATTGCCTTTAATGTTAATTTAATAAGCAACATTCTTGCATGCAATGTATCTACATTGTGTATTCCAGAGTGGAATTACTAGCTCTAGGAGTAATTTCTGTGTTTACAGAAAGCCAATATATAAGCAGCAGAATTTATATATAAATGTCCCCCAGTGTAAGCAATTTCTTTCTAAAATAAATTTATAAACCAAGAGAAAATGGACTTACAGATTCAGAGATGAGAGATACGTAACAGAGATGGCATTTAAGACTTGCTTCTATTTTTCCCTAAACTTTCTCTTAACAAAGTACCTTTTTCTCAACAAATTTAGTCACATTTCTAATTAGTAAACAAAATAATTCTTATTTGAAAGGCTGTCCAATCTAAATCAAGGTAAAATCAAAAGAGCTTCAAGACCTTTTAGTAGGTGTTTAAAAGGTGTTAGAGAAGCAATTGTTTTGTAACAAGGATTCAGCTTGTTTTTTATCTAATCTATAAACTTTTAGGTTTTGTTGTTGTTATTTTCATGTTTGTTTGCTGTTTGTTTTTTAAACAATCATATAGGCAAATGTTACCCTCACTAAAATGTAGATTCTACTAAGAAAGGAAAACACTACAGATCCTTACCTACCTAATAGCGCTGTATGAAGAATATGACACAAGTGGAAGGAATAATGAATTCAGAAGTCTGACCTGTATTACGGTCACAATGTCAGGACAAGCCAGGCTAGTGGCCTTCTTAAGTGCTTTCTCATACCCCCATTGCAGACGGGACTGAGGGACAGAAAATATGGTGGCATTCTTGGGGGAGGAATTTATTCTACCTTTTTCAGGCACGACGGATGGATACAGTCTGTAGTAGAGATTTTTGCAGTCTTATTTAGCTCTGCCATATGGCTTTGTTTAAAAACAAAAAGGGACTACATGGGACAAACTGAGTTGTGCAGTGGTGGAACTGTGAAGTTCTCTGGTAAATATTTTTCTGATTATTTTCTCCCTAAGGACACACCCACCCACACTGGGTGCTTTATATCCAAGCCTCTTATAATCCTAACAAAATAAATTGAGTTTCTGGCAACAAGTGGGGACCAACTGATTTTCCATGGTCACACACATGGAGCAAAATTTGAACAGGGTATTATATTTCAGCCCACGGTAGCACTGTAATGCTAGGATTTTCCTTTAATTTTGGAATAAATATATCACAGAAACATTAAAAATGTAAGACTCCAGTCTGTCTTATTAAAGAAAACCTCTATTAAGTTGCTCAGAGATTTGATCAGGAATTGCTCATGTTTCTCAAGGTATCTGATTTATTTGTTTCATTCAGTACCGTTTTTAAGAATTACATGAATACTGGGTGGCGTAAGTTGTGGGACCTGAGAGACTAAAGGAAGATTCTGCTTTTTCAAGAATTCTGTCTGGCCAGCAGTATTAATCACATTATACATGCACCTCTGAGATCACTGTTCCTAGAACAGAAACATTTTCTTGCTCCTGCCCTTGCTCAGGCTCAATCACATAGATGACAATGAAAAGTATGGCAAAAGTGCAGAGCTTCTGCCCTGTGAGTGGCAATACAAATCCAGGAGAAAGCTACCTCTGCCTTACAAATCTCTCACGAGCACAATCTGTATAATGGGATGTAAACACACTAGGTGAGCTTTCAGACAAGGTACAACATAGCTGTCCACCAACAGGCAGAAACTATTTGAGAGCTATGTGAGACCAGCCAAAACTTAATTAAATCACAGCTATTAGGCAAAGGCTACCATTTGGTCCTCTGCCTAACAGAAACTCACACACCATTTTACTATCGCTCTGCTCTAGGTATTTTTCACTAATGTACAATACATGTTAACAGAGGAAACACTAAACCAAATCTCTCTTACTCTGTACAAAAAACATACAGACATCTGCCTTAGTGTTTTACCATGGCTTTGTTTTGGTAACCCACAACAAATCCAACTCCAACAAACAAATAAAAACTACAAATTTGGAGAATAATCTTAACATGATTGATTATCTAACAATGTAATATTAATTGTAGTATTTTTTTTTCCAAGAAAGCACAATCTGTAAACAGATTATAAACTACGCATCTTAAACTTGAAAGAATTATTCCTACTTATTCCTATTAGCAGCATCTGGGGTTAAAGCTTTAAGAATTAAAGTTTATAGAGCCCAAGAAACTAATATTGGCAAGAAAAATAATTCTAGAGTACAAAAATCTCTTCGGATAACCTGTATATTTCCCAGTAAACCAGTATTTTAGGTCTGTAGAGAATGCAACCAAATTATAAAGTTAACTTTATTACACATTTCTCTTCCAGCACTGAAAACTGCAGGAAGCTCTAGTAAAGTAAAAACACTTCAATTTTTATTTATTTATTTATTTAAGTCCAACTGCATCCTTTTGGTTCAAAGCTGAACATTTTTTAGCTTGAAGCAAGTCTTTAAGAAAACTGAAATAGTTCTCAAGTGTTTTTCATTGCCCAGGAACACATAAACTTATTCTCAGCGGAGGTTGAACTTTTCTTAAGTGACCAATCAACAATGGACATTAATTACTTTTTATAATGCTTTATGTGAACTACAAGATATCTTTCTCCAATACTGCACTCCTGTAAGCACTGCCTGGATGTTTGTGATGCCTCTAAAGCTTATCAGGCCTAAAATACAGAAGGATGATAATGGCACGGTAATAATATAAAGTGATGTAGATCATATGGTGATGTTGAGTGCACGTTGCTGCTTATTTTTAACACTAAAGAGAACACACTCCTGAAACTTCACAGAGCTCATTTTGTTGTTGTTGCAATTACTGTAAGGCATAGAGAAAGCATGCTTTGGTAAATGGGCAAGTAAAAATAATAATTGGAAAGACAAAGGTATATATTTTTAATAAATATTTTCTGTAACATTTCATGATCTAGAATTTTGAATGTCATGACATTTTTGCAGCCAACAATATGATGTTGAACACTGGAAGCAATACCAGACTGGAGCCATAAAATAGATGTGTAAATTTATGACATGAATTTACTCTAGTGTTTTATTTACATGGGGTTCTTGGAGCTCTGCAGATAGAAATGTTGGTCATTTATACACTCATGAAACTACCCCAAGTGATAATTTTGAAAGCAACTTTCTAAATACATATTTGTAATCTGCTGAGAAAAATTATAAAGCATTTTTTGCTTTGTGAAATGATGAGAAGGATGTGATCCCTATGATAAAAATATTGAAAACATTACTATAATCTTGCTATCTAGAATGAAGCCAACACATGTATCTTAAATGCAACAAAACTATTATAATATTTGGAGAACTGTAGTTAGGCAGTGTAAAACACTGCAGAGGAAAATTCTCCCACTCCTTTCAACCCATTATTGGACTTTTTTAATGGAACTTACCTTTCTTTTCCCATCATGTCTCATCAAGAAGATGAATTTTATGTCCAGCTTTGTAATAAGGAGAACAAATCTCTCTTGTGTACCCGTTTTTCTGTAATAAATAGGCCCATACTGAGGTTCCTACAGTCATTATATTTAGCTTCTTTTTTTTGCCATTGTGCTAATCTCTTATGATGAAAGCTTTTAAAACTTCTTTCTGTCTCCAAACTCCAACCTATTGTCAAATTGTGGTCTTTATATATGAAATACCTCTTAAAGCAACTTGTATTTTCTTTCTGTGCAGATTATTTGTAAAACGAAAAACATTTTTTGAGAGGTTTCATGAAAATGTTACAGGTATTAGTCCTGGCATTTGCTCTGTGTTTCAGAGGAGTGTGTATCACAATACACACATACCTCTTAAACTTTGTTGCTCAGCAGTTTTGTGGAAAACATGCACTTTAGCTTTACTTTCACATGTTATTATGGAAAATGGCTGTCACATATTTTATGTACCATAACTTATAGTTGATCTCACTGGAAGAAATTACCAGCACTGGGATAACAAATGTGATTCCAAGTAATATATCCGACTAAATAGAATTAAGTAAATCAAGTTCAGAATCAAATGAAAACTTTGTATGATTAATCCATACAAATAATTATAGCAACAATATAATTTCCATATACTGAATACAGTTCAACAAAATGAAAACCCAGTGCATTTGATGACATATTACTAAGATCAATTTGAACTTAGTGTGTCAATTTTTTGTCAAGATTTGTTTTAAAAATTATGCATTGCAGAGCTTTAAATTTTTTTTTTCTTTTTTTTTAAGATTTAGAGTGTATCTCCTCTTTCAGACTTCCAGTGCTGGAAATATTTGCTGTTAGCTAAAATTTCAACTATACTATTTTTTAACCCTTTCTATAGTTACTGCTATTTCCTAGGGCCATGTGGATTGTCTGGTCCTCTGTACCTGCATTAATTACATTTGCTGCTGTTCTCTAAATTTATTTCCTATTCTTATCTGTATTGACTTAACAATTCAAAATTATATTCTATTAAATGTACCTAGTACAAACTACTATGAGTCGAAAGGGGTGAAAGCCTTGAAAATAGAAGAGTAGCAAGTTTAAAGTTGAATACATGAAAAAATCTATATAGATACATACTTTGCAGGACATGATAACCCTCTGCCCAGTCCAGAAGATCAAAATAAAACAAGGTACCATAAAGACTGGAAAAAAAAAAAAGTAAAAAAAAAGTTGCTGAACTGTAACTGACTTGGCTAATTAGTTATTGAAAACAGCTGAAACAGATGATAATCCATTCTGGTAATCAAATACATATTGATTAGAAAAAAAGTGTTTAAAGCTTGAGAAAATAATATATCACATTAGCTTGTGAAACATCCTAGCTGTCACAGACCCTAACTCTAATTACGATCTAAGATTCTTTGGATATGGTTAGATTGTTTGAATGAGATGTTGGGACCTAAAACTCGGAGGAGCAGCAGATGTGCAGTATCAGTGGATGCAGGTAGTCTCATAGTAATGGTGGAGGTACCTACTTAAACTGCTACACAGTTGTGCAGCAGATAGTTAAATAATTTAATGATTTGTTTGAAAAATTTGGCATATAAAATATCTGCTATAAACCTTTGTAATTCTCTGGTCCAACAAGTTTTCTGAGTCCCTAGACTTAGCCCATTAGAGAAAGTCTAATTGAGAGGCTATGAACAAATGCTCATAGAAACTACCAAAGATCCCGCTGACCTTCCTGATCTTTAGATCAGACCACAAGAGTACATCTGCTTTCATTTAACATTAGACTGAAGTGTGATAAAGAGAGATATTACCTTTCACACGTGTGGTTTTGAAATCCAGTATTATCTTTTTGTGTGTGTGGTTCTTTTAACCTTTAAAGCTTTTCATATATGGTTACTTTAGTAAAGGCAGGCTGCCATAAAACATATCCAGCTGACAAAACTATTGGAAAACAGAGGTCAAAAAAGGTGTCCTGGATACTATCCACACAAAAAAAAAAAGTAGATTTTTTTCAGTGTTCATATTTTGGGTGAGGTAGTGGTAGAAACAGATTACTTAGTCTATTGTGGAAAAAAAAATCCTGTAGTATTTTAGGTTAAGCCAGGCAGTCTTCAAAGAATGAATTCTGAAGTTCAACTCATTAGCTCCTAGCCTTTTAACACCTCAAAGTAAGCAACAAGTATCTAGGAAAACAAACAAACAAAACCCCCAAAACCTTCTGCTCTGAAGTTCAGATGAGGACATCCATTAACTATTTAAACTTGAACATTGGATATAGAGCTTTAACATTTGGTTACAAACCTTATGGGGGCATCTTATAATATATAAAATTTCAGCAAGTGCATAACATTCTTTTAAAAAAGTGTTAAAATATATAAGTGGATTTGTCTTAAATCAAGAGAAATAAAGCTGAGCATACATGAAATTAGCAAAGTACAGGGGACAACTTTATCTGAATGCTATCCCTGTATTACAGAAACCTTTCATACAAATTATGTGACATCATAGCTGCACTTCAGGAAGAGTCAGCTCAGGCGAAGCATGTGATAGTGAAGCACGGTTTTGTGTTTTTCATGTGTTTTTTTTTTTTAGATAATTCTATTCAAGTGTATTTTTTTTTATGATTGTCCAGCAGAAATTTCTAATTCCCACAGAATTCAGTGTTGTAATGCAGAATTAAAAGGAAGCAAAGGAAACATAGTTTACAAAGAAACAACTTGTTAATAAGATGTTGCTCTGGCTACATCACTGAGGTCATTTAAGTCATTCTCTCTTGTAAAACCAGTAGGAATGGCTGAGTGATTAACTCATTTACTAAACGACTGAACTAGATCAGACTCTTGAGAAATCCATGGGATGAAGAGTAGTTGTTCAGATGTGCAGGTGCTACTACTCAGTTTCTGGAAATTATCCTCTTCTGGCAGCTAATTCAATCTAATTACATATGCAAAATTCTGTTATTTTTCCCATACATGACTCATTTTCAAAAGTGTACTGTTGTAAGGGTTATACTACATATCTTCTCAAAATACCTGTTGAAAAGAAATAGGTTAAATCTATAAAGGAAATGCAGCATACAGCACAGAGGTGCACTTTTGCAAATACTTAAAAAAAAAAAAAAAGGAAAAAAAGTCGGCATCTATTTCAAATTTATATGACTGAAAGCTGATGACGTTTACAATACTGTATTAATATTTTCTTGATCTCTCTGATCAAAACCTATTGGATATTTATTTTCCTGAAAGCTACTAGTCAGTTTTGAATATTATGCTGTTTAATCAGCTAAAGAGTGAGGCATGATACAGTGACTATAAAAGGTCAACTGAATGTACTCAAAGATGAAGAGCAGTAGATATAATCATGTCGGAATTAGAGATATATAAATAACATAATCCAGGTCATATTTCGGCCAAAGTAGGGTTGTTTCCTGGAGTGTATTTTCTAATAATTTGTTATTTTTTTTAAAGGACTTACTAAGGGAGTTATCTGAACATTCATTTTAACCCAGAATTTACAAACAATATTGTTGGTTGAACTTTTCTGTAGATTGTTATAGCTGAATATTACCATGGCTGCTTTCCACTGAAGATTGACCTATTAAATTTTAAAATTAGTTGGAAGGTTGGATTAAAATACACTTATGTTGTTTTCTTGCATTCTTTTGGCATCTTAGGGCTCCTTCAAAAAAGGGATATCAAGTTTAAAAGGCATCTTTTCTTTCAGATTCAAATATGCTCCTAGACATTTGCACAATACAGCTGATAGAGCTTTCCCAAACACAATTTCTAAAGATATGTATAGACATTAGAAGAAGGATAATTACTGCTACTTTCACTGCTGTTGCAAAACAGCGTTTCATGATAATATCCAAATTGTACTTTAACTGGATTCAAAATTCCATCTGAGTGTCTTAAATTAACAGCATCAGGAAAAGAGTGCATGAATACAACTCACACTCACTGACATACATTTATTTGTTCACTAGGAAAATTTTGTGTATAAAATCAGGATGTAATTAAAAGCAAATCTGTTTGAACCTATATTTATATGAACCTTGTTAAACATCTGAAGAGTGTAACAGTGAAATGTCTGTACCAAACTTATAACTGTACTACTTTGGAAAAAAATAATTCACTATTAAATAGAATAGACTTCAGTGACTAATGGGGTTCATATTAAATCCGTGCTGCTTGTTCTGGATGGTTGAAATCAAAAGAACACTTTTCACCACTTGGAGTCTGGACGTGCTTTGAAAACCCTAGACTTCCCTCTCTTTGATCCAATGAAATGAAGTGAAACATGTAGCCTCTAGGCAGCTTTTAGGTATTGAAAGATCAAATAGATGCTATTACAGTGCAATTTGCTTGGTGAAGCCTAACAGAAAGAATCTGCTTAAAAGTAACTGTATTTTGCAGACCACATAGAAGAGAAAAAAGTAACAAAGCTGAAATTATAGTACATTTAGAGTGTAGACAAATGTTACTGAAATATACATTATTTCCTAGCATCGATAAGGTTAAAGATCTATATATTCAGCTAATAAACTACACTGGGATTAGATCTAACCCTGCAGTGTGCATAACGTGACCTTGGGTTTGACTTGAATTTTTATTTTATTTTTTATTTTTTTTAAAGGAGTAGACATGTTCGAATGGTTCATGAGAATTGAGTTATATATTTAACCTATACCTCATTTTGGTTTAAAAAATAATAATTCTGTGCATGTATTCCTTATGGACTAAATATTTTCATGACTTGGATAACTCTCCTCAAATTTCATTTTTGTTATATCTCTAATTTCCTGAAGGTTTGTTGCTTTGGATGGATAATCATTCAATAAGGTTTTAGAATTCCCAAACATTTTCTTGAATGAAATGGCAGTTCCAAATAGCTACACAAGACAAAAACACTAGAAATGTACTCATACAAATATTCCCTTATCATATGTTGTGTTTACCATTTCGTAACACAAAAACTGAGCCAATATAATACCAGTAATTATTCAAATCAAGAGTGGCATCCCAACTTTTCATCTAAGCGTTTGACACAGAACAAAGGATGTGCATTTAAGAATTCACTGGAATTTGGTGCCCTGTACAAGTTTGAATTCACGATTACGGTATTTTTCTCTGATCTCCTGTAGGCATTTTTTTTTTTTTTCACTGCACATGAGAATTTGAATATTTCTAAGAAACCATACAAGTAAATGTAGATACTATTGTGCTGTGTTTTTTTTTTTTTTTTTCCTTTGCTTCTATAAAATCATAGCCAACTCCTTATGTACAGTATGGCAACTTGTATGGTTGATACAAGTCAGCAGCCTTCTTCAAGAGTTACAGCTGGGCACTTTTGCTTTTTAACTGTTTCCTGCCTTTTCTTTAGAAAAGAGTACAAATAATCACCAAATTAAGAGCACAAATGCATCATAGTGCAGGGAAATTTAATAAGATCAAAAGTACTATTTTTGTACTAAGGACTGTATTTTGTAAAGGAATTCAAATCATTCACTCGATTGTGATACAGCAAGCATTAATTTGGACCACTGCTCCTGGATAATTAATAAATTATCAAATAATCAGTACAGTTCTGTTTAAACAAGGTCAATGTAAGGATCAAAATGTGCTTTAATTTTAGTATCACTTAGTTTCCAGTAATCACATATTTCCAGTTATGTAAGCCAAATTTCACCACATTATGCATAAATAGAATTACCTATTTTGTATTCATTCATAAACCTGGTTCTAGAAAACAGTGATATTCTTCATGACTGTAGAATGCACAGGCATATGAGTGTTCACATGAGTGTTCACAGCTAGATTTTGCAAAGCTGCTATTAAGCATTAACGTAAAGTCAGCTGGACAGATTTGTTTCTTTATAGAGCTAGAAGCTTTTGAATCCCATTTTCTTTTTTTCTTGAATATAGATTTGATTTTACAGATCTAATTTTAGATCTAATTTTCAGCTATGATTAAGTGACCCAGTAGCTGGAATCCTGTTTTTAAAACTGACATAGCCTTCCAAACAACTAATGAATAATATTAATTTCATTCACCAGCTGCCAGGTTCTTAACACTGATGAGGAACAGCCAGAAAGTAAACTTTTTTTTTTTATTATTTGCAAGTTTATTTAAAGATATAATAAGTGTTGTTTTATCTTACTCTTATTGTGTTAAAACCAATAAATGATTTCATAATATCTATGTTGCCTGTGACTGCTAAATTCTGAGATTTGGCAGTGGTACTTGAATATTCAAGGTGTAAGTCATGTCACATCTCTTTAATTAAGGCTAGAAAATCCCATGAAACAGTTACAAGACTTTACTAAAAGATACAATTGTTTCTTTGATGGCACTGTCTTCAGAGTTGAAGGTATTTCATGGTTTTGCAAAAACAACTCACAGCTGAAGGTTTCATTAGGTTGTCAACCCATTTCTACTGTTACTATTAGAAGATAATCATAGCATCATAGAGTATCTTGATTTGGAAGGGACCCACAAGGATCATCGAGTCCAACTCCTGGCACTACACAGGACCACCCAAAAATTCAGACCATATGACTAAGACATATTGTCTATTGGACATAAGACAGTCCAAACGCTTCTTGAACTCTGACAGGCTTGGTGCCATGACTACTTCCCTGGGGAGCCTGTTCCAGTGTGTGACCACCCTCTCAGTGAAAAAGCTCTTTTTGATATCCAGCCTGAACCTCCCCAGTCACAGCTTGACACCCTTCCCTGGGGTCCTATCACTAGTCACCAGAGAGGGTAGATCAGCGCCTGCCTCTCCTCTCCCCCTCGTGAGGAAACTGCAGACTGCGATGAAGTCTCCCCTCAGCCTCCTCTTTTCCAGGCTAAACAGGCCAAGTGATCTCAGCTGCTCCTCATACGTCTAAACAAATAGCACATACGTTTGTAAATCCTATGCCTGGGCTACACTTTGTTTTCTCTGTAAGGAACACAAACCACACTTTAAACCTTTGACTTTCATTCATATTTTTAAGCTTATATTTTGATCTTATCTCCCTATAAATTACATATTTTTCTGTCTATTTTACATGACTGCTTAAAGAAAAACAGCACTAGTACATGTTTCTTGCCTGTCATTACAGTAACTTTTTTTTTTTTTTTCCCTCTTAATTAAGAGAAGGAATGAAGCTTAGGTTTCCAAAGACTAATCAGAGAGTAAAGACTGCAAAATTAAGATTTTTTGGTTTTAGGTAAGCATAGATTGAAGATTGTTGTCAAAAACAAAACAAACAAACAAAAAACAACAACTAGGAAACAAAAAAATCACACGCACTTTTCATGTTATACTTGGTTAAGCTCAAAGAAAGAAGCACATTAGCCATAGAAAGCAAAAAAAGTAGAAAAAAATATTGTGACTGACCTAGTATATTAAGGACAAAAGTGCTACTACCTAAATGCAGCAGCCAAAACAATAAGGAGCTACTTCATGCCTCTCACTTAATCTGATGATTAAATAGCAAAACCAATACAGAATAGAAAAACACTGTAAAGAGAGGCAAACTGAAAGGTTTTAGTCATTAGCCAAATTTAGAAATAACATACAAGTTTGTAGCCTCCCTTCATCATGTTGTTGAGCATTTTACTTTAGTTTTTAAATAGTCTTTTCATGTATGCTTATATTCCAAATTAATAGTTTGATGTTGTCAGTTACGTTAACTTACTCAGCAGTACAATACTGAGGTATCAATTAGAATACTTGAGGAAATAAGAAGCATGTCTAAGTTTCTTCTCCTACTAGAATCAAATAAAAATGTCAAAGTACTGCAATCAGACAGTTCAGATATGAATATTCATTGGCAACTGTTCGTGACAGATTTATGAATGCTTTCACCTGCTGGTGGAAAAACATTAAGTTGCAAAATAAAGCTATTAAAGTAAGCGAAAAGGGGGAAAAAAGATATACACAGATGGATGATCTTGGAATTATGCAATCTTGTGAGAAAAGAATGGTTTTATTTTTCATATTATGAAAACATTTTTTTTATATATGCAGATTGCCAAGGTCTTAGCATTTAACTCGCTATCATCACACAACCCTCTCAAAACACTATTCCCAGTTTATGTGAAATGATGCACACAGCTAATCTAATCACTACCTTGTGGCAGAAGCACATGCAATGGTAATTCTTTGAGGATTTTGACTGCTATGCTGACTGCAATTTTCCTTTACTGTTATAACAAAAGATGAAATCTCCATTAAGAGAAGAGCATTTTGTTGTCTAGGATAAAGGGTTTGATTATAAATACACTACTAAGAAAAATACATAGCACTTCTAGAGTGTTTTCAGCCTGAGAATTTGAGATTGCTTGAAACATATTGCCTCATGATTTTTAAGAGGAAAGCATTACCCACACTTTGTAGATGGGGAAACAGATGAATACAGAGAATAACTGATTAGTCCAATTTAAAAGAAAAACAAAACACACAGATTAGATGCAAATAAACTATTTCATTGTTTTACTGATGGATTAAACTATTTCTGTGAGTTAAAGGACTCTTTTAATGATTTATGATGGAGAGCACTCAAGATTTGAAGTTAAAAGGTATGTAAAAACGTGTGGACTTGCATTATTACCCTTTGCATCATGGGAGACTTCCTTGTGTATTCTGTGTAGTAATCTCCTAAATTTTGAAATTTTTTTCTTCAATTGTTTATTGCAAACATAAGTGAAACATGCTAAAATTCAGGTTATTCTAATAATCTAACGCAGGCACTTAAACAAGTTTTTTCTATCACTATCTATAAATACCATGCTCACCTCAGTGGACTTGTTTGACACTGTCTCAAAGAGCTCCATAAAGATAAAATCAGAAGGAAATGAAGCAGAATAAGAAATAAAAGACCGTAACAACAGTTTTTGATGAAACAACAAAGGGGAGCTACTAAATGGGGAATCACCTACCTAGCCTTGCTGTGCTGGCAAGATTTACCTGTCCCTGAAATAGAAATAAATATAATAATAAAAAATGAATTAGTTTAAGCAAGAAAGAATTTTGAGTGGGTATGTTAGTAACAACCATATTCAAGACTTGGGGAGGAGGGAGAGGAAGCCATACAAACTGGTACTAATTAGCAGAGCAACGATTAAAGGAATGCAAGAAGATTCAATTTTTCCTACGAATATATTTTGAGGGAAGTTTTTCTTGCTTCAAATATTTATCCATATCTATCGGTGAAAGAAAAGACTGTACTATATTGAAGAAGCTCATTTTATTAGGATGTATTAAGACTGCTGATCTTATGTTCTCTGGGAAGGAGCGGGTAAAAGGGGAACAGTGGTAGAACCTGTCAAAAAGAGTTAGACCAGACAAGTTATCCTGCCTGGATAGCAGCGAAAGGATGGTGAAAGTACACTTCCTCTCTCACTGAATCATCTAATATTCACTGGAAGAAAAGTAAGACATTTACTGCAAAAATGAACTCAGAGGGACAAAAAGGGACCAATATGTGCTGCCTAGCTTTTACACTGTGCAAACTACATTTGATCTTGTGTACTGTTTATAAATGCTGGATGTGGTGTGATCTTTGTACTCTTTGTGTTTCTGGCAATCAGAAATTCTAGATGTATCTTAAGGCTTTACCGTCTAAGATTTTTTTTTTTTTTAATTTTTTTTTCTCTAACATATTTTGAGCCTATTCATGCATTCAACATCAACAGCATAATCCAACAGTAATGTACCCAATTCAAGTAAGAATTCAGTCAACAAAAGAACTACCTTTTATTTTAAGCCTGTTACTTGGTAATTTAACCATGGGTCTACAAGATTTTGTGTTCTGAGAAGAAGCAAATCACTGTTCTGTACCTTTTCCCTACCAACCTTTCAAGCCACTTTCTAGGAGTGAGCCTTACTCCCAGGTAACTTCCCACCAAAGTCAGATAGGTTTAGAAACCTGTAACATACAGTAGGTTAAAGGATTTGGCCCCAGCAAATACAGACATCTTTGTAAACACTACTTTTTGTTGTGAGAAAGCCAGAAAAAATTGTCTGTAGTTATGTTCTTCAGCTACAGAATTAGAAATTACTGAAGAAGTCAGAAAATATATACCTGAAATTTGTCAAATATTTGTAACAAAAAATAAAAAAAAAATTAAAAAAAAAAAAAAGCTTGGGTGACAATTCTTATTTCATTTGCCATTACTGAAACAATTCATTCAGATTTTTTTCCCCTCCTACAGGTACATTAGCAAGTCTCTGTGACATATTTTTAGTTTATTCATATTCCCCATAAGTGTTTCCTGCCAGCAATATGAACAGAGGCTTTCAGAAAGCAGTTGCAGAAACAAAGAGAGTTCCTTTCTAATTAGGAATTAATGTAAAAATTACAATTCCTCATACAAAAGCATATTAGAACACCATCATAACTAAAATTATTCAGGATGTGTAAACTGCACCTAAACATTCTCAACAGTGTACCACTATTAAAACTTTATCAGAGAATGCATGAACATTTCTCTTTTTTACTCGTTTATGAATGATTGCTTTGCCATATTCCATGCTTTTTGGATTGAGATCACTCCCTTTCACTCATTTATGCTGTCATGAGACCTGATTTCCATTTGAATGAATTCAGTTTGACTGTATTCTCCAATCCACTATTTAATTTCAAACATTTCATCCCAGATGTTGCAGTTTTTTTGCCCCAACAGAAAGCAAAATGGCAAAAAAAAATCATGTTAATATTTTGTTTCTCCAGATTAACAACTTTAATGTTTTCTTTCCCCTTTCAGTATAATTTAATGACAGAGGGACAGTATTTAATCTGGGTCATGATCTCAGTTTTTGCCTTTGTAGTTTTAATCAATATAAATTGTAAAGAGTCAATATTTTCTTGGCTTCTTATATACAGGAATTTTTAGCAATGTGTATGGAAAAGATTTTTTTTTTTTTAGTATAGATATATATATTACTTAAGAGCACTAAAGGAATGCCATTTTTGAAGGAGGAAGAAAAATATATTTTTCCTTGACTGTCATGACTACCGAAAATTAAATGCAACAGCCAGTCACATTCACAAAGTGATTTTGCAGTAGTGACAGTTTCTGTTGTTACTATGCTTAGAACCTGAATGAGAAGCTATTTTCAACAATCTTTTAATTATATTTTGAGCAGAAAACAGATTTTCACCATCTTATATATGGTAAAAGATTTTTGTAACCTGATCTGATCATTGAATCTATGAGTCATAACTGGGTACCTATTACACATTATCTTGGTAATAAGTTGACCCACATTATTTTTTGCTGTAATGTCTTCATTCTTAGGACTCCCATGTGAGACTGGTAAGCACTATTATCTTCATTTTATGAAAGGGAAACAGACTCACAGAAGTTTAAAGATAGAATTCTGATTCCATTATAATCAGTAGCAATATTTTCATTGACTCATTCTAATTAGCTTTCCCATTATTATTCAAGACGGTCAAAAAGTCAGAAATTAAACTCAATTCTTGCACATCCCAGCCCTATCCTCTATCCCTAATAAAAATAATTAAATAAAAACCTCATATAATCTGCAGAATACTTTCTCACACACAGTTTTACATTTAATAAGAAATAAGAATTTATTCAAATAGCCAAAATCTGTTAGTATGAAATATATTGTCTAAGTAATAGCATAGAAGTTTGTATATGTTTAGGCCTTTTTGTTTAATATACAACTAAACTGACTTGATTCAAAATCTCACTTTGAAGGTTTCATTTTTTATTTTTTTTTTTAATCTTTATGCTCTCCTCCCTTCTCCCAAAATACACCAAACATCCACTTGATAGATTTAAAAAAGGAACAGGATACCATACCTGGAAATATTTTTCACAGGCAAAACACTGTTATGCAGAGACACGTGGATGAAGCATTACCACAGAACAATATGGTGTGTAATTGTATGTATGCTGAATGTGCTCATTTTCAAAACAAGCTACGTGATAACAGCTCTGACACATCTCATTAAAGGTCCATTTTCCATACCATTCACAGTGTTGATGAGTTTCAGATGTATTGTGTTATAGATGAATTTGTAAATTAAACAAATATGCTTGAAACACTGCTGATTCAAAATATGATAAATCACCCACCTTTCTCAAGTTAGTTGTCTAGTGATGAATAGTGTTGCATACAAACAAACAAAATCATACTTATTTCTATTATGTAGAAGTATTCTGGTATGACAGCTATAAGAACTCAGAAATTTCAAATGTTTCTCACTGTTTTCTACTGTGGTTATCAAAAGGAATTTTTTCAATGCTTCAGTGAACCGTGATTTATAGCATTGTTTCTCACCAGATTTTCTCTTCCTTTTCATCATGATATGTGATAAAAAGTGACAGTCCCCACTAACAGTCAGCTAGACTGCTTTAGTTGTACACACACATTAGTGCCACGAAAACGATGAAGGGACTGGAGCATCCCTCCTGTAAGGAAAGGCTGAGAGAGCTAGGATTGTTTAGCCTAGGAGTTCCGATGGGGAATCTCATCAATGTCCATAAATACTTGAAGGGAAGATGCAAAGAGGACAAAGCCAGGCTCTTCAGTGGTTCCCAGGGACAGGCAAGGGGCACAGACAGAAACGCAGGAGGTTTCCTCTGAACATTTACTCTGAGGGCGACTGAGCATTGCCACAGGTTGTCCAGAGAGGTTGTGGAGATACTGCATTCGTGCAGATACACAAAAGCTGTCTGATCATGGTCCTGGGAAACCTGCACTAGGTGGCCCTGTTTTAAAAAGGAGGTAGGACCAGATGACCTCCAGAGGTCTCTTCCAACCTCAACCACTCTGATTCTGTAAGGGCACTCAGGCACTAAACCATATTCCTGCTGTAAGGCTGCTGAGGGGATTGCATGTGCATGCTGTTCTTCTTTTCTTTTTCCATAAGTATACGGTGACTTCCACAAAAAAAAAAAAAAAAAAAAAACACACAGGACGGTAATCAGATGCAAAGAAATCACCCAACTTCCAATACTTTGCACTGGAGAAGTGATTGCTAAAAAGGGAGAAGGCAATGGATTTGGATGAAAGCTTGCTAAACATGTCAGCAAACAAATCAAATGGTGAGTTGGCCTTTACAAAGGAAAATGAATATTGACATAAGCTGTTTAAAGTGCTGTTGGAAATGAGCAAGATCATTGTCATTGAATTAAGTCTGAGGAAAAACAGTAAACCAAACAGAATACAAAATCTGTAGCAACTAAAACACAGCAGAAGTAGTACTGAATTTGCCTTTAACAGGCTGCTGAATCAAGGCCCATGGAACACAATGGAGCTGCTGTTGAATGGGGTTCTGCAGTAAACGTAAACCCCAGTTACTCAGTAGCAATGTAAACTGCTTATTTATACAGTGAAATAAACTCTTATGAAGGTTTTAAACCTGCCATTTATTTTCCATTTTCCTATTCATTGCTCTGAAAAATATTTTGTCATTCTTTTACTTCATGTCCTTTCCCAAACTCACAAATGTCCACCACAGTCTAAATATAAAATATCAAGCAAATATCCTACCAATTCTTTCATAAAAAGCCTAGACAAACTCACCCTCATTCTTCCATTCAAAGTAGTAATTCTACCTCTTTAGTTATCATTTCCTATACTATTCATATTCATACAGATAGAGAGATTGAAAGAGGATAAAAATCCTTTCCTTGACCTGATCAAAGCGGATCTACATGGGAGGTCGACTTTAAGGCTAATCAGAGGAAGTGGCAAAGGTTCAGTTTTAAGGACTGTACTAGAAGCCAAATTTAACTGTATTTTCATGGCTCCTTTATAAGAGCAAATAGCAATAGCTTTTTGTCGCTACATTTTGATAGATGGTCACATGCATATCAGAGAAGTGAAAACAGAACTAACTACTGTGTCAGCTCCTGTTTCGTATTTGAAACTTAATCTTAACTTGAGTCATTTATTGTAAGGACAGTCTTAGGGCTTGCAGAACATCCAGGAAGCTTTGCTTCTAATGCGAGGCTTAATGAGGAATCCCAAGTGAATCTAGAGCTGCCAATAGGTACTTGATAGTTAGTTGTGACAACTAATGCCACAAAACTGATGTGATACACATAACAGCTTCTTCATGCTGCTGTGCAAATATATCAACTCTGATCTGGAGACACCATGACAGAGAAAGCAAAGGTCAGTTTTTATAGTCATTCACAGTCCTGACATTCTAGTTTCCATGAATGTTTGTGCAATGTCACTTCAAAACTGAAAATTTCTGCTCAGGTGAACACGAAAACATCTTTAACTGAGAGCAGATTGTGTCTTTGTCCCTCCAGCAGGCTATGACCAATTCCAGTGCAACTCAATAGGACCTGAGAATGGTCCAGATTGTAGGGCTTTCTTATTCCAGTGGTAAACCTACAATTCCAATTTCTGTCTGATCATTTCTTAAATTTAACAAAAAAGAAGATATCATTTAATGGGCAAGTATCTTCTGCTTCAAGAGACTTGATCTGAAAAGTAGCCCTTGACCTCCAGACTACGGTACTTCAAATCAACTTACTTTTTGTTAGTGTTACACGTGAGTAACCTAGGTAGACACACTCTTATCCAGCATTTTGTTAACCTTCCCAAATACTGTAATAGAGGTTTTTAATCTCAAAACCTCCATTTATAACCATTTAAAACGTAACATTAGTAAAAGCATGAAAGACAGAAAACTATTTTGCATTTCCAAAACTCAGAAGTTATCTTCTACCCTATTACGCTCTTGGTGATTGTTGTTAGAAAGTATAAGTATGCTACTTGAATCTGAAACAGGACGTTATTATGAACAATGTGTAAATTTAAGAAAACAAAGCTCTTATTTTAGCGGACTGAAATTTCTCCCTTCTTTTCTCTCCAGTCTGGATGCTTCTGTGCTTTCTTCCATCCAGGCCACATGAATTTTTTGCACAGTATGCTTGGAGAATAGGAGAAAATAACTACTGGAGTCTACATCCTTCAGGAAAATATTGCTGCTGCTGGGTGTTTTTTTTACCCATCAAGTCAAATATTTATATTGGTTCAGCATAGCATCTAGGAAAAAGTACATTGTCTGACTGTTTCATATTTGCCACACATATTCCTTTGACATGTCTTGACTTTTTGGCCTAATTTCATCCATCTTACTGTTCTTCATTTATTGTCTATGTGCATCTAAAAGTAAGTCTGGAGCATCTTGAGGTCATTATAGATTGTAAATCACAATGACAAATTTACATAATGTGTCAGTATGTATCTGGCATGCTATCATGGAAAAAGGCATGCTAGAAAGCTCTAACATCACCCACACATTCTACAGAGTTACTTTAAAAAGTCAAGTGCATATTATTCTTTAAAGTTCCTATGGTTGTATAGTTTTCAGAAACCTTGGAATGTTCTATTAATAATACAATTGATCCATACATACATGGTTAAATTTATATAGTCTATTTCAGGATTTTAACATTATGAAATAATGTCACATCAATATGAAAAATGACTAAACTTGTACCTTAGCTCAATAAAATTAATGCATTAAAGGACCATTTGCTCACAGACTACATTATGGTTACAGAAAAATACAAAAGCAGAACAGTCATTGAATAATGAAAACTATGTTCTTTCTGTCTAGCTATAGCAGTTGATTCCAATATGCTGTTTCCATGAGAAACATAGATGGAAAATTGTCTTTATATTTCTTGAAAGGAAAAGCAAACATTTTTTTTTCTTTTTCAATTTTCATGTATTCACCCAAAAAATGCCTTAGTTTCCTGTCTTTCTTAACAAAGCCTTTAAACCAGTGATTTTTTTCTCCACAAGAAATCTACATTTTTAATAGAATTTATTTAGAAAAGCAGAAATTTCATTGCAGGTTCAGAGCAACTTGAAAAGAACTGAGATAGGGAAAAGGAATAGTTATTTGTACTGAATGATGACCTACTTCATTACACAAAGGAAGAAAAATTACAGTGAAGGCAAGAATGCATGCAGAGACATGTCGGTCATCAAGGAAAGTACTTGCAGATGGAGGTAAAGTCAGAGAATATAAAGCATAGAACATAAAACTCGAGGGAAGCTTTTCTAAATGAAGATGTTTAGTGTCACTGTTATTTCTACAGCAGCTAATCAGTGAAAAATAAATATATAAGCAGTAAAGAGAATTATTCTCTTCCCAAGGGTAATGAAAGCATCTGAGTGTGATGTTATACACCCCTAGAAATTCCCAAGTTACAGACAAGAGGAAAGTTTCCCCTTGTGTCTCCTCCATGATTCAGTGAATAACTCATGTATTAATGTTTAATATTTTCCATTATAAATGTATGGTTAGGTCTAGTCTATTGAGGGGTGAATATCTAATAATATAATGAGGGAGGGATAAAGTAAATTTTTGCTATTGTTTTTTAAAATTAATTCTTCTTCTGTTTTCATGTAAGATGCTTCACTGCATATAGCTTCCATGTCAGATGTAGAATGGTAATGCCAAAGCAATCACTACACAATGTAACTTCTTTCCAGGTATTTGTCAGTCCAACTATTAATCTGTTACGCAAATGACCACATACTTTCTTAAGAATTCCACATCAATGTTCCACTAGCAGATGAAAATGTTAAAATCTATATCCAGTCAAGAACCATGTAGGATGAAAAACTAGTAGGTGTGAATACTTCTGCAGGGATAACGATAATGAACACACTGCTGTTGAAGCAGGATAGTCTTGTAAATAAAGCATATCTACCATACTTGGAAGGTCCAGGATCTACTCTTGCCTCTCGTATAACATTGTTGTGTCTTACAGCTTCTTTTCTGTGAAATGCAGAATGCTGCCAAAATCTTGTACCTAGCAGAGATGCATTCTAGGAGAGGTCTAGCAGAGCACCCTGTTCATCTATTCAGAGTGTTAGTCCCATTACTTTTGAAACCACGATACATTGTTAAGATGCTTTAAAGGCCTCTTTTACAATTAAATTTACATGTAGAAAAGAAAAAAGAAGATAAAGAATTAATTGTGGAGTCTAAATGACTTGAAACAACAACAATGTAGTTTAAGCACATCTCTGTTCCATTCCCAACCATCTCATAAATAATAAACTATGTTTTTAAAATTTCTAAGGAGAACACTAGCCCTATTTTGACATAAGAAAAATATTTTTATCTTTAAAAAGTGTACCACTGTTTACAAAACATGTAAAGTTGTAATAATAGCATATATTTGAAATAACACTTTCTTTAAAGCCATATTATTATATGTCTTAAAATGTATGCATACATCTTGCCTGCATTTGTGAAATAATAAATTAAATTCTTAGAGCAATTTGAAAAAGATAAAAGAATGTTAACTGCCAGAAAGCTGCTGTAAAGTGCTAGTCCTAAAATATACAGGTTCTCTACAGACTCAGTAATATTTAAGAGGGATGTGGCTAGCCATAGTGATGACATATTTGGAGAAGTCAGGGGTCATGCAAACAAGCTGTTCGGAGTGATAGCAATCTTGATGCACACTAGTTTTCTCAGCTGTTGCCACAGGATTAATTTGGAGGATTCAAGAGATTATCCACCTACAGGAACAGAATTGATATCTGTAGTCCAAGAATAACAGTGAGATATATATATAAATACTTGCAATGTAACTGAGCTTTGTGCCAAAGGGAGCATGTTGCTGTAAAGGTGATGGATATGAATTGCTGCTTTGTTAACTTAACATGCCAAATATACAGCTTCCCATTTCTCCACAAAAAGTAATTTTAGTCTTATACTGTTCTGCCTGCATCAGTATTGAAATTTACCGCATGCATCACATGCATCAGCTATGCTCATGGTAGTACAGGTGACACCACAGCATACAGGTGATTTTGCCTGACCACTAGGCTGCAGGAATTGATCAGGAAAAGGCCTTGAAATCCCCCACCCCACAACCCTTACCCCTGGTCACTTTTGCTGATGCTCTTCCACTGAGTCTGCTGTGTTCATTGCTTACTTCAGTGATCCTCGAAGATAACACTGCAGTTAAAATTAGAGGCTGTTTCCCTCCTAAAAGTTGGATCCTAATTGTCACTACTAATAAATGCAGAAACACAACAGAGACAGCAGAGATAAAAATCTAAGAAGGAGGAAAAAGGGGCAAGGGCTGTTTCCATTGTTCCAAGAACTGGCCATTGGCCAGAGATGCCTGAAGTAGCTGCAGGTAGGAGCTAGCAACGCCTTATTTATTTATTTTAATGGCTAGGGGAAATGTCTGCGCACAGTCCACTTGAAAACCCAAAGCTGCCTTTTTCTAATTAACAGTTTCTTTCACAGGTATATCCCGTCATACACTTTCAATGTTATATATAATCAATATATTTCTACACACTATAGTGCCTCTTGAGTGGGCCGGTAGACAGTGCTCAAGAATCCTCATAGTTGTACCAGGGCTATTCCAATCCAATGAGACCTTCCCTGCACTGCAGAGATCTGAGGATCCACTCAAATTTAAATCCTCACATGTTGGGGGTGATCTGAGTTGTCCATGACAGGGCCCCAGTACTTCCCTGTCATCACCTTTGAATTAAGCATTATTGCCACTACTTGTAAGTCATTCACTCTTAGCAGTATGAGGCAGGGTGATGATTGCCTGGCTGTGCTCAGGTGCAGACATGAACCCTTGCAACAACTTCACATGGATGGGTGGGCTGCTGGGGTCTCATCTGCCTGTGGCAAGGCTGCTGCAGGGAGGTCAGGAGAAGGCTGCCCCAAATCCACTCACCAGCACAAGCCCTGGCCCATCCCATTGAACTTGCAGGGCTGAACTTTCAGAGTGGAAACACTGCTGCTGGAAAGGAGTTCTCTTTGGGAAAATTGCAAGTGGGTAAAGGTTATATAAAGGCACTTTGAATAAGTGTCATTTTCAGCCACTACTATCATAGGGAAATATCATTAGACACTTGTAAAACAAAAGCAGCAACCATAGACACAGATTTGCTTTTAGCACTTACGCCCTACTATGGGCATGCCAAAATAGCAAACTAGAATGGTTTAAGAAGCACAAACAATCCCCTAAGAAACAGTTTTTGCAAGGGCATTTTCCTGTGCCCTCATCCCCCAAGCCCTGAGTTCACTTTGTGATGATTTGCATCACATCAGTGCAATAAGGCTGCAGGCTCACAAAGTGTGCAGCAGGTGCTGGGGAGCATACAGCAGGTAGGTGCTTCTGTTGTGGTGCTTTCACGTCAGGCCTGCATTGATCATAGAATGGTTTGGGTTGGAAGAGACCACAAAGATCATCTGATTTCAAGCTCCCCGCCATGGGCAGAGACACCTCCCACCAAATCAAGTTGCACACAGCCCCATCCAGTCTGGCCTTGAACACTTCCAGGGAGGGGGCATCCACAGCTTCTCTAGGCAACCTGTGCCAGTGCCTCACCACTCTCACAGTAAAGAATTTTTTTCCATATGTCTTATCTAAACCTACCCTCTTTTAGTTGAAAACCATTACTTTTTGTCCTATAACTACACTCTCTGATGAAGAGTCCCTCCCCATCTTTCCTGTAGGCCTCCTTTAGGTACTGGAAGGCTGCAATGAAGACTCTTCTCCAGGCTGAACAACCAATACTCAGCCTGTCTTCACAGGAGAAGTGCTCCAGCGCTTAGATCATCTTCGTGACCCTCCTCTGGACTCATTCTAGTATGTCTATCTTACATCCTTAGCCATGCAACAGAAATCCATCTCAGAAGAATAACAAAGCTTTTTGTCAAATTTAGGCAGAAGGAATCCAATTGTTACCTACAGGTAAAAACTGCTCCAGCAATCTGATTAAATACACAGGAATTAGACTTATTTGATTAGCCCTATTTTATGAAAGTTCATATATTTGAATAAACACTGTTTATTACATTTATAACTTTCTCTGAACTTCTACATTCAGTTTTGACCATCATTGAGCCTATATAAAGTTTTTGATACAAATCAACTGAAAATCATAAAGACATCTTTACTTCAAACTATTTCTACATTATTAGAGGCTTACTTTAATTGTGTTTTAACTGAGCAGTAACTATATCCTAAACTATTTTCCTGTTTGCATTACAGTAACTATATCCTAAACTATTTTCCTGTTCGCATTAGTTTTTGAGGCTCAGTGCACTGATGTTTTTGGGCTCTTTAGTGCTAGATAAAATTTGACAGGTTTGATATTTCTCCAGGAGTTCTTGAAAAGGCTGAAACAATCCTCATTTTATTAAAGAATTTGCCAAGTTCACCAGAAGTCATTTTCACCTGGTTTTATAGCTTGAATAAGACTTCATTGAGCAAAGCAATCAGGGAAAAAATGTTCTTTTGTTCACAGGTCATGTGCCTATTTGACTCTGCTAGGAAATGATTTACTATATTTATCCACATGAGAAGCTGAGGTACAGTCTTTGTTGCTGCTACACTGACAGTTTTCTTCCAGTTTCATCAGATGACATCATCTATTTCAGTAAGAAGGCATTTTTGTTTGTTGTATCACTGTATTATCCTGGCACAGAGGTCTTAGGCAGCTTTAGAGCTCTCTAAAATCCTCTCATTTACTCCTTAAGCAATGGCTTTATATGCCATTTATACACTGCAACTTGCACTTTTAGTTTCTTTCCCCTTTGGCAGCCCTTTCCCAACTTATCACTTATGGGTACATTCTCAATAAATACAACAGTATAAATGGAGCAAGTCTGTCTAACTGTCCACAATCACGATAAAATAAAGATAGATAACATGAAATTGAAATATTTAGCTCTGGAATAAGCCAAATGTATTACTAACATTGATAAAAACAACCACTATAAGCGCCTAATTAAAGTGCACTTTTTGGGTAAAACTCTTTTTTCCTGTCTCTAAACTGAACTTGTGCTGGCAATTCTGCAAAATGATGATGGAGCCACAGTGAAACTATGCACAGGTGGAAAGTTCTCTTAAGATCAAACCAGGAATGAAAGCTAAGAGATGCTCATTTTAAAAGATGCCCCTTTTCAGGGGTGACAGTTAACCCTCCAAAGGTGAACATGAAAATATTTTCAGCTAACATTTATATACATACAAACAGATACACACATTCACGGAGAAAATACATTAAGCAGTAATTTTGAGCACAACTGTAGTAATCTCAGGGATGCAATAGGGATACTGACTTAAGAATATTTCAAAAATCTCTAAAATGCAAAAACAAAAATAAGAAATATGAGGCAAAAGACAGCATGCTTGCAACGAGTGATGATAAAGATGATTTTGATTTTTATGTCTCATTATATAAGAAAGAAAGGCAATGAAGAGTAGCTACACCTTTACGTGTCATTTCACTTGTGCTCACAAACATCCAAATAGAAACAAAGAAACGCATCGACACATATGAAGCTCACAACTCAGGCGTTCCAAACAGGATGTAGCAGTAGTTTGTATACTGGTCAAAATTTAAAATAATTTAAGCATCCTTTCCCTTTGGCTATTCTCTTGACTTGCTCATTTTCCTTTCTATCTTACACAATGCAACCTCAATTTCTCAGAAGAGATGTGATGCAAAAATAATTATGAGTTGAGCTGCTGCTGTGAGCTGGGAAGAGATAAACCATCCTACGAAGGCCTTGAAGGGACCAAAAACTGGCTACAAATGGGTCTGAGGCTACTCACAGCTTCTTCTGTCACCAGCCCCTGCCAGTCTGGCTCCAACACCAGGCCCATGGGAGCTTACTGAACTGACAATAGAGCAATGAACAGAGTGAAACCACCTGAGTCATGTGGTGGGGCCAAAGCATTTTTTTCACTTTGACTAGGAGATAAGAACTACACAGAAATACCTAAGAAATCTTGCTTGCGAACAATTCAGCAGGCATTGTTAAATTCAACTTTTTTTCAGTTTTTCTAGATACCTCACTTGTTAAAAAGAAACTTAAAGTCCATAAATCATGGGGAAGAAAAAAGTCACCAATTTTAATTAAGCTTGCCAAACAAGTTTGTGATTACTATTGTCTCCATCATCTGGTAAAGCTTTGATGTTGAAGCACTTGCCAGAAAGTGATCATTGCTCCCGAGAGGTTGTATTTGAAATCTGTCAAAAATTAAACAACACGTATGGTAGGTCCAAAACATCCATCTCATAAAGGATGCCTGTGACATCTGCATGAACCAATATCCTGGCTCCCAGAATATATGAGGAAGAAGAATTCTGCAACTAAGTCAAATTGAGTTTAATAGAAGCAGTGGATAGTGCAGGGATAGGAAAGATGAAATTGTTAGAATTGATCCACAAACACCTTTGGAGAGAGTATCCAGACCCTGTCATTAGGTGTATTTGCTTCCTAGGCTTCAAAGAGGCACCTGTCAGGCACCTGTCACAGCTGCCACCACTCCCAAGTGCAGTTGCAATAGGGCTGGAACCTGAACACAGACAAAAATAATAATTATAAGGGAAGAAAGGAAAGGAAAAGATTCCCTTGTGATTAAGTGAACAAAGCCTGAAAGAATAAGTTGTGTAGCTGGAGAAAGGAGAGAGAAGTGGATTGATGTTATGATAATATTTAGTAGTGGAGAACTTGTCTCTGACCTTTTTTTTTTTTTTAAAGGATCGTTTATTGTATAACAAAATATTTCAGTTTTCAAAGTACAATTTATAGGACGCATCAGATAAATACAAAGAAAATGATGCAAAGATACAAGGGACAAGAGAACATGACCACAGACTGACAGAAAACCTATAGAAAGGCAAAAACATCTCTCACATTACTTCCATAAATTATACTTTGATTTAGCTTTCTATAGAAAGCATTATGAAAGGCTGTATTTTGGTAGTCTTAACATTCCTATTTGTAAATGACTTTTTGCCCAAAGGAAAAAGAAAGTGTCTTATTTTGGCTTATTCAATTGCAAAAACTTTTAACGTACTGATACAATGCCAGTGTTATATGCAGGTACAAAATGATTTTTCATAAACAGTGGACAACAAAACATCTGTTAAATATTAAAAGTGATAAAAACTTTAAAAGCTTTGAAGGTGTAATTATAAGACCAGCTACTAGTCTTTGTATGTATTCTTTAGTGTAAACGACCACATGAACAAATGGGAGGAGAATGTGAATCCTTGTGTAAGATAATGTATTTTATCTCCTGTAACAACAAGAAATACAAATACCAAAGCTACTCTTACATATTACCCAATGGTTTCTGCTTGAAAGAAAGGTAAAAAAGATCTAGTCAGTAATTGTAGCTGAGCTTGTGGCAAGAAAGGTCTTGGTAGGAATTAGTAAGTAAAAATACCTCAGTGTAAAGCGTTTTAACTTAGAGTGAATAAAAGAAAAAAACAAAAAACAAACCAAAACAAACCAACCAACCAAACAAAAAATCTTATCAGCTTCAGATTATATCCATTGGGCCTCAGGTAACATAACCTTGTAGTAAACCAAATACAGACCACCACATCATTGATAATAAGAAACGTACTACAACAACACTCACAAAATTGTCACTCTAATTCCCTCAAAAGTGTTATGTCTCTTACTGCTTGCTTTCACTACCAGGAAATCAGATGTACATGTGCAGAGAAGCTCTGAGAAGTGTACAGAGATGAAGAGGAGCCAGAGTTGCAAACTGTGTGTGTGTGTGTGTGTGTGTCTGTGTGTCTGTGTGTGTGTGTGTACATGCATGTGCGCTGCCTGCCTGCTGTGCATCCTTCCTGCTGTTTCTGGAGGTGCTTCTCCAGACCTCATCTCCAGGTTTGAGAGACATTTCCAGGTACAAGACATAGAATGAAGAATGACCACTTCGTCAAAGTTGGAGAGGTTAGGGAGGAAATTCAGTCAAATGGCATTACTTCAGAACAATTCTAAGACAGAGAAATACACCTCTCATTACTTTGCATACATCTCTTATTTGTAGATGAGTGGTAGTCAGAGAGGAGTCTAAGAGAAAAAAGAAGTAACTGAATGGCATAAAAGCTATTCTGATCTAACAAAGAACAATCAGATCAACATTTGTGTTGATTTTGGATGAGGTTATCCCACTTTATTCCCCATTGTAGCGCATTTAATGCACCAGGATTGGGAGTGGTGAGAGAGAAGTAAAAAGAATGAAAAAGGAAAATGATAATTTTTCAGTGCTAACTGCTTTCATTCCTTCCTTTGTGCGAGTGTCTGAAGATATATTTACACAGTTCAGCAATAAAACTCTTGTATCTTCTGAAAACGTGCAGTTTTACACAAATTTACATCCAGTTTCAATGCATAATCAGACTCTCCATTTGATCCCAGCAGTGATGGCTTGTTCATCTGTAACTGCCTAAGCAGTAGAAGTTCATGTCCACTTTCCTGTCCAGTTTCTTGCTCCATTTAAGCCTTGAGTCCTTGTCGACTTATAAATGCTAGTTTTTGCATGCTAGCTTTTGACCTCATATAATAGAAAGACTGATATTTGCAGGCAAAGTGTGTGAGGCAGTAGTTTGGTTTTGACAATACCCAATTAAATAGGTAGAGAGCTGTAATGTCATTTGCTTGTGGGGGAGAGAAAAGCGCTGCCAGATTTCCCTGTTGCTCAGTTTTACCAGTAAAACAAGTTATTTATTTGGCCAGAACACCTGATCACCTGAAGGCGAAGAGATTTTGTGCAGAATTTCACATAAAACATAGGTAGCACAACAACACTGAAGGATGGATCATTTTCTCTTGTGGGTGAGTGAAAGAAAGAAGTGACAGCACCAGCTGCATAAATTAATGAAAGAGCTGGTATGTCCTTTCTTATTTTCATGTTGAATTTCCCAAGTGTACTGGGCCACTATTGCTCCAATGCATTAAACAACAGAATAAATTCAGACTCCATCTGTCTTTGCCCCTTGACCTCACTCCCTATTACTTGATTTAGATACAGATCCATACTTTATGGCTAAAGACCTCTACCTGTAAGAATTTTATCCAAATCATTACAAAGAAATTCTTCACAAGAGGTGGTATTGCAATAAATCAAGCTATCCAAATAAAATCTTCCAAATATACTGTACTTACCCCCCCTCAAAAAAAAAAAAAAACCACACTTTTCTAGAATTTACATGCTCCAGCATGATGCTGTCATCCACTTAGCTGTTATCACGATTTTCAGTTCTATGAGAAAGAAGGAGAGATAAAGGACCTGTTGTCTAAGCAAAGGAAGCCTGGGACAGTCACACTGCCCTTCCACCATTTCGGACTGGATAAGAAATATTTGTGTAAACAGAGTACATTCTTAGTAATCACCAAACAGGATCAAAGGATCAAAGTACCTTACTCAAAAATTAGGCCATATCTCCCACAGAAGCTACAAGTTTGTGTTTTTCATTGATCCTTGCTCATGGCTTGCAACCAATCATATTTCCTAGAAAAAGTGATATTTCCAGAATCCATCAACAACATAAACGAATCTGCTGTTATGAAAAGCAGGCCAGAGATTCTGACCCAACTCAACCCAGAATCAAGGATTCTAGAAAGTGTTTTATAAGGGAGGAAATAAATAAATAAAGAGGGACAGATTCCTGGTAGACTTACATTAAACAAAGCATGTGTTTAAAATGATTCCAGGAGATGGCCAATATAAACAACCCCTGACTGAACCCCGCATACCTAGGATGGAACTTGTAAGTCCAAATGCACAACATCTGGCACATAGACTGAAAATGGCTCAATTTCAGTGTTAACTATCCTTTTTTAATGGCATGGTGAGTTTGCCTTCAACTCTGGGAATGCCATTATTTTCTATGTCATTCCTGCAGCTGGACATTAAACCACGTTTTAAACAATAATATGAAATGTAATTTGTATCTATTTATATAACTTGAAAAAAACTGCAAATTAAGAGAAGACATTAGGTGAACAACAGCCAACAGGTATTTGTCAGCATTACGTATTGTCAAAGACAACCCCTTTTCCCTTTACAACAACATAACATGCTGCACTTCGAAGCAGTCAACACCATAGGCCTTGAATTTAATAAAGCAGTCTTACATGGTCTTACATTTATGAAAGGGTCTTACACAACCATTTCCTAAATGAGTTACGGAATTCAGTCTAGATGAATCCACTATGAAATTGTTGCACAGTCTCTACAGACAATGTGAGGTAGATCAACTTTCTGGTAACGATCTACTAAACTGAGTAATTCTTAAGGTTTAATTGTAAATCGGAAAGTAGTAGTATCAAGCTGGGCTTCATCAGAGCCCAGCCCAATCTCACACTTTTTGATATTTCACAGAAGACCAGAATGATAGAAAACTATCTCTAAATTTGTGTCAGGCTGTGAGGGGTTAATAAGCTCTTTGAAAACCAAGCTTAAAATTCAAGAGAATGTTTATGCTACTTTTAAGATTTATAGCAGACAACTTAAGTAGTAGTAGAGTTAAACTGAAGTGTAGTAAATTTAAGGTAGGAAAACCTTTATAGTTGAAAGAACAGTTAAGCACTGGAATAAATTGCTCAGAGAAGTTTAAGAAGGGATTTGACAAATGTTCATGACTGTTGTGGGACAGGAGAAGGACTAGCAACTTCCTTTCTCTTGAGGTTCTCTTTTCTATGTATCCTAAAATATGATAACTAAATATTATTTCAAAATAGCCTTTGTATTATAGTGATAGAAATAGTCTAAAAACAAGAAATGGAAATGCTTCCTACATCATAATAAATCTGAGTTTGATTCAGACAAGAAAAGATAGTGGAAAACTTCTTTCTTTATTCCACTGTTTCTGATCAGAAAAAAAAAATATCTTTTTGAAGATAAATCTGCAAGGATACATGTTACTAACACAAGCATGTGTCATCTGTTCATAATGGTGATTTTTACTGAAGTTTCTTCCCCTATTATGCCAAGAATCATTTCATTTGCAGATTGCATAAACAACAATAAACTTGGACTAAAGTCTCCTGCACATCCTGGATTTAATTGTTAAACAATTTACTTCTCTGACAAGATGTTTATAGAGCTAAATGCAAAGAGAAATTATATTCTACTTGCAGATACGGCATGGCATCTATTATTACTTGGAAAAAAGATCTTCAAACTTTGGTCAAAAAAAGTTTCTGAGGCCAAAAGTTGAGAATTTGATTCACGTATTATAATCAAGGCATTCCTTTGTTTTTAATGTATCCACCATTCAAACCTCTTATCAGCACACATTACAGTTGTTTGCATTATGTTACTCCTGTGTATTTGTCTAGTATTGATATGAATTAACATAGACTTAAAGCAATTCAGGGAATTCTTAAAAAAATAAAATAAAATCTCTCTCACCCAAACTAAACTCCATTTAAAGTGGCAAAACTGATAAAAGAACTTTGTGTTTCTCCCCAGCCTGCAAATAGACCATGGAACTCCATAGTGCAGTGTATTTAAATTGTATATGTTAAAACAAAAACAAAAACAAAACAAAACCACACACATACCTTAGTGCTTGAATATGAAGTGCCCAAATTTATAATGCTGATAGTACAAATGTAAATTAAATTACAGAAGCTGGCATAAGACCTAGTGAGATAGAGAAAGAAAAAGACCAAACATGGGAAGCAAACACACCTCACACCTGCCTGGAGATCTTACATATTTCTCTGAACCGTCAATTACTGGCCAATTAATCATCAATTAAAGCTAGGATATTAGAGGAAACAGGTGGTAGATTGGCCTAGACCAGTGCTGCTGGTGCTGGCACGTGGCCACCGGTAGCTCTGCCCTAGCTGGTGTTCCTGAACAGAAGCACCGGTCCCGGAGAAGGAAATGCCAATATCCGATGAATAAACCCATAACAACATAGGAAAAGTTGCTTAAGCCCAAATCCTCATTCTTGGAAGTCTAAATCAAACCCCTGACATTTAATAATGCCAGTGTAGACCACTAGCTTGTGGTTGGCGGTTTTATTTTCGTTTGTTTTCTTAGCCTCTCTCTTCAATTAAAGATATGCTATCTAGAAAATAAAGATGAAAACACCAACTTAGCTCACAGTAGGTTTATGAAACATGATTATTTTTTTCAAAAGGCTGACTGAAAACCCATGCTGAAGCCAGGAAAAAGTATGTTCTTCCCCTAGTGACAAGAAAGAAAAAAATATTACTTCTGACAGAAATATATACTTCCAAACTCTGTTCTATCTTCATCAATTTGTTTGATATTTCAAAGGAACTGTCCCATTTGGGTGAAGGTTGATGTATTATTCTTATGATCAGTTCAACATCCCTTTTTATAACCTTAAGAGGAAATAAGAAAGTCTAAAGAGACTGGAAGACCTTTAAAAAAAAAATCTTTTTTCAGCATCATAAGTACGGTAACAGGAGAATTGTGATAGGAAAAATCAAAAATTCATCAACAGCTGAAAGTGGCACATAGTGACAAAGGCTTGTGTACATAAAAGGGGAAATCTGTGTGCTTGTAAAGAAAGTCTGAAAAGTAGGATGTTGGACTGAAGATAAAATTACTTTAGAAATAGTAACTGAATCAGTTGTTCTTGGATATCTGCTCTGTCGAAAAGACCTTATATTCTAATTTATTACTTTTTCCTACCCACAAACAAAATATTCATCATGTAGATTACTATTGATATTCAGGTCCTTTAGAGAAAATCTATAATTAAGGTTGATCTGGAGAGAATGAAAAAGCTACAAAACAGTTTGCAAAGCTTTGTGTTGTTAGCAACTAAAACTTCACAGTGAACAGAAGAGGAATTATTTTTGTATTCAGGGAGACATGACTCTAGACAAATTCACACTCCTAAAAATTCAACAAGATATTTCACAATCATCCATATGGTCTTTGTGTTAATGTCACTTCTCAAGCTGGCTTATAGATCTCTTATGATTATTAAAATGTGTTACTAAGCTCCCAAAATTGTGAAGACAAAAAGATCAGTTACTGAACTCCGTGCACTATAAAGGCACATCATTTTAATTCCCTTACCCTAACTTTTCAATTCTCAACTTTGTCATGTAACTTAAGCAAGCAAAAGATGCTACTTTGCAGTTTGAAAAATAAGCTTGTGCCACATAGGAAGAGCTTTGTGTGTCCTTCTTAAATAAGGAAAACAGCTTTTTAAGTGTTCATCAAACTGGGAAGTGAGAGGGACTGAATCAAAACCAACCTAAAGTGTTAAAAGTAGGAAAATAACACAGCACTTTAAACTAGAGACTGAGATGGTGCATGGCCATTCCAGTGACATCAGGAAAACATCAGGAGGTAAATCACAAAGTGGCCACAGTCTTAATGGGGTTTACGAATCCCAGTCCAAACAACGAGCTTTGCTTTTCGTATCTCAGGAATTCCACCTCATGGATGAGAGGTGAATTCTGCAGCCACACACAGCCCTAGGGATTAACGTGGCAACCTGTGAGGTTCAAGGTGACGCAATCCTTCCCTACCACTTATCTTGCAGTAGCTGCAGCAGGTCACAGCAAACACCATTAAATAGACTTTCTCTATTGGTGTTAAGTTCTTACAAAGATTAAAAGGTTCCATTAAATTTCATGCACGTTTCCTAGCTAATTAGTGTACAGAGATATTTTGGATGTAACAGAGCAGAGAAAACCAGAAGGGTACAGCTTAAGTTACTTCTAAGTGGGATTTAGAAATGCTGCTTGTATATGGAATAAGATTTGGAGTTGCGTAAGCACATTTATTGGTAACTCTCACCAAAGTGAAACTCAGATGGTCAGACTGCCATGCAACACAGTAGAAATACAATTCATTCACACACACTGGATTTCTCCAGCTTGGGGTAGTTTTAAGCACAAGCTTCTTGAATCACACTTAATATGAACTATTTAATACAGGATGCCAGTGTAATATATTGCATATGCTATATGTATTCCATATATTCTGTAAAAGATTTTTTTGTACTGCAAAACAGATCCCCACAATTATGATGTCAATCAATTTGAAAAGACCAAAGCAAGCACAGGTCAGCACAATGAAATTTAGTCTTCTAAGAAGCGTGCAAACAGGTAGCATTAGGGAGGACAGAAGAAGGAAGGAAGGAATGGGGAGCAAAATGGTATCAACAACAGACATGAGCATTCTGAAGAGTATTTCCACCATCCACTCAGCCAGCTTCGTATATTTACTGGAGCACTAGCCAAGTAACCACAATCCAGGGGAGCCTAAGAAACCTAGAAGAAAGTTCTGTTAGCTCAAGGAAAGTAACACCGTGGCTAGGTGACATAGGCTCTGCCCTTCCTTGTTTTCTGGGATATGCTCTCATTCTCCCTGTTAGCATCACTAGCTGTTGTCTTAGTGATTTCTGCAGTACAACACTATGTTATATTGATAGTCTGATTGCACTATGCTTCCGTCCTGACTGACAGAGGTGAAGCAGAAGGAAATGTATTTGAAAATACATTCACAATCCTATCCACCATTTCATGGCTTCTCATTAAAAAAACAACAAATATGATTTCAAAAAACTTATTTCTATTGGTTCTCTGTCAAAATCCAAACAAAAATCAACACCACAACACAATCAAAGCAATGCAAGTAAGACAAAGAATTTGGGACGGAGGAGAGAAGGTTTTAAAGGATTCTACACACAAATGTTGTACAGATGTTGAGTAAATGAAACCACAAAGTCTAATCAAACAAACATTTTCAGGCAGTTTATAGCCATGGGAAGAAAGTGGAAGGAGATGGGAATTCTAGCTTTGATCATACAGTTAGTACCAAGGAAACAGATATTTTCAATTTCACTAGATGTTTGGAAAGAGCTGTTTAATAGATGTATCACCACCCTTCACTGCCTCCACCCTTTGTGTGAAGGCAGGCTGTAGTGCACTCACACAGAGATCAGGCTTCACAAGGCTTTGGATCTCAGAAGTAAGTGTTTAGTTTGCTTTTGTTTGAGAAGTATCCTAAAATCAGGTTTGAAAAGCCTTCCAAAGAACCTACAGAGTAGCATACAAAATAAATAAATAAATAAATAAAAATATTGTTTCACTTGATCCTCTTTTACCTCAGTTAAGATGTATATACAAAATAATCAGATGCAACATTGACAGCAACATCCAATCAATCCTCCCTACAATTTTTTTTTCTTTTAGCATAAGAGGGCATTTAAGCTTAATTTCTTTATATAATTTTTCATCATTTACATGTGATTTTCATTTTTTTTTCCTGAAAACAAAGACTTTTTGTCAGAAATAAGTGATAGAGATTACAGGAAAAAGCTTCAAAATCTCCTGTATGTGACTTTAATCAGAAGGATTTTGCTTTGGTGAACACTTGTGCATATGCATTTAATGTTAAGGATAAAGGTTTTAGCATTAAGTTCTACCATGCAGTTATGTCTCTTTTTTCCCCACCTCCCTACCCCACTTACTGATCAACATGTAATAGAAGTCACTGGAAGAGCAGATTCATACCTTTTCCTCTACCATTACCTCTTTGAGCAGCCTAGCATCCCAGTTTAACTGGAGGCCCCATCCTTCATACAGCTTCCAGGATGCAGGAATCATATTGGTAAGACAGAATACAAGCCATGGAGGAAAACAGATGGCTGTTGTGAATGAAAATGCAACAATCCTGTCTCTTGATTAGGGTTCAACAGTCAAGCTGGAGGTGAAAGACTTAAGCAACTCCAGAACCCTTTCAGACCCTTAACTGCATCACACAGCACAACCCTTTTGTGTATTCCAATCACTGCTGAAAAATCTCGAAGGTTGGATTTATCTGTCTATACCTGTATACACATTGCCGCAGACCTGCTTCCTTGATATGCTGAAGGATATGATGAAGGAAGCTTCACAGACGCCAAAAGAAAAGTCCATTTTACTGAGCTGCAGAGATATTCCAAGCCTTGGCTGCAGCAGCAACATACACTTCTGCCACAAGCTGTCCCATCAGCGAACAGTGCCTCTGTTATTTGAGAGGTCTTTGCCTCTGCTCTCTCACCTCCACCCGCCATGAGCTGCATGCAAACCATAAGGGATGTAAGGACAGTTTTCCATGGCTTCTCATCCACCTATGTATCATAGGAAATTGCAAAAGGTGGTAACACAGCAAGTTTATTAGTGACAAAGTCCATTATCTATCAGAATTATATACTGCACTAGCAAAATTTCAGAAACTTAAAAAATATATAAATTCAAAATGTCCCTTGCTAATTGAACAAAAATTAAAGCTAAAGACAGAATTCCAGGTTTACAACTGATATTAAACTTGATTTTTTCAGAGTGGCTTCTGAATCTTATGTTCCAAACACAACATAGCTGAAGATAACACATGGTTTCAGATCAAAGTGAGAACCATACTGTATATCAAACATCTAAGGCAAAATAAATCTCCAGATAATATTTTTCTGTTGAAGTAAAACTAATGTTTTCTCAATATTCTAGAGGTTTTGGCTCCATCCCCCACCCCACCCCCATTTGCAACCCAGATGAGTTCCTTATAAATATCTTCCAAATTAATTGATGCATTTTTATGCCAGGTACTGACAAGAAAAGTGAAATACAATTCATCACTCAAAATGGATGAAAATCTTATTTAGCATCTCCTAATTTTCAGTCTACAGGGAACAGGATGATGTAAGATCAAGAAAGGATAGGGCTCTCTCATGGGCCAGTGCCACATCAGTAGGACAATTATCCTACCCAATTATTTGCAAGATTGGTAGTCCAAGAAATAAAAATAAAAAATTAGTTCTTAGGTGATGAACGTCAAGGTATCATAAAGAATTATATTAAACAGTGTTTCTTTGCTAGCAGAAGCACTATAGGGTGACCAGAAGCCCAACTATCCCAGCACCACTGTGGGAGACCAAAGCTCATGACCATGAAACTCTTTAGACAGTTACCAAGAGGACTGCCATTGTACACTTCAGAAAACTTTCCTTTTGAAAGTCTTACACAGAGAAAACTATTTATGCTAGAACAGTGTTTCACTTCCATTGAATCAACATTTTTCAGTCTGTAAGCATTTGTTCAGAAGACTTCTAACCAGCCCCAATTGATCAAAACCAGTATGTTAAATGGAAACTGAAATGTTATATGGACTACTACATTCCTTTGCATTGCACCTACAACCTTTAAGTGTGTATTTATACAAGTCTTATTAAAAAAAGTTTTCATTTGACTTTCTAAATCTGAGATGACTTGCAAGACCTTCTTAGTTACCATAGCTAAGCACACAAATTTTGCAATGTAGTTGAAGTTATTAAGCTAAATATTTAAGCCATGTCTAAAATACTAAGTATTGCACTTCCATTTCCTCAAAATTCTTAGCTATGCAATACTTTGAGTTTGTAAATACATATTTTGAAATCAAAAGACTGCTCACATAATCAAGCATGTGCATAAATTGACACTAAAAGCCCCACAACAGAACTGAAGACATTTGCCCATGACAGTAACGGGAGCCTCCTGTCCCTTCCTCACAGAGATTCTAAGCACGTCTGCAGTGCCGGTTGCATTTTCGACCATCCTAAAAGTGGAAAGAAATAATCCACAGCTAACTGTATTAACAAAATGAGTATGTTTTCTAAGCAGTATATAATTTGCGTATTCAGAAGTAGTAATGTAACAGTGGTTTTTGTTATTGTCCAACAAATAACAGGCATTTTCAAACCATATTCTAAGAAGTTTGCGCAACTTTATTCTGCTGATGCTATCAAGTGCAAAACAAGTTTACTTTCATTTGAGATGAAATAACTTTCATTTTTATTTCCTTATTCATGATACTCTGAAAGGCAATCCCATACATGAGCAAATGATATTCAAATTACTTTTTTTTTTTTGTTTAAGAATATAGGCAGCAGAGTCATCATATACCTTAAAGACCTGTTCGTTACAGTGGGAAATTCTACTGAGCACAAGTAATGAGGATTTTTATATATGTAAGTTTTTGAATTTTTTTCAGTTCAGAGCAAAGACAAATTTAGGGCTGACTTAGGAAATCTTCAATGCATATCAGTCATAACTATGTAGCTGATCAGTAAGAGAATCCCAAATGGAAAGGTGAGTGAGAGTTCACACATCAGATTTTTGCACACTATGTGGAAAATAATCTCAGAAGAATAATGTCTCTGACTAAGGTTGTTTGCATCTCTTCTCTAACATTTTTCTTCCTAATGTCACACATGTGCAGGCTTGAGATTGGAATCAGCTCTAGGACTCTAAATTGCTACTTCAAATACTGGAAAATACTGAAAAAAAAGACAGTGATTGCTTGAGCCTAAAGGCATATTTTAGTTTTCCTTGTCTAATCAACTCTTCTGGCTTCGCAGTACACAGAGTTTTTTGCTTTAAAAAAAAAATAAAAAAAATCCAGTAGCTTGCAAGACTATTAACAAGAGGACAGAAATGTGTGGTAGAAACTCTTTGCAAGAGTAAAAGAAATAAATTTTCCTAACTTAGATAGTTTGAGGAACACACGGTTGAAATACAACCCATATGCATGGTGATTATTTATAGGCATACAAATTATATTCAAAAAAGAGCCAGATGGCTTTAGCAACACATCTGCTGTCTTCAAGGCAGAACTTCTGAAGTAAACTTGGGACATTAACTCCTATTATAGAGCAGTCAAGAACCAGCAGGACTACATTCTGCTTTGTAGTCTGTAAGAGTTGCATCTTCCTACACAGAAGTAGAATTTAACCTGAGGTCAAGACCAAAGACGGGCTGCAATATTCTGCATTTTAACAGGGTTATCGTGCTGTTACTAACTAAATGCAAGGCTAGGAAGGTAGATCACTGCTAAGGCAAACACCAAACTAAACCAAGCTTCTCACATGCTAAATAGCAGTTACATAAATCTTTGTGCCAGCTAGTAGTTCTGCATGTTTTGCAATATTTTGCACTAATTTTCAGCAAAGTTGCAATCCCTAAAAATCATTAAAAATTGCAAAGACTCTCACACTATGCATTATATTTTCTCCTGAGAAGGTTCTCATTTAGCAAATATTCAGAGATGATTGAAAGATGTCTTAGACATCAAAGTCACAAACGAGAGGTTACACAACATAGATTTATATGAACAGAGGCAGAAGTATGGGAAGAAATCAGACAACTATTAGCTACTGAAGTTGTTTGCATGTAAAATATGCATTTGAAAATACCTTTAACTGAGAAGATAAATTGGGAAAGAACACTGGGAGAATTGCCTATGCTGTCCAGTTTCTAATCTCCATCTGGCTAGCCAATAAGTTGTCACAAGTACTTGAATTTAGTATCTGGCCTCTGCACATACTACTTCTTTTATTACTGTGTGCTACTCTGAGTAGTACTATTGCTCATTTTTATTTTTATTCAGCTTTTCATAAAGTTCTTGAGGAACAGCTCCCCACTCCTCCCTTCCTTAACCTCCTTGTTACAAAAAGAAGCCTTGAAACAAACAAACAAAAATCTTAAATAAAAAAAAAAAAGCTGAACATGTTGTTCTTGCTAAAATAGATTCACTCTTCAGAATCCAGCTTTTCCCACTTTGAGATGGCACTTTTGGATCCCCTCTTCTATTTCCGATGGAGTAGATAAAACTGGAAACTAGTTCTGCTGCAATATGTGAGAGTCCCTGCACTGGTGGTTTCAAGCCTATATTTTGCTAGAAGGAGGGGAGCCGACTTCTGTACGCTTCAGGGCTACCTGTATTCTCAGCTGTGAGTTTAGAGGGCAGATGAGAGCAGTGGAAGTTGTGAAACACCTGTCAGCATTTGTTAGGTGATGTTCAGCTGCATCTGCATCTCCCCAGGACAGCTGCAGCACCCTGTTTTACTGGCCTCTCAACCAGCCTACATCCTTGTATCAACAGAGCGGTCAAAAGCCACATAGATCTTTGGACTGGAACATACAGCAGAACCATGATGCTCCTTTGTGCAGGGCAGGTCAAGCTTCTCAAAAGCATGGCAGCTCTTCAGATAACTTCTTGTAATGCTGCTTCTCTCACCTCATTTTACTACTTCAAAAATATTGTCAGAAATAACTGAAATTAACCAGGACTCAAAAAATGGTCTCACAGATCATGCCATATTTGAAACAGAATAAGCTCAATTTTTTTGGAAACTTAACTCTCTTGCAAGACATCAATACAATGCAAATGAAATCCTCGTTAGAAGCATAAAAGTTGAAACATATACAGATATGTACATATACTTTTCCAAGCTTTGAAGATGTTCTAAAACATGACAATTCTAAGTATTAAGGCATTCTCTGCTGTTAGCTAACGTACTACGGCTAATATTTATAAATACTTTGTTCCTCCAAATTTTTGAAAGCTTCTGGGATGATTTCTAGTACAGCCTTTTGTATTGTATCAAAATAAAACATTAGTCTCTCTTTTCCTATGTTCCTTAATTTTGTTAGGCTATCTAATTTCATCAGGACTCCCAATCATCCCAAATAAGCTAATAAGAACTTGCTTTGAGAGGGAGTGAATTTGACCCCTTTGAAATGCTAATTGAATTCCTTATCTGCAAAACCAATATTTGTATTGTACAGATCAACTATGAAGAAAATAATCCATAAGCCTGATGAAAAGATAAAATGCATTTGTTTAACTAAGTCATTAAAATTAAACAGTGCTTATTCTAGGTTCTTATTTCAATTCACATGAGGTAAGAAAAATGCTAGAGATCACAGGTCCCTGAAAAAAAAAAAAAATCCACAGCAATACCCTTTAAGTTTACTCAAATCAGCCTAAAACTTAGGTCTTCAACTCATATATGGTTATTATTCTCAAGGGTGATATTATAAGTATGACTCAGACTATTCCAAATGAGTTACTCTGGCAGAACTCCAATATTTATCGGCAGTCCTGGCTATCAGGGGAGGTTCCAGTCAACTGGCGGCTAGCAAACGTGACGCCCATCTACAAGAGGGGCCGGAGGGTAGACCCGGGGAACTATAGGCCTGTTAGTTTGACCTCAGTGCCAGGGAAGCTCATGGAGCAGATTGAGTGTCATCACGCGGCACTTGCAGGGCAACCAGGCGATCAGGCCCAGTCAGCATGGGTTTATGAAAGGTAGGTCCTGCTTGATGAACCTGATCTCCTTCTATGACCAAGTGACGCGCTTGGTGGATGAGGGAAAGGCTGTGGATGTGATCTACCTTGACTTCAGTAAGGCTTTTGACACCGTTTCCCACAACATTCTCCTCAAGAAACTGGCTGCTCGTGGCTTCGACTGGCGTACGCTTTGTTGGGTTAAAAACTGGCTGGATGGCCGGGCCCAAAGAGTTGTGGTGAATGGAGCCAAATCCAGTTGGAGGCCGGTTACTAGTGGAGTCCCCCAGGGCTCAGTGCTGGGGCCGGTCCTCTTTAATATCTTTATCGATGACCTGGATGAGGGGATCGAGTGCACCCTCAGTAAGTTTGCAGATGACACCAAGTTAGGTGCGTGTGTCGATCTGCTCGAGGGAAGGAAGGCTCTGCAGGAGGATCTGGATAGGCTGGACCGATGGGCTGAGGTCAACTGCATGAAGTTCAACAAGGCCAACTGCCGGGTCCTGCATCTGGGGCGTAACAACCCCAAGCAGAGCTACAGGCTGGGAGATGAGTGGTTGGAAAGCTGCCTGGCGGAGAAGGACCTGGGAGTACTGGTTGATAGTCAGCTGTATATGAGCCAGCAGTGTGCTCAGGTGGCCAAGAAGGCCAACAGCATCCTGGCTTGTATAAGAAGCAGTGTGGCCAGCAGGTCTAGGGAAGTGATTGTCCCCCTGTACTCGGCTCTGGTGAGGCCGCACCTCAAGTACTGTGTTCAGTTTTGGGCCCCTCGCTACAAGAAGGACATGGAGGTGCTCGAGAGAGTCCAGAGAAGGGCAATGAAGCTGGTGAGGGGTCTGGAGAACAAGTCTTACGAGGAGCGGCTGAGGGAGCTGGGGTTGTTTAGTCTAGAGAAGAGGAGGCTCAGGGGAGACCTCATCGCTCTCTATAGGCACCTTAAAGAAGGCTGTAGCGAGGTGGGGGTTGGTCTATTCTCCCACGTGCCTGGTGACAGGACGAGGGGGAATGGGCTAAAGTTGCGCCAGGGGAGGTTTAGGTTGGATGTTAGGAAGAACTTCTTTACTGAAAGGGTTGTTAGGCATTGGAATGGGCTGCCCAGGGAGGTGGTTGAGTCACCATCCCTGGAGGTCTTTAAAAGACGTTTAGATGTAGCCCTTAGTGATATGGTTTAGTGTAGGACTTGTTAGTGTTAGGTCAGAGGTTGGACTAGATGATCTTGGAGGTCTCTTCCAACCTAGACGATTCTGTGATTCTGTGTGATTCTGTGAACTTTGTTCTTTAAACAGTACTTTCTATAAGCCTTTAACATTAAAATGCTTTATCACACACACACAGTAAGTTGTACTGCTTCTTGCTGCTCCCAGGAAGGAGAAGGACATTTTGGTAAAACATTTTTGGATAATAGCACTTTGAAAGCAAACAGAAGTTTCAGAAATGCTGGGATTTTTGTATATGGTGTGTCAAGCCTGTTTCTCCATAGCGTTGAGTAAGGGAAATGCTATACAAGTATTGGCTGTCTGCTACAGCTTCAGCTGCACAGTCATAGCTAGGGAAGGGATTAACTTTGGTTAAACATCTGACTGCATTTCCTTTGGGAGACTACAGAAACATGCCAGAAAGAGTGACTCTTCAGAGTAACACTTAACGCTAATCTCTAGACTTTCCTCCATCATGGCAAGTGCCATCTTTCTTCATTCCTCTGGGAGAGGAATTTTCATAGGACTGATGCTTCTCTTTTAAGATGTAAGACTGGGGCTTAATAGTGTTGGCTTCTTCCACCACCCATAAAAGCAAAGATCAGAATATCAAGATCAGTTTGTCTTAAATCAACGAAAGCACATGCCAACAGTGCAGCTTTACAAAGCTATTAGCAGAAGTGAGCAGTGCACACCCTTTGCTTCTTAATATAACTACTATTATAAATCATACATGCTCAGTTGTTCCTTCACTTTCACCCAACTATATGTGGAAGAGGAAAACTAGCATTAAAGTGCATTCATCCTCAATGAACAGTTCCACTTTGAAATTGCCTGCTATAGACAAACACTTTCTGGTTAGATTAAATCATTGTTCTGCACAATCTAGGTGGCAATATAGAAAATGATTTCTGTTTTACATGCAAGTGGCAAACTCCCAATGAAGTAGTTAAAAAGTAAGAGCAATATGCTTATCAATGCTACAAGTAGAGAAAAGTTATTTCCTCAGAAAATTACTGTGTTGTATTTGGATGACACAATACATATTTGGGGAAGAAATAAAGATGACTCGGATACTTTTCAAATTTTCTGTTTAAGAAATACCTAGTAAATTATGTGAGACATTATTTTTTCAGTGAAAATAATGCACTAAATAGAAGTCAGTGGGAAATCTTGCTGCTAAAGCCATCTGTTTCACTCCCTAATGCTCAGAGAAATTGTACATGCATGTGCATGCATGAAAATAAAAGAGTGGATTAGATACAGATAAGCATTGTGACCTAGAGGATTGGTTGAATTTATATTACTTTTAGGTAGAGTGAGATGGTGTCAGCCAGGACCAGGTCTTTGCAAGTCTCACAGTGAATGGCATTATATGTGGAAGAATATAACTGTGTTTTCCTTTTGACTGAAGGCTGAGGTTAATAAACTCCTGAAAAAATATTTAAATCCCTTAAAAAAATGTAATTGCTGTAAAGTCTAAATATATGGGCAAATCTCATTGTGAAGTAATTATTACTGCTAAGTAAGTATATAATGTGGACCGGCAAAATACATACTTCAGACTCTCTGTATTAAAGCGTAAAAGTGAATTGTAAGATTGCAGAAGTCATATTTAAGACTATTTTAAAACTAATGAGGTCTTAAACAGAGAGGGGAGAATGATATATACAGAATCACCTGAATCACAGAATCATTAAAGTTGGAAAAGACCTTGAAGATCATCTGGTCCAACCATCCCCCTACCACCAATGTCACCCACTAAGCCATGTCCCTAAGTACCACATCCAACCTTTCCTTAAACACCCCCAGGGACGGTGACTCCACCACCTATCTGGGCAACCCGTTCCAATGGCTGACTACTCTTTCTGAGAAGAAATGTCTGCTAATTTCCAACCTGAACCTCCCCTGGCGCAACTTGAGGCCATTTCTTCTTGTCCTATCACTAGTTATCTGTGAGAAGAGGCCAAGCCCCAGCTCCCCACACCTTCCTTTCAGGTACTTGTAGAGAGCAATAAGGTCTCTGCTGAGCCTCCTCTTCTCTAGACTAAACAACCCCAGTTCCCTCAGCCGCTCCTCACAGGACTTGTGTTCCAGTCCCTTCACCAGCTTCGTTGCCCTTCTCTGGGCACACTCCAGGGCCTCGATGTCCTTCTTGTAGTGAGGGGCCCAAAGCTGAACACAGTACTTGAGGTGTGGCCTCACCAGAGCTGAGTACAGGGGGACAATCACCTCTCTGGCCCTGCTGGCCACACTATTCCTGATACAAGCCAGAATGCCGTTGGCCTTCTTGGCCACCTGGGCACATTCAAATACAGATTAGCACGGAATCATCTGTGGGCATGATTATGAAAACATTAAATGATGGGTCTTTTAATGCATTGTGGTAAGTCTAGAAGCATATTTTGTATATTTGCTGTTTTTTGTTTGTTTTGTTTGATATAAATGCATCTCTTACCTGGCAAAATTAATTATATAAACATTTAATTAATAGGGTGCAAGACCAGAAAGAGAAAAAAAAAATGCTGTTTCTCCAGTCCCTGTCCAATTGTTATGAAATCTATTATTTGTTATTTATTTATTTGGTACAGAAGTGCCTCAAAGTAAGAATTAACACTGACTCTTTAGCACCTAAATTTTCTTGAAACCTTGTGCTGTTCATCATCAGTCTGAGTACTGAAGAATGAATAGACCTACATAAGTGGTCACAATCAATTTAAAATTCATGACAAATTTGGGATATTTCTGTTTCAAAGACAAAGTCTAACCAACTGTGCTTGCAGAGAAGGCCCACAGACAAAGGGAGACTTGTTTTATTTTAAAACCAGCATTTACTGAGAGCCTCTGAGCTAGCTTCATCCACCTCAGAAGGATCTCAACTCAATGTGCTTAATGGACACAAGTCTCCAAGTGAAATTTAAGGTGTTATAAATGCACTTTCCCCAGAGCACTCAGAAAATTAGCACGAACCCCTGCTAGGCAAAACCACAGAAGAGTAACCCCACTTGACTTCAGGTCAAGTCAAACAGGGTCAAGTGTAATATTTTGGATGTTGGTGTAATTTGAATAAAATGGGTTACAGATGTGAGAGGTTTGGTTGAGGAACAGGGGAATAGTGGAGCAGAAGCTCTTTGGCTCCCCCTAGAGACAATACAACACCCAAGGGTGTTTTCCTACCTCCTGCTGAATGCCTACCAGTCTGCTCCTACTCTGTGCAAATTGAAAAAAATATCTTTGTACACATGGGCAAATATATTTTTCATACATTAAATTGACAGAATTTATTTTCTGGAATATGCCTGATGTTTCACACTCCCAAATTAGTACATATTTGTATTGTTGTGAAATTTGTTGTGTATTTTAATGTGTTAAAAGTTATGAAACGTAGCACGTTTTGTCCAGATAGATTTCATTAATGAAAAAACACCAGGTTAAAACAGATATCACACAACTGCTACTATTTTGAAATCTAAGCTGTAGTTTTGTTTAGCCTGTACAATACTACTTAAGCTTCATAACCATATAAAATCCAATTAAATAATTCCAGAAGGGGTAATATTGCATTCAGAGAATTTGTGCTGGAAAGAAGAAGAATATTGAGGATGGTTTGCCAGCCCCAAAGATAGAGTAAGTATCAACTGTTCAATGCTAATAAATGGTAGTTAAACTAATTTACAGTACAGATCTCCACTGAAAACAAGCTGAAAGTTTACTGTCCTTTCATAAATATGTAAAGCTGACACAATGTTGTGACAGTTATATGTTTTTTTCAGCCCTCCTTAAAATAAATTAATTGTATAGCAAGCACAAGAAATCCTATTGATTTTAATAAGTTTTGGAGAAGGTCCAAGGCAAGAGGAAGAAAAAGTAATGTTGAGGTTCTTGGGCAAGAAAAAAAGGAATCTGATAAAACAGGTAAAATATTGGCCTCAGCTAATGTCAAAAGGAATAGTTCTGCTGACACTCAGAACTAGTAATGAAGCTAAACAAAACTTCAGTAAGTACTGTAACACATTTTCATGATGTGGAAAATGGAACAGTGGTGGAACAGGAAGATATATGCCTCTATAAACTTACTAAGACACACGATTATCTCTGTTGAGACCACAACCCTTGTTTCCACAGAAAGCCTTTTATCCACCCTTTAACATTCAAAGCTGTAAGATACATGCACTTAGGTTGGTGCGTTCATTGCTGAGCAAAGTTGAAAGCCTTAAATCTCACCATCTTCCAGTTCTGCAAGCTAACTATTACTAACACAGCATTGTTATTACACTCTTCTTTTCATTACAATGAATCCAGGATGAACCTTTATAAACTGTTTGATAACCTCCAACAACAAATCTGCATCTAATAATCTACAGCATTTTCCCTGAATATATATTTTAAGAAGCAGACCACAAGATATATCCCGTGTGCAGTTCACCTCAAGAAGCTTTGATTCACATGCAAGAAGCTATGTAGCAGTTTTACGTATGCCTGTCTTCAGGTAGTTCAGGTTGCCGCTCCTGAGTACATTTCTAAGGCAAGGTTTTCTTGTATCTCTGTGTTGTTGTTTTTTTTCTTTTTTTTCTTTCCACTGTCATTGCTTAAACATAGCTGAACTAACCTGGTAAAATATAATATATTCCAGATGCATTACTTCTGTTTTCTGAGAAAATGCACTGACTTTAAGTAGAGTCCTTCATCTTTTAAGATTTTACAGTGTGCTGGCCTCTCCAACAGGAGGAGGTTATGGGGGTTAAAACATAATAATAATCCCTTAGGAGGTTCAGCATCTTTCCAGAAAGCTTTTCAACTTCCATGATTATATCCCCATAAAATAAACAAACAAAACAAAACAAAAAAAACCACAAAAACCACCACCATCACCACCATTAAAAACCACACAGGAACAGGAGGAGCTCTATCAGCACATATTTGAAAAATATACTGCATGCCATTGGGGCCAATCTCCCACACTTCCTGAAAGTAACACTCTACGTCTGTCTATGCAGGCAGAATTTGGGATTTGACAAATTGAAATGCAAAGCCCGTAGCCTGAGATCCTGCAGGCTGATTGTGCTTGAGAATGTCCTGCACAACAGACAGAGCAAAACTCTTACAAAACAGAAGTGTTTTGTCCCTAATTGTGTGTATTTGCAGATGCAGCTATGGATTGATGAGATTTTAAACAAAGATTTCCCCTTGCTCCACCCCCATAAGTTTGTTTAACTAGATGGCTAGTGACTACTAGGATCCTGCTTTACTTTCAATTTGAGGAAAATTTTGATTAAAACATTCTGAAAAGAGGCTGGGATACTATTTTCATACACCATATAGTTTTATTAATAAAACATCAGCCCTTTCTATCTCACCATCATGAAAAGGAAATTGTCTGCACCATGATTCTATTTTGTAAAGGATAGTGTATGTCTATACACTTCGGGTAAGCATGCAGGCAGATTGTAGCCTAGAGCTTGGGCTTAGATAATCTTCCTTCTAGAAAAACTCTGTAATAGCAAAGGAAAGGGCATGGAGAAGGAGAAGAAAAAGGTATTGGCTTACACCAGAACTTAGAAAAGCATCAGGGCTTTTTTTTTAGAAAACAAACAAACAAACAAACAAACAAAAAGAACAACTCCTCCTCCTCCTCAGCGGTTTTCTGATTCTTCCTAGTCTCTTAATTTGAGAGTTTACTGTTCTCAAATTATAAGAAATATACTAAATTGAAAATAAATTAAATTATTTCAAGTAAACATTCCATTTTTTCCTCTCCCTCTAAAGTAGGCTGTGTTCATCTAGTCATGTGGGTGGATCTCAAGGAGGAGGAATTACTAGCATCACAAAGCATCACTAGAAGAGAATGGAGACTTGTACCTTGATTACAAAGGGGAAAAAATATTTCTGCATTTCCACTGAGGAAAGCAATCTTAACATCAGTATTTCTTTCAAATCAAAGCTGACATTTTCACAGTAATGATTATACAAAGAACCATCAAACAAGGAAGCAAAAAGGAAAAAAAAAAAAAAGTAATCTTACTCCTTGCTCAAGAAACCAAAAGGAAACAAATGAAATTTTTGTAGACTCAGTCACTTAGAAAACTCATTAATTTATAATTTAATTGTACCCAGCTGAAGTGGTAAATACCATGATAGATTTTTTCTTATGGGTCATTACCTGTGTGCTTAAATGATTACAAAAAGAGATATGAAGCCTGTGGTGGTATTTAGCTTTTAAATATTGGCTTTCTTTGCACCTACAATGTAAAGTGGAAAAAGCTGATGCAAATTGGTTTTTGGCTTGCAATACAACACAGTTAAAGTACCGCTTGCAGATCTTTCCCAGACACAGTTCTGCAACATGAGCATATAATAAATATGTTTTCCTGGAGGATTTATTACCCACTGAGCATCATTTTTTCTCTTTTGGTTTTCCTCAACAGATTGTAAAACTCTTCTGCAAGAGGAGTGGTAGGTTATTTTGACAGCAAAGGACAAAATACAATGCTGCATTTGAAGAAGGACTATACATATATATATATATATATATATATAAAAATAAAGGAGATATTGCTGATAATTGAAAGATATCTTGCTTTCTATGGTCATTGATTTAATTGAAGTCTTATAGAAATAAAACTACAGAAATACTCAGTCTTTATCCATCTATTAAGAATACACATTCGAAAAATAGATATGGTTATATGAGAGAGCAAGCACAGAAATTTAAGGTAGTTAAAAAATCTGTACTTTTTCCTTCCACCCCTTATTTTATAGGCAAACAGCACAGGTAAATGAGCCTTCCTGAAAAATCACATTTACCTTTGATTGGGAAAGTCCTCATCCTCATGTTATCTTCAATAACAAAATATCCTGAATCGTTGCTTCCATTGCGATTTCTAGGGGTGACTTATTCTCAGTGTCTCCACTAACACTGGTGTTGAGAACATTTGCCCTCTGAGACATAATGCTGCTAAGAAGCATTACGAGGGTGTTGCACATACATTGAAGCAGCAACTACAACTTAGGAAATGCAGTCCTGGTAATGCTGTAATAAATACTCATGATAAAACATATTATCCAGCATCCAAAAGGCCCTGGTGATTTTGCAGAAAAATATATATACTCATACAGAGAAAACAATGCCTTTCTGCAGGGAAAATAAATAAATAAATAAATAAAGAGAGAGAGAGAAAGAAAGAAAATGAAAAAAAAAAAATAAAGTAGCTCTTCAGTATTACACCAGAACCTTGAAGCAGTAACAATTGAAAAATTAAGAAACAGGACGCAAATATGATTTGCTCCTCCGCCCCCCTTTATTTTTTTAGCTGCTTTGGTGTATTCATAAGACTACTTCTAAACGTTGTGAATTCAGTGGGAACAAAAATTCTATGGGAGAATGAAGATAGAAATTACCTAAACTGTAACTCCCATACTTGGTCAAAGACTTAACTTCATTTATTTTTTAAAGATGTTTTCATTTTATTTTCAGTTCTACACATTCAGTTGCTTAAAACACCATGTCTAGGAGATGATTCCCAGAAGAGTATATATGGAATTAAAAATTAACTGGTCTTCTAAGAGACAGTCCCGAAACAAATTTTTGTGACCTACTTCTAACACTAGCTAAACAGTAAACTGACAATAAGCTGTACCATACAATTTGCATGAACTCTTCAACACAGCCAGAAATACTGCTTATAATGAACCACAATTCCCCCCCCCCCACACATGCACACTTTTTCTTTTTAAACTAATGGGTAGATATTTCCTATTCTTTCAATACTAATCTTTTCCATATATGAACCCCTTTTGCCTAGTTTCAAACTCTTAGTACAGTTTAAATACTTATATATTTTTAATCCCCTATGAGTTGCCAATAATATTGTACCCAGTTAAAACAAAAGAATTGAGTTAAAGCAATAGTATTCTCTTGCTGCTGTATCACATTCCACCATCAAGAGGATATGAAGTGTTTTATGTTCCCTGGTCTTGTCAACACTCTTGGGTTGAGATAGAAGGTTAAAGGGAGGTGACAAGGTTAAATGATTTGACTAACACCCAAAACAAGGCTGAGGATCATTATAAGCCTGCCTCAGCTTTCTAATAACATGTAATGAGGGAGAATTGGAAGCTTCCCACACCAACAGCTCATGCAGAAGTGATTTGTTTCTCTCCATACCCTTGCTACAATAGGTACCCATATATTTCTTTTAAGAATATTGTCATGGCCCACTAAATTACCCTTGGGCAGTGCTATCAGTGGTGTTCCACTTTGCCCCTTTATTTCTTTCTGTGACATTACTCTGCACAAGGGTTACTAGAAAGACAGATGAAGCAGTAGTAGATGGGTCTCTAAGGAGTGATATATAGTAGGTACATAATAGAAAAAAGTAAGGATGGTGTTGTAAAAGGAATTTTCATTTCTTTCGTCTCATTTCCAGATGAAATTTTAGACACTGTAAATTTATTGTGCTATCATTACCAGGTTTGTTTTTCCTTAGACTCCAACTTCTTTTCATGGAACTTGACTCCTAATGGCACAATACTTTTCCTCCTCCATTTGCTTTTCTCTTTCACAATGCCAAATCTAAGTTTTCTGTAGCTTAGAGAACTCCTGATGAATTCTTTTGTCATCCATCATATTGGACAATATTTTTACTGAAATCAAAGTCATACAATGAAGAATATGTCAAAAATTGAGCAAAAGCATAGTTTCTGAATGTTGCAGTTCAACAAGCGACAAAAGCAATTGTTCTGGCAGCAAGCGTGGTGGAGTAATATCAGTTTTTAACGTAGGTGTAAAATTTGTCATATTAAGTTACTTTTACCTGATGGATTTAATAGTTCCTCAGAGCCATTATGGTCTATCCCCCCTATGAGTATTAAGGGACTTCTAAATCCATGGATAGATAAATTGGCTGCCACACTTGCACAGTAAATTCACATCCTCAAAGCCCTCATTAAATTTGCACAGTCCATTTCTTAAGTGCAATTAACAGTGCATTTCTTTAAAAAAAGTAGTCAATTTGTTTCCTTCTCCTATAGACTCCCATTATTTCCTACTGTCATTGCAGAGATGAGGACAGATCTCCAGAGTTTTGTTTTAAAGCACATCCAATTATTGGCAATTGGAAATTATTTGTTTATAACTTTTGCACTCAATCTGTATTACTACTGAGCATCAAATGAAGAAGTTTTCCATAGCTGAATACAGATACTAGTTTGGCCTAGCTGATATACAGCATGCTTTATGAACTACTAACTCAGTTGCTGGATGCATCAATTTATGGACAGAATTGTAATGTGATTTATTAACTCTTTGCTAGATTAATTTGTTTCAACTGTGACAGCATAATCAATTCACTTTTTTTCTCTATTAATGCTAGGGCAGTCAAATTGAAATCTCTAAAAAACTATTAAACTGTGGAAGTCTGGGTATTTCAATTCATCACACTGTATCATCGAAGTTAAGCAGACCAGTCAAAATCATTATTTGTGTGTTACTAAATAATCACTCAAGAAATACTACTTAATTTCTGCTTCTGCAATTAAAATGCTCATTTAAAGTTACTCTGTCAGTTAAATCCAGGTAATATATCTTTTCAGCCTGGTTTAAATCTGTACACAACATAAATTCACAATTAAAAAAGCAGTAACAAGATATTCATTGCTTTATAACATAAACCAGTGTTTTCAAGAAAACATTATTTGCACAAATACTTTTCATTAAAGTGGTATAAGCTTGCATAACTCGCAATACCTAATGAAATGAACTTAGATACATTAAATGCTCACTGCTTGGGAAACACTGTTCACCTTCTAGAATCAAGTACTTACACAGCATGTACAACAATTTCATGGTGGTTTTGTGGGAGGAAGTTAATTTGACTGCATGAATAATATAACTTACTTTCTTAATTAGACATTTTAATCAGAGATCCATTAGCTAATCAGAGCTAATCAGCATTTCATCAAGACCATAAATAGGCAACATAAGAGAAGATGGTCAGGACTCCCAGGCTTGCATGCATAATAGGAAGTTGTGATGTTCTCTTTGAAGGTTTATCATTTAAAAAAGGCCCTAAAAGATTCTAATCATTTTGATATATAGGAGAAAGAAAAATAAACAAATAAATAAAAACAAGAGAAGTTATTCCTTGTTGACAAAGACTCATTACAATAATATCTGAAATGAGTAGATGTGAAAATTGGGGTTCCTTTTGCAGTAATTCCTAAAAGTGAGCCACCTAAAAGTGAGCTTTAGAATTCAAACTAATCTAGAGTTAAGAGGGCAGTCACCAATATTGCACTGGCATTTACATTTAATCTGCACTTTTCAGAGTTTCAGCCCTAACTGAATCTGTGTAAATGCCAACAGAGCATTCACAATATGCTTCTTTAAGCTGGGTGTCTTTCAATTAGCTTCTTGGATTTCTTACGTAGGTGATTTCTAATATTTGAGGAATTTGTAAAAATCAAAGAAAATCTAGGCTAACTTAAGAAAATTTTACTAATTTGCTTTATGAATTGCTGGATTAAATATTTACAACTACTTAAGCACCAAACTGATATTGAACAAAACACAACTGTAAATTTTTGAGCATGAGTTTTGTCCTTAAGAGTGCTACTGGAAAGAAAAACTACTGTAATTGTAGTCACATGGTGCTGAAATAATTTTGTATTGAGTTATTCTATATAGTAGTTTTTAAATTTTTCACACAGAACACCTCACTAAGAGTGGTAATAATTGCAATTATTATAATACTAGCAATTGGCTAGTAAATACAGTTCCCTCCTTCTCCGATACCTTAGGTTATCCAGGAATAGAAAATAAAATTTCCTAAGAGTTAGGTGATCAACCATATGTATGAAGAGATCCACTGCAATTATTTCATATTCAACAATCACTTACAAACTGGCCTAAAATCAGGATTCCCCCTTGACTATTCCCCCCTCCTATTTAAATATAAAATATCAATTAAAATTAATGCCAGTCCAAAACAATTCAAAAATCTTTCTATAAATACATTTCTAGGAGACTTGAAGTTCTTTTAAAGGGAACAAGGAAAGGGAAGGCCAGATGAATCTGTTCTCCAGCACTGAGAAACCAATCAAAGCTACAGTTTTATCCATTTGCCAGTCTTATTGGGGATCAAAAGTAAACCTATAATGCAGAAGGGAGAATTATATTTCCACCTTCCTCCCCAAGCCCCAAAGTACAGTTTTATCAGAAAAGACGCTGGCATTTAATACTCAAGTTAGTATTTGCAAACTAAAATAAATCTAGTTACTTCAACAAGATGCCATATGGTCTGTGTAGTTGTACTATGTCAGTTTGGATGAGTACATTTTTCTGACTTCAATGTATGCCAAAAAGTTAGACTGAGTGGTTCAATGTCTGTGTCGCTAAAAACCATCAAAGCAATTCTGATTCACCAGAAAGCCAATGGAAAACAATGGAACTGATAAAGAAGTTAAAAGGAAGGGGAAATGGTCACAGTATATGATCCTCGTCAATTAGACCTCTGACACTAACAGAAAATTGATCTATATGACTGGTTGGGATGGTGGGAGCAATACCTATTTCTTTCACTGCACAGTACAGACATGCTACCATAAAAATCAAAAGTGCCTAAACTGCCTATTCTTCACTCCAGATTCTCAGCAACTTCACCCTTAAAATTAGAATGACAATTTCTGATAATCTTAAGGCCATTTTTTTTAAATTTAATTTTATCTAACATTCCTGCCTATACTTACTGAAATGTAAAGCAGTTTATCATCACACGTCATTTCAGCACCACAACTTTATTGTGCACTTTTCTGGAAAAGAAAGAGAGAGAACAGCAGGAAAACAGCTCAAATAGCAACAAGGAGACTGACAGAAGGAAGAAGAAAGGGAGGGAAGGAAGGAAGGAGAGGGAAAGTTGAGGCCTGAGCTTAGAGGTTCATTGAAGATTCCTCAAACAGTGTTAGATATGTGGTTTGTTTGTTAGTTGTTGTGTTTTGTTTGTTTGTCATTGGTAATATGAGAAGTTTTTTCCAGTAGGAGCTAGAAGGACTACTACTTCATTTAATCTAACACAGGGAAAAAGTTTTAAGTGGATAACATGAATCAGATTTGAAACAGTGACCTAGATAAATCTTGTGTATCCATTACTAATCATTGGAACTACCCAGCTTCAGCAGCCTTTCTAAGAAGAATCTACTCATCCTCTTGTCTGAGAACCTTCCTGGACAGCTGGAAAGCATCAAGCTTTATCTACAAGTTTCAAAAATTGTACTGCATGGTTGTTTTTAAAGGACATCAGTATTGCTGTTCACTGGCCTTTGTAACTGCTTTGTGAAGAAATCCCTGAAACCACTCCAGGTCTCCTTTCCTTTCACATGAGCAACATTTACTTTGTTAAGGTGGGACAAGATATAATGGAAAGAATAGGAGGAAAAAAAAAAAGCAGCAATTTCTATCTATTCAAATAGTCTTTACTAATTCACAGGGACAGGGGCACAGAAGTAATACAGGTTTGATAACCTATTGCATTTTCATACCCAACACATGAAACAAAAGTCTACAGAGAAGTAAACCACAGGACCTTACACACACACAAATTCCTCTTCCAGAACTTCTTTTCAATGATCATGATTTCATATATGAAATTCTCTATTCTCTTCCAGCTCAAATATCAGCAGTATTTTTATGCTACTTTAAATCTTCCAGATTTCCTAGTGAATGAGCAAGAGCACTACCCACCTGGGGAGAACCCTTTTGATCCTAAGAGATGATCATAGATCAGGCAAAGAGGATATATAGGATGGACAACACTAAATACTTCATGCACATTATCTAATGTTCTTCCACTCACTAATGGCTGAGGGAATACACACTTCTCTAATGACTTTGAACCCTGTCAATCTAATCCATTTACTTATCATCTTTGTACTGGGGCATTATAACACATGAGAAGATGAAAGGAAACTTAGAAAGAGCTCAAGTTTGTTACAGCTCATTACTTAGAAGCACACAGACTTTCCATCTCAGCACCCGATGACAACAGATGTGATATTGCCTCCCCAATAAACACTAAATCAATAAAGGCTCACTGGAGCTCCCTATTCTACCTTAAAAATCATCTGACTGAGATCCATGCTTCCTAAGATGCAATCCCCAGAAATAAAATATCAAAAAATAACCAGAGATGTACGAACAAGATGCAGAAATTCCTTGGCAGCAAGGACTGCTGTGAGCTCTGCTGGTATTTATGGTTCCAAACCCACAAAAGCCTGAGCATATTCCAGCATTCGTGCTTCAGTAGGACTCCTCCAGACTCGAGGGAGTGCCATTATGCAATCAATTTCATGGCTGGAATCTCGATACATATAATTTAAACAAAATAAAATTAAATTGATGGGTCACCGGGTCATTTAGAAAGAATGCTTTTCTGACAATCAGTCCCATTTCCTCTTTTTTTTTGCTGCTATAGTCTTCACCCTATAAAGCAATGGAGTCAAACAAAGTCATCATGTGTTTGTATTTTATTATGTATGGTCGCAAGTTAACAGTGAATTCTCTTTATGGGTTATCACAATAAAATATTACAGAGGTGTCTGGTTGTATTGCTCCAGTTAAGTGTCTTATCATTTTCATTCCATTTCCCTGATTTCATGGGTTTATAACCTAAACATAAAAATGTCCTCCAGGTTAGAAGTTAGGAAACCGAACCTAAGCCTAAGAGCAATATTTTAAACAGAATTCGTAAAATATGATTTCCTCCTTTATACATCCAGCCATATTGTGTATGTATATACCAATTATGTAGATGAGATTATTATTTTTTCCCCAGACCCTTTTTGTCATATTTTTGGAAAGCTCTTTGTTTATGAAAACAAACTGGAAGGAAGATTAATTTAAACAACGGTAACTGGTTTCAGAAGAAAAACAAACTAAGGTAGACAGAGGAGATCTCAAGGATGTTTTAACACAATTCTATCCAACATATCCAGTTATCTGAATTCATGTCCCTCAGACTCAATATAAAAGTTTAGAGATTAAAGATTTTTATATCCAAGCCTTTTAAATGCTGCTCAAAGATGAAAAAGACTATTTCAAAGAAAAGTTTGAGAATACACAGCACATTGACAAGTGCTCTGTACATTAGTATGCAGCACCTACTTAATATTCATGTCATTGTTTTCTAAATAACACAGGATACCTTCTTGTTCTCCACACTGGTTTAATCTCATTTATTCTATGATATTTTATCAGCAATTTATTTGAAGCTTGCTTTCCTCACCTTTCAAAGAAATATTACATCTGAGGACATTTTAAGGAAATAATTTTTAGAAAAAATGGTGGTTACATATGAGAGATGTTTGGCACAATGTAATTATGATTAGAACTTTGCAGAAAAAGACAAATAATAAATATCTATATAACAGGTATGTATTACTATACATCTAATAAGCAAAGATAATAGACAATTCATTCATTTTAGTGTGATACTAATATATATTTCTCCTGTTGTAGAACATCTGTTCCGAAAAGTAGTGACAAAGTTTAATGTTACTTCCCAGAACATTTTTATTCCTAACCACATATAATCTAAGGAGATGAGAGTAAACCTTCCTGTTTCTCTAACCGATAGGATAAATCAGCACAGATTGGGCCTAGATTCAATGTATTTACAACAACTATTCAATCCTAGATCCTTCAGACCCAAAAATACTTCCTGAGAGCAAGTTCAGTACTTGTCTTCCCCAGAAGAGATCAGTGAAATGGCATACATTCTTGGCAATGTAGCCAAGCCACTAATACAAGTTTAATAAATACATAAAATAAGAAACGTTCAAGATAGTAGCTTTGCAGTCTTGGTAATTCATTAAAAATAGATGGATCTGGGTTCAAGTTCCAATTAATGGCATTTATTTTATTTCATTTTTTGAATGTGCAGTGGAAATTAAAAATTAGATTAGAACAGGGGACAAACAGAAATGCTGTTTGAGTATTGAGTGCTTTTTAGGCTTTCATGAATCAATTATGTCTTTAAAAGATGTAAACAAAACTAACAGCTAGTATAAGACTATTTTCAGAAGGCTAAGTGTTCAAAACCTAAGGAATAGTCTGTAACAGCAGACTTGAACACTACTGCCCATAAAATAATCACTAAAAGCAGCAGTGAAATCGGCACCAGCAGGAACTAAGAGAACAGCTTAAAATACACATTTTTATAACCTTTTGTAATATAACTATTTTAATTATTTAATAAGAATTCAAAGTGGGAGGTTAATAAAATTTATCAGTAGGTGTTCTTATCAATGAGCAGGACTGTGAAGCCTGCATGATGGTCTATCAATAAACCAAGAGGGCTGAAATTTTGCATTAAGTTTAAAGAAGAAATATATGTATTTCAATCCAAGACACTTATATACAGTAGGCTGATTTCAAGGGTGAACACAGTTGGGGCTGAAAACATTACAAGTGAGAATTAATTTTCAGCAGAATCCTGTGGTGCAAAGAGAACCCAAAGTAGAAATCAATCAGTTTTCATAGCAGATAAGAGGTGTCTGCCCAGTCTTCACTGGAGAAATAAGCTAGATGATTAAGTATAAAACTGCAATATATTGTCCAAATTTAATTTGAACTGCATCATGAATTGTTTCAAATAACTGAAAAGCTATCACATCTGAACAGCCTTTGTAAACCTGAATTATGAAATTTCAGGTCATCTTGGAAAGTTTGAATATAGAAAATTAAAGCATTACAGAGGTCAGTAACAAAAATTCAGTCCACCCTGCTCTTGGTTTAAGGTTCTTCTTACCTCGAAGGGTGTGAAGAGCAAGATGATAACTGCTAACTGCATGAAGAGGTTATCGCTCTTCACACTATTCAGTCAGCTGCTCACTAAGGAATTGCCTGAGCTGTCTCAGTCATCATGAGCCAACAGTAACGAGCCTTAGTATCTTATCTAAGCCAGACTAGCTTAAAAACCATAGGGAATGATAACATGGGTAGCTGAGAAGTTCCACTGAATGGGACAATGAGAGTTTTGGAGGAAGTGAGGATGTAGTCATTTCAGTCAACCTAGGCGTGAAGGGAAGACAATATGCAAAATGCCCATATCAGAAATATCTTTAAGCTGATGGTGTAGGTATTTAAATTCTGCCTCATTTAAAAGAAAATCAAAACAGTTTTAAGGAGACAGATGTGTGCTGGCACTTCAATACTTTCTCAAATAGTTCCAGCTGAACAACTGAACTTAAAGTTGTGAGGGGAAGAAACAAGTCTGATAATCTAACTTTATTAATTTATTTAAATGATGTTTCCTTAGATTTCCATTTGGCTTTATCCATCATCTCTTCTGGTAGCTTAGGTCTAAAACATTTTTAGGTGACTTGAAAAAAGTGTTCTTAACACTAAGATAGGCTTAACTGCATAACTTTCACAAAAAGGAAATTCATTTTGCAATCCATTTTACTTCCACTTATTTGTACATGTTTACATGGAGCAACACATTCACCACTCATGAAGTTTCTTGCTGCTTTGATGTACATATCAAGCTTGTAAATAAATACGTTTTAATTCACATCATTTATTGGTGACCAAAACCATGACAGAATAAATATAAGATGCTCATTATATTACATGTGTTGCTCTGTGCAAGAATGAATGTATCTTATTTTTCCATTTGTATCTGGCTGCTTCACTATTTGCTCTAATTTCTCATGCTGGACTATTTTCTCATGGTCAGCAAACAATTGAATGGACCATTTTATAAGCTTGATTGTCAACTTACGTAAGAAATCATTCAAGACTTTGATTTTATTGTTACTTTCAAGTTGGAAATAAACTCAAAAGTAGAATTAAAGTGTACAGAGTCACAGTAGACGAACACATAGTAAGAATCACATACTTTCAGCCTTTAGACCTTTTATACTGCATTAATAACTCACCATTATTAAAACACGATTTGAAGGATGTTAAATGCTTGTGGGAAACTATGAAAAACACTATATGTGTTCTCAGGACTCAAAGCACTGCTAAACTGTACTGATAGTTCTCATTTATGCATGGAAATCTCAACACGTGAGAAATTAATGAAAAACATTCAAGAAATAAAGCTGAAATTAGTACTATGAGAAATAACAAACATTATTGTTCTCTCACGCTTCTCATTGATTTCTTTAGGACTGTTATTGCTTGAACCTGTAACTAAGAGTTAACATATATGCCATGAGAGAGCTATATCAAAATATTGCATTAGGATGACATTTCAGATTGCTATATAGCTCTTCTAAAATGATTAAGGCTAATTCTAAGAAATCAGAGTAATAGCTGCTATTAAAAACCAAACCGAACTTCTGGGCTTCCTGGAAAGTTTGACATGACGTATCTGCAAGATATTAATGAAACAGAACCAAAATTAAGAGATCTTGGATCTGTTCCTGGCTGTGATATAAATTATTTGTATTCTCTTGGGAGAGGGTCTAAACTTATGTATATTTGAGGTGGACTTGTGTTGACTTCTATGAAAGCCTGTAGTGCGGGCAAGTCAAACATATGACCACCTCCCCTACTAAGGTAGATGGCCACTAGTTCTCATCTCTAAAAATGAGAAAAATGACTTCCACATAAACAACTAAAGCTTCAAATAACATATGTTTGTGCATACATTCAGGTTCATGACTATATGCACTGAAGTGAATACTGCAATAGAGCTCACTGTACCAGTCTGGGAAGGCAGCCAGATCTGGTGTAAATCTGCACAGTTCAGTGCTGAAGCATAGCGCGTGACTGTGTTCACCTCATCCACAGTTAAAAAGTGTTTATTGGCCTTCACAGATATCTCCAAGAACACAGGAATAAGGCAAGTCAGTTTCTAGAATAACACATATATGCCTGCATTTTGTCCTCTGCTGAAATAATTACTGCTTGCAAATTACGTTCATTTCTTTTCTTAGTCAGGAATATTTATATAGAAAGTAAAGCCCCAGATATTAAAGAAATCCCTTTCCTAATAAAATGTAACAAAATTTTGGAAAAAAAATACTGAAAAAGAAATAAACCTTACACCACCAGCTGAAATGATTTTCTTCACTTTCCCCTAAGTGTTGTCCTAAAATTAACAGCATTTTAACAGATGCATTGGATTAGATCCTTCCAAGCAGGATCTCATCCTATCTCCTGATAATCTTATTACTTGAGTGTGCATTTTTGTGAACTTTTGAGCCTAGTAATGGTTTATAACAACAGAGAAGCAACTTTACAGGTGAATCTTATTAGAACAACGGTTCTGTATTTCAACTATGAATGTGACCTAATCCTGGGGAAAATACTTGTTTTACATTCAAAGAAGATATAACAACCAGTAATTACAGCACCATTACTGTTCTTTAATGTCTGTGTCATTAACTGGTTACAGTACAGCATCAGCCAAATTTTGTTCCAATTTCCAGGCAGGATATTTCTCCATTACCTATGTAATAGAAACTGCTAATGTATTTTTGAGTCATTAACAAACACTAACAAACATTCTTATACCATCTACCTACCCTTATGCTATTGTCTACAAAGAGCATTGATTCAGCATATGCTTGAAAATATTTTATTAATATTCCAGCAAAAAACATACATATCACTCATTCCCTGACAAATAATCAAATATATACCAAAAGTATGCACGTTTAACACACTACTCATCTTTCTTAAGTAGTCCTTCACGATCTCTTCCACCCTGGTGGAAGGGATTAAATCCCTACACCCTTACTCATTCTTTCTCTGTTATCACTGGTGGGTAGAGAGAATAGAGTATTTCTGATAGTGCAAAGGTTTTCAATATAGAACACAAAGGTAATAGAGATCCAACGGCTGCAAGCTGAAAAAATTAGATAAGCTCAATTTCTAAAACAATTCAAATCACAGTAAACGATTTCCTAGGGCTGCAATGGCAACTGAAATCCTTAGAGCTGTATCTTCTTACGGATACACTTGAATATGGATACACAGGAAATCATTGGCCCGATGAAAAAATTCTTCTTTGAAATTATATGGTCTCTGCATTGCAGGAAGTTGTCAACATTATCAAATTGCTTCGTCTGACATGAATAATAACTCTATGATTCCACAAAAAAAACTCAGCTAAGTTGCTTATATTTTTCTAAATTTTATGGGGAACAGATTTTCTTTTACTATTTGCTGTGGTGTAAAACACTCCATTCAAAAGTTCTGTTAATCCAAAACCAAGAGTTTTCATTACCATGTTGAAAGTTGTATTGTAAGCAAGGAAAACAACCAATACACAGATTGCACAAACTATTTCCTGAGAAGGCAGGGAACATAATTCTTGCTGTTGCCATCATTGTGCGATAAGAACTCTATATATGCAGTATGATGTGTCAGGGTGAAGCTACTCACAAAAACTTGTCTTAATGAGGTTTCCAGTTTTTCCCATGACAAAGGAGTCCATGGGAATCCAACAAAGCAACCAATTCAAAGCAAAATGTGTACTAAGTCTTGGGAGCTGTACTGAACAGGATAATTTTATTTTAGTCAGTAATTTATTTAGTAAATACTTTTATAAAATTGGTGAAGGAAAGAAACAGAGTGCAAATGTGAAAATTAAATCTATCAAATTTCTTGCAGGAAGTTGAGGAGGGAAAGGAGGAAGGAAAAAATACAGGAGGGAACTGATTGCATGGTGCTGACTACTTTCTTTTCCTAAAGAATTATTTTTCCTGAATTTAACCATAAGATACCATAAGATTCATAAAATATTTGTGGTAAAAATTATTCTGCACCTAAATGTTCCACTAGTTGGGAAAAATATTGAGAAGAAATTAGTCAGTGGGAATGATTTACTGTGCATATCTACTTGTAATCTTAAGAAAATAATAAATCCCTCAAGGGCCTGATTTTGTGTAGATATGACTCTGAAAATACAGGGCTTATAATTACTCCAATAAGAAGATTTTCTGAGATTAAAGGAGAATTATCAGGTTTTGAGTTTTTCCTGAAAACAGAAAGCAGGTCTAAAAACCATATCACCAAGGAATCCAAAATTTCCAGTGAACCAAGAATCTACACTTATAGGTATGACAGGTATTTATTTACAATAAATATCAGAGGTAAGGCAATAGGTAGGTGGTCAAAGACCAGCATCGCTTTTGTAGGTGCGGGCAGGAGGGTTCAAAAGAGCGTCTTTACCTCTGTTGTCTCCTGTACAATTTAATTCAAGCACAACCCAAACTGAATTTATTTTATTATTATTTCTACATCCTTTATTTTCTTCCTGTAAACCTACTGCCAGCTTCTGACTCACTTCCAAATTCCAGCTCCAAATTACTTCAGAATGTGGCAATCTCATTTGGAAAACGATGTTTCATCTCAACAGCTCCACATGTGCACATAAGTTTAGTGACTCCAGCTTCAAACTCATTTTTCAAAGTGAACACAATGCAACGTATGATTTATATGGAAAGTGCCTGAAAGGTTTCAGTGCACTAATTTCTCTGAATTTGGCAAAAAGAAGAAACATTGCCTGAAGACAGTTGAAAGACTCTCAGAGGTGCATGGAATTATATCCCCTTATCCCTCCTATTAATAATGACTAGCACCCAGTACTGCTTTTACTAAGTTATTTTGAAAAGTACATTGTTTCTGGACCATGTTCGCCTCTTCTCTCACTCACCTCTCTCTCACTTCTCTTTAAAGTCTGATGGATTTGGGATTTTGTTTAGAAAAACAGCAAATGCATTGTTATATAGGTTTAGTTTTATCAGACACTTGGCATACTAATTTCAATAAGTGCATTACGCATGTAAAGAAACAGAACTAAATCTGATTTTACAAGTGGATAGCACACTTCTGTCTGTACTACATTCTGTATAAAGAGGTCTCTCTGTATTTGCTTGCTCAGTTCTGTAGAGAACGTATTGACATTAACTAATATCCCCAAAGAACTCCTGGGGCTGAAATAGCCTACATTATTTTTGTTAGATATAACAGATTGGTTGTGGTACATAAACATCACTTATTTCATTTTAGTAAGTCTGTGGCTGTTAGGAGTTAATCTTGGTGAATAGCTTTTACTTATGTTAAGCATATAGACTCATAGTTTTAGAGAAGCTGGACCTCCTTTCTAACCTCTGAAAGGTAATTTGAAGTGTTCCTAACATAATAAGTGATATAAAATATTGTCCTTCTATTCGTAACCTAAGGGAATTATATATACATAAATTGCTTAACACCAGAAATTGTAAGTTATTGGATAAAGTATTTTGCTACTCTTTAAGGCAATGGACCTCCTGTACCTTAAAACCTCCATCAAAATGGAAGACACATTTTGAGCAGAAACATAGTTGGACCAAAAACAAGGGGGGGGGGAGGCTTAAAAAAATAATATTACTGTAGGATTTTTTGGTGTTTGATGTTCTTTCCATAACTCAGTATATATTAATTTACAATAATAGTCTGTAAACAAATATCTAAGGACAGGTTAGACTTAATTTTACACAATTCAAAGACTAGCCAGATTCTTTATCAGTGTATTGTATCTGCTAATTCTACTCCTTAATCAAAAAGTGATCCCAAAGGCAGTCACTAACACACCTGAATACCACTTCATCAATTTGCAAGTTGGGGAATAAAATTATAAAACTTGCCTGAAAGTTAAAAATAGTGAGATGAGAGAAATTAAGTGTTTAAATCAGAAGAGATCTTGTAACATTCAGGAATATGATAGTAAGAAAAAAAAATTACATAGAACTCTGCCAATAACTGATTTACAGTAGTCACACAAGAAGATGCTATACTATTTGATTTTTCTTGTATTGCTCATTTTTAAAAATCAATCGAAACCTTTGAAAGAGGGTGCTATTTCAAGTTTTGAAATATATCATAATATTCAACTTGAAAAATACCTAAAACAGCTTTTCCTCTACTCCCCTCCTCCATCTTTTTCTTCCTTTCCCTTTCCCCCCAGAAGTCATGATGAAAATCTTTGTGAAACCTTAATTCCCCAAGCAAACTGCTCCATTTCCAACAAAAAGTGGCACCAAATTCTACTACTGCCCTTTTTTTTTTGTTACTTAAAAAAGAACAACAAATATTAAGATCTGTGTTCATCACAGTTTCGAGTTAGCTTCAAGAACTGCGAGATGGCCTCTTTGGATGTTCTGCATTATTTATTCTGAAGCCAAAAACAAATCACTCATCTAGCTAAGAGCAGATAATAGAAAACGATAACGTGTTACTGGATACCCATCAGTCTTTAGCATCTCTGACATTGATGGTTGTTGGCCCATTTTCAATATTTTAATCTCAATGTGAACATACTAGAAAAGGAGAGAAACCAAAGTGGGCTCCTTGATTATTACATTGTCATTGAGAAGGTCTGATTAACAGCTGGTCACCTTTAGGTGAGAGACTGCTCTGTCACAGTCCTGTGAAGCAAGCTGTAGGTTTCTCTTTCAATGGTACAGCCACCTGGTGTTATCACATCACTTTCTATATAATTTTTTTCTTTTTAAAGAACTGGGATAATAAAGCCACAGAAGCCACTATTGACCAAAAAATAGGCCTCGTTCGCCACTCCAACATATCCCACAATTCTCGTTTATCCTCAAAACTGAGTGCTTCCCCATTGCTTGAGTGAACAAACCACTTCTCTACTTCAATATCTACATCAATAAAGGAAATTCAAGTCACGCATTTCGGCCTCTGTACTGTTCTTTAAAGGCTGAATCTAAAACAGAGGGGTATTGGCAAGAAATAGCTGGAAACCATAGAATGGTTTGGGTTGGAAGTAACCTTAAAGACCATCCAGTTCCAACCCCCCTGCCATGGGCAGGGACACCTCCCACTAGACCAGGCTGCTCAAAACCCCATCCAGTCTGGCCTTGAACACTTCCAGGGATGGGACATCCACAGCTTCTCTGGGCAGCCTGTTCCAGTGCCTCACCACTGTCTGAGTAAATAATTTCTTCTGAATATCTAACCTAAATCTCCTCGCTTTTATTTAAAAGCTTTCTCCCTTGTCTTATCACTACTTGCCCATGTAAAAAGACTTTCTCCACTTTTTTTTTTTTTTTTTTAAATAAGTCCCCTTTAAGCATAGCCACAATGAGATTTCCTGGCGCCTTCTCTTCTCCAGGTTGAACAACCCCAGCTTTCTCAGCCTTTCTTCATAGGAGAGGTGCTCCAGCATTTTGGTCATCTTGGTGGCCCTCCTCTGGACCTGCTCTAAAAGGTCCACATCCTTCTTCTGCTGGGGGCTCCAGACCTGGATGCAGTACTCCCAGTGGGGTCTCAAAAGGGCAGAACTGAGGGGCACAGTCACCTCTGTCCACCTGCTGGCCATGTCTCTGAGGCAGCCCGGGATGCAGTTGGCCTTCCGGGCTGCAAGCACATGCTGCTGGCTCATGTTGAGCTTTTGGTCCACCAGAAACCCGAAGTCCTTCTCTGCAGCACTGCTCTCAGTGAGTTCCTCTCCCATTCTGTACTCATGTCTGGGATTGCCCCAACCCAGGTGCAGCACCTTCCACTTGGACTTGCTGAACCTCATTAAATTCACATGGGCCCAATTCTCAATCTTGTAAAAATGACAGACTCCTCCAAGGATTAATTCAGACTAGCTTCCTTGAATGGATATTAGCTATTGGGAATATCTATCAGAATATTCTTGATGTCTAGGAACCTAATGGGTCACAGAGCTCAATTCTATTTCATTTTTTATTTTTTTGCGACAACTACTCTTAAAAGTAAAATGTGACACACTATATTCCCACACATAAATATGTGTTTGAGATTCAGGTAACAACTTTGTCCAAGGTGTACTAAAAAAAAAGAAATCATGAAGTCATGCTCAATCTCAGCTTCAAAACCTGAAATGATATTTCCAATAACTTCATCAACAAGTATCTATATGAAGACCAGTATTTTAAGATTAATCTAGTTCATACAGGGATTAAGGATTAGAGTTACTACTCACCTCAAAATATTTCTAATAGCCCTAGTTAGCAATTACTGTACTCTGCAAGATCCTTTAAGAAGTCATAGTCTTTTGATAATGACATTGAAGAGATTTCAGTTCCTGTATAACAACTACTATGTCCTTTATAAAGTGTTATTTCATACTTATGGAAACTAGTATGCCAACAGTTAAACACCTGTTAGAATTCTGTTCATATGCTTAGTAAATGTAGTTATGTTATTTCATGCCAAAAATGCCATTAATTTCCATTAGAAGTGCCAATACCATACTAACTTATCTTGCATTTATATCAAAATAGAATACAATTATAATACATCTTTCCAGTTAAAACTTTTTTGTAAGGCTAAAAGATTCTTAATTACAGCAGAAAACTGAAGGGTTGGTTCACCTTTAATAAGACAAACAGTGCTTTGAACTAAAGAATTTTCATGTCCTGCACGTGGGGTATGACAACCCCATGCAACTCTACAGGCTGGGGGAAGAGTGGCTGGAAAGCTGCCCAGTGGAAAGGGACCTGGGGGTCTTGCTTGATAGTCAGCTGAACATGAACCAGCAGTGTGCTCAGGTGGCCCAGAAGGCAAACAGCATCCTGGCTTGTATCAGAAATAGTTTGGCCAGCAGAACTAGGGAAGTGATTGTCCCCCCTGTGCTCGGCTCTGGTGAGGCTGCACCTCAAATACTGTGTTCGGTTTTGGGCCCCTCACTAGAAGAAGCACATCAAAGTGCTGGAGCATGTCCAAAGAAGGATAACAAAGCTGGTAAAGGGTCTAGAGAATAAGTCTTATGAGGAGCGGCTGAGGGAAGTGGGGTTATTTAGCCTACAGAAAAGAAGGCTCAGGGGAGACCTTATTGCTCTGTACAGTTACCTTAAATGAGGCTATAGCGAGGTGTGAGTTGGTCTCTTCTCCCAAGGACCAAGTGATAAAATGAGGGGAAATGGCCTCCAGTTGCACCAGGGGAGGTTTAGATTGGATATGAGGAGAAATTTCTTTACTGAAAGGGCTGTGTGGCATTGGAATAGGCTGCCCAGGGAAGTGGTTGAGTCACCGTCCCTAGAGGTCTTCGAGAAACGTGTAGATTTGGAACTTAGTAGCATGGTTTAGTGGTGGACTTCAGTACTAAGTTAAAGGTTGGATCAGATGATCTTAGAGGTTTTTTCCAACCTGTATGATTCTATTCTAATTCTGTAAACTTAGGCAGCTGATAGCTTATTATCAGTCATGAACATACTTTCTAAACACATGATACTACCAGATCAGAAACCTAACATTTTGATGTTAAAACACATAGACATGAACTTAATAGATTTTTCCCATTTCTTTATTACATACATCTCTTATGTCTACGCAGGCATCCTTATATGAGTTTTGACCTCAAATTAAACTATTAAAACAACATCAACCACACTTTAATGCTTATACAAAGTATTTAAGAGCTACTTTTATACTATACAGCCAGTCTTCTCAAATACTTGCTAGCTTTCATATCGACTACCTATAAAATTAAGCCTCAACCTTTAATTACTCATTTGCAGTGCTCCTTAAGTCTGGCACATCTGAAATAGGAAAGCCATGCATACAATGAAAAACATTTCAGTTTAACAAATTATATTTTCAATTTAGAAAGACCTTCATCTTTCTAGTATATCACAGATGACCTTTCATGTAAGGAAAGCAAAAGAACTTGAAGACATCATACCTGCTTTCTAATAGTGAAAGCTTATTTCATTTCTTTCTGACTTACCCCCCCAAAAAGAATAAAAAGTTAATACCAGCATTAAGCAATATATATTTCTATATTATGACAATATGCACTCTATTTGACTTAAGGATCATCAAATATTGAGTTTCTGAGTACCGGGACCTTCAACATGGCTCAACATGGCTCACTGATTTTTAAACATCCCTGTTGCAAAATAACATGAGGAAGCCTTTTTTTTTTTTTTTAACTCTACCTATTTTGTGATAGGAACCTTTAAGCAACATGGCTCTTGATGTAACATTTAAAAGTTTCACTACATTATATCAATGGAAGTATCTGAGATATGTAACTATCAATCTCCTGAATATATTTGTCCAAAGTCAGAAAATACAAAGCAAAATTTTTAGTGGACTGTGTAAGACCCTTAAGGCATGAATAATACTCTAATTTGCTATGGCATAGACATTGCAATCTCTGCATTAGCCACCTAACAATATTACTGTATCCCTTTGGGGCACTGTGCAGTGTTGTATGTCTCTAAAAGTGGTATTTCACTTTTCTCATGCTTACATAAAATTATGTATTCAGGAAACATAATAAATAGATACATTTGCAAGTGCAGCTGCCCCATTGCCAGCACATAGCTAGGAGGAAAGAAAAAGAACTGTTTTATCAGGTAGGAATAGGAAGGACCAGTCTTTACAGTGTAAAAGGAACTACTGTAAAGCTGCTGTGAAAAAGGCCAACTCTGCAATACCCTTCCACCCATAGCCCAGGTGACATGTGGAGGCAGTCAGGAGAAAGGCTCTCCTTTTCTCTAAGGCCTCTCGGGTCAGGTCGTACCAGAGAGGGGAGACAGGGACATCTTACTCTCCCCCTCTACTCCCTCTCTCCAAAACATCCTCTGCCATTGCTGCTCCTATATCCTGGCTTTGCAGTGGAGAAAGTTGATTAAGGCTCAAAAGGACAGACAGAAAAAGATGAGGAAGGAAAATCGTGCCTCATATGCTGGCATTTTCAAAACCTCAGGAGCAGAGAAAGACTCATACAGAGGTAAAACCCCTAGCTGCCCAAACACCTGCCAATACAGAGTGCTATCATTATCTTTTTGTGCTATCTATAGCAAAATAGGCATAGAAAAGAGCCCCAGTGGTGTCTGCGGAGGTTGGCAACCCATTTCCTGAAGCCTGGTCTTTTAAAATCCATTCCTGGATTGGGTTTCATTCCCTAATATCTCAATCAACAATTACTTGGGTTTGGCTGTGTTGAGCTCTGTAGACTACATCAAACAATCATTGCGGCTAAGCATGATCAAATAATTGTGAGCCTTCAGCACAACAGATACAATGGTTTCTGCAAGAGGGATCGATAACTTCCATCGATGTTATTTCTACAAAATGTTAATGATATGAATGACATTAAGCCAAACCGATCCAAACAAAAATAAACACTTGGTATTAATATGGACTATAGTCATCCCATGTTGTTGCTATAGTAAAGGGAAAAGATCAATTCAAGCATTGCCAAATAATAAGCTACTAACAATCAAAAAACCAAAGATGGATAAATGTGAGTAAGATCTTCTTTATCAACTGTTTTGGTAAAATACTATGCATCAAGATCAGTTTTTTAAAATGTAAGAAAACGGTAGGTGACATTCATTGAACACATGTAGGAAGATTCATTAAAAAAAGGCAGAAAAAAAAAAACAAAACACAACCAACCAAATAACACCACCACCACACAGAAAAAGGTTGTTAAATTTTCCCTTTTCTGCTTTAGAAGTTGTGTATCATTTCTCCCAGTTGGTTTCAGCATAAGCATGACTTATGGCAAGAGTTAAGGGTCCTTGAAAGATTTTAATTGTCACGATTTATTTTTCTAAACTCAACCTCTAAGATGTTGTAGTAAGTTTTCAATAGTAAGAATATATTTTAGGCTCATTCACCCCACAATGCTTCCTAGTTAGCTGATTTTGGTCATTACCAAGACTTTCAGAAAGCTTATACATGGTTGAAAATCAATGTGACATGCAGATTAGTGTCCTGCACACCCCAAAAAAATTGACTGGGGTATCCACAGAGGTCCAGAGTAAGGTGGTCTTGGGAACGATGGGTCAAAAATAGGAGTCAAAAGATTTTGGGGCTGGTTTTGCCAAAAACACACCTTGGTTTGCAGTGAAGTGTCTCAATTACTTTCTACATAAAATGATGGAGATAAACTGACAGACTATCTGCTTAATGTTCAAAATTAACTTCAGCCTTTTGAGATAAAAAGGCCCATAAGCATTATCATTACAAAACATTATAAAATCATTTTTACTGTCATAACACAAGATCTCAATAATGAAAAATAAATATCTCGTTTTATTACGCTAAAGTAAACATTGCAACAAAGTAAATGACAACTAGCATGCAACAGTACATAATTTATCCACAGTTATTTACAATGGAGTCATTATTACGTTACCCAAGTGACTGAACATACACTTCCTATACATGACATCTACTGTAATCAAGTCACAATTCTATGTTGAAAAGTATCAAATCTGGGGGGGAAGAGGGGTGGAAGATGACAAATTATAATTTGAATACCAAAAAATTCCAAGAAAATGCTGTCTTCATGTACCACGTTTTCCTAGGCTTCTGCCTAGAATTGTGTTGTTACATGTTCAATAGTTTAACTGCCGAAGAAAGGTTGCAAGAAGTATTACAACATTACATTAGCATAACCAATCTTAACTTCAAAGAGAAATACTTAGAGAAGGAAAAAAATAGAAGGAAAGCATAACACAGGGAAAGAATAGAAAGGAGAAGACATATTATTATGGTCTGAATAATGTCACATTCCATTATTGATTAAAATGATTTTACCATGACATTTCATTCATCAGATTCCATTTCTCATTACACACAAACCCTGAATATTTATCTAGCTTACATGAGGTTTTTCTTCTCATCAAGCAATGCATTTCCACTCTCGATTTTAAAGCTATGTTACATTATGTTGAAGGGTCTACACTGTCTTTGAACTCTATCCTTCTCACACTTGACCTTACAGACATTCCTTTTATCTCATTATAATGGATGCTATTAAGTATTTATATATAACAAGGTAATTTCAATGGTTCATCCTTTTTAAACAATCCTGCGATCATTTTCCGTTAGCAGGAAATAAAGATATTTTATTAAATCAAGATCTATCTGCTACTACTCAGTATTAATATTCTTTCTGGTCAGGACATTTAAGACCTTCACCACGGACAATTACAATACTTTTTTGATGGCTGGGATTGAATTCTCCAATCCTTGGACACCTAGTATTCACATTAATTTCAAATAATGATTTTAGGTTTTTATGGAATGTAGGCTTCATTAAAGAAAAAAGTTAAACCTGGAATGCATAACACTGTTATTACAGATGCCTAGGGAAAGCCAAAGGAAACTGCAGGTACATATGAAGACTGTCCTAGACAAAAGAAGTCTTTCTAAGAACCCTTAGAAAAGCTTTTCAATAATTGAGGTATAATGAATATTACTGATTATTATTTTATGAAAATAATTTTAAAAAATGTTTAACACAGCAAAAAGAGACAGCATGTAAAACGTGATTCAGCACTGTATACAAATAAACTTTCCCCAAAACCTAGCAGTAAAAGTTTTGATCAATATAGGTAAAAACATGTAAAATCTCATCTCTGATATACTGCACATGATGAAAAAGCATCTATTGATTTCTTCAGCCTTTTGACCAAATTTCATAGGATTAGCAACAATATAATTTTGTGACCTACTCTTAATATTAAACACAACGTTGATTTATTTCCACATCACATTTTACACACATCACCAGACTCCACTATCACTATAAACCAGTTGTATTGACTGATTTGCAGAATTTCAAAGAACCTTCACTTTTGCTTTTTCTGTATAGACTGACATGTTTACAATCCTCTCAACTTTATTACTAAATGCAATCCACAACTCAGAAACACTCCATTCCTAAAGATTTCAAACACTATATACCAACAAGAAAATCTCTTAAATAACACTTTCCCCTCTAAATCCCTGCAAACTTTCTATATCAACAATTAACCATTTCAACTTTCAGAAACACTTTTTTCTTTTTTAAAATTTTCATTTTCTGTTTCAGAATTTAAAAATGCCAAACAATAAAGGACTTTTTCCCCCTACTATACAACCAGGTTTGGCAAAGAATAAAACCAAGTTCCAGTATGCTTTAAAAATTGCATTAAAAAAATTAAGAACCTAGGTATTTCACTGTATCTACACTTGAGAAATAAATTAACATTTGACCAATATCACACACTCTTATCAGAACAATTAATTCTAGCGCTTAGCCTTGGAAACGCAAGGCATTTATATGTTTTATGCATTTCCTATGTGGTCTGAACCTTTAACTTCTAGTTTCAGTGCAGCTGGCAGGCTTCTAAAATTTCCTAACAAAAATCAAAGTTGGAGCATGATGAAGTATAATACAACATACAAACAGCACATGGCATGTAAGCACATGTAAAAGATACTACACAAGAATTTGATACTAACAGCTACATTACTTCCATGTCCAAGAAATGAAACAATCAGTTATAGAAAACTAGCCACAGCAAAGCAGTGGTCGATAAAGGTAATCATGCCAGCTAAATTGTAGCTGAAGTCAGTGGCATTATTATTTTTACTTTTAAAGTAATGACATACCAGTGAAAACATTCCACTGAAGATGAAGAGTCAGGGAAGTGTCTAAAAAGCAGATCCATCTGGAAGAGCAGCTGAAATAGTGAACAAAATGAATTTCCCACTTTTAGGTGTCTTGCATAATTTCTTAACCCTTGCCCTTACATTTCAACAGATCTCTTCAATCTAAGGCTTTCACTATTTAACTAGCAGCCTCAGACAAATATGTTAAAAAGGGGGTCCTCACTTGTTTGAGCCTCCTTAGCAGTAGAGTTAAGAGAAATAAAAATGAACCATTTTCCCCACACACAGTATTTCTGTTCTGTTTAATCTTTACCTTTCTCTTTGGCTGCCTTTTGGATTTCATCTGTTGATATTTCACTTTCTGTCTTCAAAATAAAAATTATTTGTGTGTTGGTGCATATTTATGACAGACAGCAATGTGCAAGAACTCAAGCTGTGAGGAAGTCTTTACTCTGAGCTCCCTGTGGTCCCTTCAAACTCTTCTCAACTGTTGCAAACCCACAGGAGACCTATTTGTTTATGGAAGCGTGCCAGGTGTTTCTCTTTCATAAATATTTAATTAATCAATCTTGTGAGGAAAAAAAAAATGCAGTCTGCACAACACTCATGGTAATGAATATGTGTTAGCTGTCTAGATTTTTTCTCCTCCGAATTTGATTAGTTATGTAATTTGTAAAAGAAAGTAGTTCTATTGTATCTCTAACAGGGAAACAGAGCAGAGTGGTTTGGGGGGACAAGTTTGCATCAAATAAGAGACAGGGAAAAAAGGGACTATTCAAAGTGGTAGCTGTTCTATTAGTAGAAATGGATGCCACGGGCCAGTAGATTTGAAGATAATTTTCTTTAATTTATTATGAAGAAGAATCAGCTCAAAAGGCTGCCTTTGCAAAGAATCTGCTTGTCTGGATAATGGGTCACCTCACTGAGACTTGACATTATGATCTGCCATCCCCATCTGAGGTCTGAAACTCTGTCCCTGACTTTCACTCAGGAGGATCTATGGATCTCTTCTTGCTAGGTACATAAGCAGCAGTAAGCCTAAACTCACTTAGAAAGAAGGAAAAATAAAAAGGATTTCAATAAAATAAAATAAAATAAAATAAAATAAAATAAAATAAAATAAAAAGCATATCTGGGGAAGTATGAGACACATGGATCTTGCAATTAGATTTTCTAAGTATGTATGTGTTGTCAAAGATTTTAAATTGCTTTACATTTGATAGAGAAGTGCAACTCCAAGTATGTGCCTAGGAATGTAACATCTTGATGCAGGGAATAGAAACACAAATGTACCTTCAGAGTATGACTCTGAGGACCTAAGCTTTATGCCTAACTCCACATGATGAAGATCTACTTAAGGGGTAGTGAAGAGCTCTGTCACAGTTTCAACACTGTTGGGCTTTGCCTGGGGTTGTGGAGAATTAAATTGCAAAGCTGAGTAAATGTACTCAAGCTTTAACATTCACAGAGGATTTAAAATCATAAATTAATAATAATAAAAAAAAAGTCTGGCCAATATTAAACAATACATTAAAAATAAACTAACCTAAAAACACAGAGTGACTATCACAAAACAAGAGAAACCTGAAATGGTCTTTGACTGTGTTTTACATCCACCATCACGCTTGCTTTCCTCCTGGGCAACACAAAATACATTTTTTTTGTTTAGATATGGTTACCATATGCCAAAAAAAAAAAAAAAAGTATATAATTTTTCTTTAAGGAAAAGTGTGCAGCAGAGCTATAGCAATATTATATTTTGCTTCCCTGCAAGGTTATTCTCTACAACATCTCCTGATCTATATCACCTAACAGACATCTAACTCCTGTGACAAATTCAGTCTTTGCATAGTCAAAAGAACAATTGTGCAGAAATACTGTAGCTTTAAAGTGATTATTAATCTTCCAGTACATGTTGGTACAACATTCAAAGCACAGACCACAGCTGGTAAAATTCTGCATAGCTTTTATGCTGCTAAATAAAAGGGGGTAAGGGTGAGGCAGAGGTCTGAGCCCTTGATCATTCATGTTGATTAAGTCAATCAGTAGCTCTCTTTGGTCACTCAAGTATTTCTGTCCAAATCAAATCTTTTTTTGCGGGGAAGACATTTTAACAGGGGCCTAGACTGAGACCGTATGAATGGGAACCAGGCACTGGGACCATGGTTTTTTTCCTTCTTTAGCAGCATACACATAGCCATGGTGCCCAGCATCAGATTTAAAACACAAAATATCCAGCTGAGATCATAGTGCCAGTGATTGATGTTATTTGAAAAAAGAAAAAAAAAAGAACAAAAAACAACCTCACACAGGGCCAGGCTTTCATATCTATAAACTGTTACTTGGGAAATAATTATATATACATATATAACAAGTTATTCTGTATTTAACAAAAGCCATTTCTGTAGCTCAGTTAACTGGAGAGAGAGAAGGTAGAAAAAATCAACTTGAGTATGAATTTTATCCCTCCTGAGCAAATCAGATTAAACTTTTAAGTTCTAACAAAGAGCTTTCCCTTATCAGTTTCAGCTTCTCACTAAGATTTCAGTTTTAAAAGTGTAACATTCCAACCCATTATATATTTATGTATCAGCAATTAGGTGAGCATACTACGTATATATCCATCATGCTCACTTTGTATACAGTATGCCATACCAGGTTTCCTTACTGGCCTCTGCTCTTCTGTTCTTAGAATATCACAAATCAACATTTTTCATTATGTAGAACGATAAATCCTTGCTCATTACAGGTATGATAAGCACCTCTTGCATAGCTGTTTACTGTAATCATCTATGAAAACTCAAAGAAGTATGTCTTTATATACGAATTATGACCCAGACAGATGTGTTACTGCACAGCTCCATGGCATGTATGGGAGGTCACACGGCAGTGAAGGGATAGAAGAGGTCCCAGCTGCCATCAGAGCATGTCTCCCTACTCATGCAGGCCACCTTGGCACCCATTCCTCTTACTACCCTTCATTTCTGTGACTACTGTGACATTTCTGTGACTTCATTTCTGTGACTACTTCTATTTTCTGTCCACTGTCAAACAGTTTAATCTAGAAAGATTGATACTTTATTCAATGACTGTAATGTCTTACTAGTTTTGAAGTATTATTATTAAAAGTCTAGAATAATTACAACAGCAAAGCATGTTATAATAGGAATATTACTTTTACAGTGATTTTTGCAATAATTAAGCCTTTATCATTTGAAAGGACATTTCCTTGCAATCTTTGTTGACCTTGATAGGTATTTATTGGCATAGAAACTGGGAGAGGCATTCAAAATGGTAGGTGCCATCACCTAATAGGGCAACATTTTTATGTCAATTCTTACAGCTAAGTGAAGGTAATAACAACGACATAGCTCTAAGCTGAGAAAGTTTTAGTTACTGTATTTAGATAGAGATTTACTCATAAGTAGAATGTTCATATAGATGATAGTATACACTACTTAACTATGGCTAATATTATTTTAAGATCCATGTTTGGGATTGAACTAGTATTGTCTGACCACATGATAACATATTTCAGCTTTGCTGTATATTTTGCAGAGATCGCTCAACATATAGTATTACTCTGGCTTATATTTAGGCTATTCAGCTTGCAAAAACTTGATTCTGAGTATTTCTTTCTGGTTTTGCTTACCTGCATACAAATTACATCAAATCAGGCTAAGATTTTCTACTCACAACATTTCAATTGCACGAGAACAGAAGAACAAAACTTTCTGATTTAATTTAATAGTGACAAGCCATCATTCTGTATCATTTAAGAGTTCAACACTCAGCCTTACAACAGCAGAAATTTCAAAAATCAAGATTTAGCAATCTGTAATGTCTGAGATTCATGAACGTAACTCTGTAACTTTTACTCAAATGTCATTTCTCTTTTCCTGTATTCTTAGCTTTTATACACATATCTCTTTTCTTATTTCTTTCCTTATGATAAAGCCTATTTCTTCATATTTTCTATCAATTCATAGCCCATAAAAGTGAAACGCTGAGACAAAGTTTGAACTTGAAAAAAAATCAGTCATCAAAAATATGCTTAATTTTAAACAACGAAGTATGAAAATAAATCCACTATTTCTTAATTTCTTTCCGAGACAGTGTATGGTACAAAACTCTGCATTATATAACAAAGACACCTATTAAAAAGCGCCCTTGGCACTTTAAAGCACACTGTTCATTAGCTGATTTCACTGTTTACGCAAGTGATTTTTTAAAGGATCATCAAATACAAAATTATGATGGCAGAATAATATGAAGGAGGATAAAATGCTTACTGGTGACATCAACTGGTCACATCAACTGGTGACATCTTTAATGAGAAACACCTGACTGTACAAAATGTCTTAAATTTCCCATAAATGTTCAGTTTCTCTACATAATACAAATATAAATGTAAAATTACAGAAATAAAAATATCTTTGGAGTTACCTTTATAATCCTTTTTCATTTAAGAGTCTATTCTTCACATGTACATCCCCATTCTTTGTGCAAAATACAAACAAAATTCATGGAGATAACTGTATTATGAAAATTAAAGGAGAAATCATAATGGAGACATCATCCTCAAAACAAAAAAACATTAAAAAAGGCAATATGCAGAGCTGCACGGCACTGATATTATCTAAATGAAAGTGTTCCCTTTAGGTTGTCATGTTCCTAAGTTTTTGAGAGAGGTGTTGTGTGAGACATTTGTCAAGAACTTCTTTGGAAACCTGAAGCTTCCTTATTGTGTATGTATCCATGCTGCAAACCACCATCCTTTGCCTCATTCTTATCCCCTGCATCTCATCCAGAATATATCTTTAGTTGAGTTTAGGCTAAACGAAAAGTCTGGCAGGGTTTTTCAATGGGAGACAAAGCAATATTTAGTACTGACTGAGTTCACAGACATCGAAGATATCTGTAGTGTTACAAACTGTATTATAAGCTGTCAGTTGTACTAGAAAAGCACGGACATATTTATGTTAACATCTGACTATGCTAATTTAAAGAAAGCACATAAGAATAGGAAAGGTTATTTGATGACATAAAGGATTAGCTTCCTTAATTGTTATTCCCTCTTTGACTTCACGCCCCTTGACCTTTTCATCTATCCCAAGAGAAAACCAATGTGATCTCAAAGAAACATTCAGGGATTGGTATATCTTACTCTCTAGCTCAACTACAGATAGATTCAGTTACCATGTTCAGACGCTTGGGGTTTCTTAAAGGAACTTTTGTTTCTGAATCTAACTTCTGCAGAAATTTAAGTTAATATTGTTGACTGAAATAGAGTTCGTGGATAATACATTTAAATATCATTTCCTTCTGGGACAAGACAATAATATCATACTTAACATAAATGTTCACAGATAAATATATGCCCAACATTACTTTAACAATAATTATCATCTGAAAGGGTGCAGTTTTATTATCCAGCTCCCAAGAGGATAAATTACAAGGTCAGTCTTAGTGAGAAAATACGTCTGTTATTGAAAAATAACACAGCATTAGTTTTGATGCAGTTTTTCCTAGCATTCTTATGCAGTTGAGGTTTTCTTTCAATTTTTATCAATTTAGATAAGAATAAGATTTGACAAAGAAAAACACCATCACTACTAGAGATAACACATTAAAAATAAATTGAAAAAAACAGGAAAGAGTGGTAAGGAGGGAGATTATGAATTAGTGATACATACAGGGCAATAGATTCTGAATCCTGCTTAAGCTTTCATATTCCACACAAACAAACAAAAAAAAAAAAAACAAAAAAAAAGATTTGCATTTTTATTACAGTATCTATATGATGGAGTATAATGCATATCTCTCATGTATCACCTAGCAGCTCACACAATCTGTGGTATCCCAGATCCAGAAAGCCATGTAGCACCATTCAGGAAAGTATCAGTGAACCTGGAAAGCTAATGCCAGCCAGAACTGCATAGAGAAAACAGACAAAACCTTGTCTTTGCTGAAATCACAACAGAGAGTAACCATCCCATTAACTGATATGTATTTTTGCACATAAATGTGTCAGCTGTCATTCAACAGTGTGCTCAGGCACCTGTAAGCAGCCTACTGGTAGTAATGTTGCTAAGGCAGGCTACTTCATACGGCAAGTTTTGCAACCACTTCAAAATGCTTGCATAATACTACAATTCAATAGGACTCAATTTAAGTCTGTTGCCATGACTGTCAACACTGCATTCCTTGACATGTAACGTAAGAGTGACCCAGAACAGAAAGCAAGACACTGACAGGCTGGAAGGAAAGCAAACTCCTAGTGATCAGGATATCTATGTTAATGGACTTCATGTGCGTGTCTTTGATTCATACCAACCCATTGTATTATAGTCACTCTAGGCTCAATCTAGCAAAGAAAAAAAAAACTCTTCGTAGTGGGAAAAGCACAGAAAGAAGTGAAAATTATCAAAAGCAAAAATATGAATTTAGCTGTAAGAGTTGGGGAGCTTAAACACCTTCTCTATATACCACAACCTCTTGCTTCTCAGGAAGAAGGTTTACTCCTAAATAGAGTTTTCATTCACATGAGACTAGTTCCACTCAGTCTTGAAGCAAACAAGGACGGAGAAATATGACCTGAAGATCTGAAAATCTTCTTCAAACTGTTGCTTATGATCTGTGTCCTCAATAGTAAACACTAAGCAAAACGGAGAGTTCCTATTTCGTTCCTAGTCTTAGATAAGAAGCATTATTCAGATGAAAAAAATAGGCAAATACAATTAGTTGTGCTCACGATTTTGTTTCTGGATGTAAGAATAAAGATTTTAGAGCATATTCCATTTGAATACCTATTGTTTGCAGAGAACACATATTATAGCCATATATGCTATTTCAACCATATAAATTATGGTGAAGAACATCTACACTGCTTGTGCAATATTTAAGAAATAGGAAGCAATATAGTCAAGAAATTTTATTCTACTGTGCAACTCTTAGGAAGTATCAACTGTTTCAGTTATCCTAGTGCTTATTTAGTGACAATGATAGAATTATTTTTTCCTCTGTGGGAAAGGGCAGTGTAAGAAAAGTAATACAAATTAGCTTCAGGTATGACTTTTCAGAGTTACAGTTGACCAGGGTCAGACTGAGAATATAACTCAAGCTACTTTATTCTTCCTCTAAGCAAAACAAATTCTTCTACCTGTCCCCCGCCCGCCCCCCATAAAAAAAGGGCACCACCAAAACCAAAAGTGAATTATTTATTTTAAAAGAACGTTAATGAACTGAATACAGAAGTCTGCATCATTAGTACTCTTACTACCTATCAAATAAACACCACTAGTTTCTCATAAGATTGATTTTAGAGTCAATAATACTTTTTCTTAATGGAGATTTTTCTCTGTAACTGTAACATTAACTTTTTTCTTTTTCGGGAAAAGTTTTTTTTTTTTTTTTTTTTTTTTTTGCCAGAGTTGGTCAATTGTCTCAACTGTCAGTTGTTCACTTTCCTGGCACAGGAGGAACACTGAGCAAGTCTATAGTAAGAGAACTGAAACAATGTAACTATAGTATGGATTTTTTTCTGAATCTTTGTGAAAGATTAAAGATAGGTATAAAAAGCAAAGCTTACTGATCTGTTATATGACAGGCAGGAGCAAATAAAAAAGCAGATTCAAAACTATTAACATGTATAATTATACTCACTCATTCCTTTTAAAATTGCTTAAAGCTCAGCTGGATTTAATATTTCCTTCAATCAACAACATGCAGGATGTGCTGAAGAATAAATTATGATTAAAATACAGACAATATGAAGCAACGAGATGTAGACCATTAATTTAATTCATGACATTTTCAACACCACTTTTATGAAAGTCATGGATTTCATCCAAATGGACTTTATAGAGCTTTTGATGTAAGCAGTCTTTGAAGTTCCTACTTTATTTGTTGTTACACTTATCATGAAATGTCAAAGAAAAAAAATGGTTTATTACTATCAGAGGTGCTTTATTACTCATTTTAGGGGGATTATCAAAATGAGAATCTCCATCCAAGTACAGATTTATCAGGTCATAAATTTTGCACATTATTTTGATAATAAAAATTGGCATTGCAATTATCCATTTTCCCCAGACACTTCCTCTGGAGGAATAAAAGCTGGCAAAAACTCTCCCTTCTTATGAAAGTTTGTCTCTGCCTTCACTCATTTTTCCTGCATGATGAGGCATATAAATCGTTAAAAATAAAAGCCAAGTCTTGAAATTCACATGTTCATTACTTATGAACCAATCTCTGTTATTATAGGAGCTTGAATAAATTTACCGAAACATTTTGAATTTAAGAGAATGAGGGCTTTTCATACTTACTAACATTATAAGGAGGCTTCTGAATCGTTTTCATAGTATGGCAGTTAAAAGAGTTAATGAGGGTCAATCATTAGCAATAAAAAAGTGAAATCTAAATAATCATCTGTTTAGGCAACAATGCCTTAGCAGAGGAAATACTGGAAGGAAAGAAGACTCCAATACACCTGAAAGGATGTTTCATACCTCACTTTTGTTTCGGCATCAAATGACAGATTTTTTCAAATTTTCAGGTTGGAAATTAGGAGAAATTTCTTCTCAGAAAGAGCAGTCAGGCACTGGAATGGGTTGCCCAGGGAGGTGGTCGCATCACCGTCCCTGGGGGTGTCCAAGGAAAGGTTGGACGTAGTGCTTAGGGACATGGTTTAGTGGGTGACATTGTTGGTAGGGGGATGGTTGGACCAGATGATCTTGGAGGTCTTTTCCAACCTTAATGATTCTGTGAATCTATGACAGAGGTGTAGGATTCTATCATTTTTGGTCCAAGGTCGATAGACATCATTAGGACAGAAAAATAAGGAAAATGTGCATTAATTTGCACTACATTCTCATTTAGGATTAAAAATGGAGTTCTGAGTCAAATTTTACTAGCTCCCTTATAGAAGGGGTATAATACTGAAGACTTTTCAATGTAAACATCATCAAATTTTGGTTTTGGCTTTGGTCCCATACATATGGCTTATATGCATGCCTAAGCACAGAAGACAGTACATGTGTACTTTAGATGTACTCATATCAAATTATACAGCTATACTGCGAGTCCAATACAGTATAGAATCTGATTAAAAAAAAAAATCAACATCCTTTTAACAACCTACAAATATGTAATTTTTAGGTGGAATGCTGCTACTGTGAAAAAAGTCTGAACTGTGAAAAATAAATCTGAACTTTACTCGAACTTGTACACCTTTTTTTTTTTCTGAAAAGTTCTATCATTAACTAAAGCATATTATAACACTGAAAGTGCTGATGTCATAATCATGTTAAAGTTTGCATGTTTGCTGGTTAACAGAATACTTACCTCTTTTTTCCAAAATGAATGTTTTTATCTTTGCTTTCTTTAGGAAAACGGATGTATGTCTACAAAATATATACCTTATACATACATTTGCATGCTGTTTTTTTATTGAGACCTCTTAGAACCAAGAAGAAAAGTAATATTAACTGAAAATGTACTTCATAAGTATATAAGAAAATAAAGATTTTTTTGCTAGATCTAGTCAGCTATTTTTTTTGTAATCAATGTATAAATTGTGAACATCTTTTTCTGAAATCTAATTTTTGCATATCACCAAAGTCAAAGGATTATTGTTTTGAGGGAAATGGCTGCTACTATCACAACTCCAGATGGCATAATGGAAGACAGTAATCTATTTGCCCTAAATTCTTACAACTACAGCAGTGTAAAGAAAAAGGTAATTCAGGTGTATACACACCACATTTAAGCATATAGAACAATATCAAGGATTAAATTTCCTATTCAGTTTTTCCAGGAGTTGATGTCAGGGTCAGAAAGCAACATCAAAGATGTCATACTGAAAAGGATGTCATACATTTAAATACATAATAAGAGGACTGGATGTTTCCATTAAATGCAAGTGTTTATAAGTTCAGGAGTACATTTTGTCTGTTGATGCCTCAGACTTGTAATGGATCACATCTCGTATTCCAACAGAAAATGATTATATAAATTGTTGTGCGAAATCGTTCAGCAACTCCTTACTAAAATGAAAGTTGCTTTCAAGGTGTAGCTCTGCCTTTCAGTCACTTGTCAAAATCAAGTATATTGGGCATAGCTTCAGAAATCTCTGCAATCTTTTGCTGTTCTTGGGTAGGATAGTTTTGTTTTTCAGAAGTGAGAAGTATGTGCATAGCTTAAAATTTCTTCAAGTTTTTAGACAAGGAAACTCAAAACATTCTTAAATCAAGGCCTCCTAAAGCCTGGCAAAACTTAAATCCAATCCTTAGAAAAATTCCTGGGCAACAAGTGAAAATGTTGCCAAAGACTGGGGAGACCTCAACAATATGTTTGAAAAATTGCTGAAGAATGTAAAGGCAGACTCCCAGACTACACATGGAATATATATGGCTGTTACAGAGCACATTTTGAAAAGGATTGTTTGATGCCTCACAATGAGATCAGAATGAGAATGCGATCATTATGAGCAAAGAAACACTTGACTTCAGAACACCTCTCTGTGAGACTGGCTATTAAAAACACCCATCTCAGGTGTGCCTGAACTGTTACCAGTGACATCTCCTGAAGAAATAGGCCCTCCAATATCCTCTTACCAAAAGCTTAGCTGAAGACAGTATGTTCTGATGAACTGGTGATGGCTGAATCTAACCTTTTTAAAATTTTTAGTAATAATAGTAAAAAAGGGCAGGACTACTCAGTTGTGATTCTCAGGAAAGGACTTCATAAAGATATCTAAGTCTTTGGTTTGGATTTCACATGCTCTGGAGCTGCATTAATGTATCCACAGCACAGCAGGAATACATGGTCCCCTCTTCTAGGGGAAGATGGGGCTCAGTCTCAGCTCTCATTGAAATCCTGTGGGAGATTAGCGCTTACATCAGTCAGATACTTTATAAACATTTACCATTTATTTCAGTTATTAAAATAAATACTTCATTGCATAAACCAGATTCAGCAAGTAGATATTTCATTCTCCTATGCCAAATGGACGTCAGTCATCATGAACAATAGATCAGAGGCCTCTTTTGGCTCTAAATAAAAGAACCGTTCTGGAGTTGTTTTTAATTAGAACACCATAAGTAAATGCACTGCTGACAGTCAGTCTTCCAGATTTACAGGACCTGCCATACTGAGAGCGATGATGAAGGTGCAGAAAAGTATATGTTACCATAAGGACAGTCAATAGTGCTTTTCTCTTTGTTTGTTTGTTTTAAAAGGAAAGAAACAAAGCCCTTTAGCAGCAAAATATTCTGTCTAGGCTTACCATGGGCTTGCAAAAGTCCAGTTGAAACCAACAGAAATATTTGTGCTGCAGGGTTCTGTTAAAAAAAAAAAAAGCCTTAATAAAATGTATGAAAAATGAGCATATAGATGTGCTGTGCAGGCATATATGTATTTTGTGTTGTAAATCTCAGATCCTGATTTTGATTTATTTATTTATTTTTAACCTCTGAAGCTTCACATTGTCTCATTACAAATACCAGCAAAATCTGAACAGAGATTCTCCCACCACATCAAGACAGGGTCTGGAATTTGGGTCCAAATCCACACTTCCCATTTTATTTAGAACTAACCTTCCAACAAAGTATTTCATATCTTCCCCCTACTGCCTGAAATTTCACTTGGGACAAGGCATAGATAAGAAAGCAAAAGAAAGCATAAAGCACTCAGGAGACTTCCAGCTGAAACTTTGCAAACATATTGTTTGCAAACATTTACTTTTAGCACTATGCAAAAATAGTAGGTTTTGCTAGAGTGATTCTGAAACTAAAAATTGACTTGAAAGGTGAGTAAATGGAATTTTAGACCATATTTGTTATCCACTAAATAATTAATTGTTCTATTTTATACATGCAGCCTTTAATTAACTTACTGACTCAGAGGCACGATACTACTAATCCATTCATTTCCCCAAGCCCACAGAAAAGTATAAAACATGTGGGCACAAGCAAAAGACTGGGAGTTTATTAAGAAAGAATTTTTAATCAGAAAACCTCAGACAGCTGGATCCTCTTCTCCCAGCTATGAAGACCAGATTGAGGAGTGATTGGTAACACCTGTTAACTACTGGCTTTTTCCTGAAGCTGTTGAGTCATAAGTCTGTACAACTATTTTTTCTGGAAACGCTAGTCACAAAAGCACAAAGCAGATAACTCTGAGTAACAAGGCTCTTTTCAGCAGTGCAATACAGGACAAAGGGAAATATAGCAATTAAAAACATGTTAGTTTCCAATAGCATCCAACTACATAATAAGGGCATATAAAAATGATACAGTTATTGAAGTATTGGAAATAATAATAATAAAAAATATTACAACACCTTTGCAGTAGCTAATGCTTTTCTCTGTTTCAGGCAGGGTAGCTCGTTTTGGTTAAAGATCTTTTTTCACTATTTTATATAGACCTTTTCTCTCATTTCTGTATTGTCTTCTTTCATCAAAGCAAAGCTTTTAACACAACTGTATCTAAAGCTGTTTTCTGAGGACGTAGTCTATAGGAGTTAGAGACAGATGCAATTCCTCCATTTTCCCCCTTGATCCTAGTCTACATAATTAAGTACCAGACTAGACAATCCCTCAGGTCCGTTCATTATTCCAGTCTATTTAATACCAGCGTATCACTCTGGAACAGGTTACTGTGCTCTTATACACCTCAAAATGTGTAGGTTAAAAGATTTACAAGGTAACTGAAGTTGTGACCTCCTTCTTGGGGGACGGGAAGGGGCATGAAAGAAAGGATAATTCAGAGAAATGGAGCTTAAGTACAGTACTAGAGCTATAAAGCCTGAAGTTATTTAAGCCTTTGTCTCTTACCAGCTTCCAAATGGCCCCTGCTGGGTGAAATCTCCAGTTGGCCTAAAAGACTTAATCACCTCTGGCTGGATGAGTATTAGCAGTTCATTTGCATAAGTACTTGTCATTATCATTAAGTGTGTTTGCTTTCAGATATATTTAAGTCCACATTAACTCCTTCTTGCCTGACGTTAGGATCTCTCAAATTGGCAGTGGCTGCATTGTCTTTCCTCCAAACCGGAGTTTCCTACTTAAGACATATCTAGGACAGCTGTATTCCTTAAATACTCATCAAAGGGAAATGATTCCATCTACTACATGAAAATTTTAAGACACATTATTTCTGTACAAAGTCAAGATGTGGTTATACAGAAATGAAAATACAGACTCTAAAGCATAATACAGCAACAGTAAACAGGGTAGAGTAACCTACTAGTCAGAACACCTCGTCAAGTCTCAGAAGATTGTAGTTGTAATCAAAGCTCTACATAGTGTTCATGGATGCTCTTCAGTAAAACAGTTTTCAGCTAGCTGCAGCAAGCAAAATTTTAAGTGCCTGCAACTCAATGTAAAGCCAAATCCTAGGGTTAGGTATCCAGACAATGTACTTGAAGTACAGATTTAACAGTAGAACTCAGGAGGCTGTGACATTCTGACAAGTTATATTCATTGGTATGTTCCCCTATCATACATTAGGGGATGAAATATTGAGTACTCCTGCTTCTCTCCTTCGTTGTGGTCGGCTTTGTGCACCCCATCATGATCACCAGGGGGAGGTGACACCTCAGAAAGATGAATCGAAGAGCTACCTACAGAACCACAGCTCTGGTGTGTAGTGCTGGCAATCCCACACTTCCCCAAAATTTGAGCAACTCTGTCCTCTGTGATAATCCTGAGCAAACATCAGGCATCAAGCATCTCCCTCCTTCTGTTCCATTACTTGAACGTTTTGGACTTTCTAAAACAAAGGTAAATGCCCTAGTGAGGCTGGGGCACTGAAGCCAAGAATGGAAGATGCTCCACAAGATGCGGAGAGACATTATTTACCTGCTGGTTACAGCAAACAACCAAGAGGGGAGCCCTGCCTCTAGGGCTTGTTTTCAGGAATCTTATACATTTTAAGTTGATGAAAACAGGAGTCATCTTGAGACCTAGAGATGAAATCCAGAATCTCTGGTGAACACGAAATATCTGTCAAGCTAAAGAATCCCTTTCCTTTTGTTTGGCCTCCCTCAGAGCATGTGACTCCAAGAAATCTTTTTTTTTCTACCTTATTTTGGAGAGCATCCAAATTGGAAAACTTATTACTCTGACTGAAACACACTTTCAGAAGCTGGAGATAAGGATTTTGGCTGACAGAAAAATTAAACCTTGCTGCTCCACTTCCTAGTAAAGTAGCTTAACAATTAAGCTATTAATATGCAATCTAAGGACTATTAACAGAGCTTTTACTGACTTTACTTTAAAAGCACTTGAACATTATTTTAATACAAAATATATAAAATTTATTTTTAAAACAGACATTATAAGCATTTTGTAAGAAATCAGTCTCATCTGACACAGTCCAGAAATGTTCAGAGGTTACAGATCTGACAAGGAATTCAGGCTATTTAGGTATCAGGGTATCTGTGTAGACTTAGATTTGCAGACAGAGACCAGGTCATTTCTAAGCCTGCCACATAATATTTACCTTATTAACTGAGAAAACCTTATAAGAAATTTAAAAGAGACCATCCTAGTAAGATTAGACATCTCTAAACTTTTGGTCTCATTGTATGAGCAGGGTTTTTGGACCATAATTTTGAGTTCAGATGTCATATCACCAGTTCATCCTTCTAATATAACTGTTTACATTTCCATGCTCTTCTCTGACAATGAACAGAATAGTGCAGTCTCTTCCTGTAATGTACATAAAGTAATATTTCAGAATATTTCCTTACATCTCTAAGTCAACGGTCAAACTATTCCTTATTGATTCATGAAAACCTGGGTTACAAAAGACTGCTATGACCGTTAACTCAGGGAGTTTTTCTTTCTGTTGCAGTGACAAACCATGTGGTAATGATAGCCTTAGGCTTCCCCTCCTAAAAGTTAGGCAATGAACATCTTGAAAACCTTTCTTGCATTTTCATAGCATGAGACTTCAGGCAAAAAGACTAATATCATCTGTTGTTTCATCAAACTAACGTATTTTATATTCAGGTCACATTAATAATTAATATCCTACATATGGTATGAAATACACATTTTTTGCATCTATTATTTTTCTTGTGAATAACATATGTGAGCTGTATTTTGCACACAGCTTTATTTATATTTTTGGTAAACTACATATCAACACATGTTTATGCACTGGGAATGGATGTTTTTAATAAAGATTAGTCACATTCAGGGTTCTTAACTCATTGGTTTCTACTGTCTTACTCTTAGAACTCTATCTGGCATAAACAAGAGGAATCAATCCCCTTAATAACCTCTTTATTTTAAATTTTATTTTACTTCCCTTCCTGCTGCATCAGTGATTACTAAAAAAAAAAAAATGGGGGTAAAAGGAAAACAGACTTGTTTGGAAATCATAAATGTGTAAAGTAAATAATATAAATAATGTGAATATAGTTTGGTAGAAAGCTATTAAGTAGTGTTATAACCTTTGGAGGAGTTTTATCTGTACCTGAATTGGGTGTAATATTGATTGGCAAGTTTTCACATACTTACTTCCAAAACTGAAGTGTAAAGTCTTGGCCTCTTGCAATATTTTCCTAAAAGTAAGTCTGAATATATCTACCTCCTTACGTTAATATGCACTAGGTCATGCATGCTTTCAGCAATTCATATTAAATTCCAGTTATCTCTGCATGTACTTGTGATAAGCTTGTAAACCTGTAAACAACATTCATCAACATACTCATTGCTGAAATTCATTTTGTACCTTTTCCACTAACCTCCCGTCTCTAGGGTCTTGGCAAAAATAGTTTCCTGATAAAATAGAAAAATCAGTCATATTCCCCAAATTTTAATGTCAGGCATAGTCACCTTTCTTTCTGAAAATATGACCAAATATTTTTTTAAAAGCAAACATGATTTAACATTCATAAATCTGAAATGAATGTAGTGAAAAAATAACACTGAACCTGATAGACTGCCATCACTAACCACTTTTGGTAGCTGAGGTAACATGAATATTTCTGCTTCTATCATTATTCACAATGCAGACAGACCCCTGAACTAAAGCCTTCACAAAACTGTCAGAAGAACCTCCTGAAGTATTTTATACTTAGGGATTGAGAACATCCCTTTCAGTAAAACCTTTGTTTCTAAAGCTCTGTCTGAGGATGAACAAGGTATGATAGCTCTTCATGTCTGCCACTGTCTATATAATTTAAACTATTGAAATGCATCAAGTATAAACATGAATGTGTGATTTAGAAAGATTTCCCATCAAAATATTTTAATTTTAATATATAAAATTAAAATTTGTCTTTCTCTACTGTAAATATCAAGAGCATGATCACTGAATACAAGCATGTGTGAAAGACAGCAATATATCCGTAGCCATGATTTTCAGAATAGAAGGCAGGTAATTTTTAATTTTTTACTTTTTTTTTTTTTATCATTTTATTTTACAGATAAGAGACTTGACCACATCACTAAAACAGAAACTCCCATTTGGGAGCCTGATGCTTTGTTTGCTGTATATAACTCTTGTATTTCTTGCAGAGGAAATTGATAAGTGACAGAGTTAACATTAAAAACTATACATTACTACACGTGCCTGTTTTCTTTGAACACAATGTCATCTCAGCCTACAGCTCATTCTACGTAGGTAAACAATCTAAAACACCAAACAGAAGACAATGGAAAGTCACAGTATATTTTTTTGCCGGATGCCTATAGTCATTAGGCTGAGTGTCTTGGAAAGGAAAATTCTAAGCTACGAAGTATATTAATTACCAATAGGTTTCTCCCCAGAATGCTTATGCGCTTCAGTCTCATTCATGTTAAGCACTTCATGATAATAATTAAAAAAGCTATTTTCTAGACAACAGTACTAAAATAAAAATAAAACAAAGCACCATTAAGTAAATGGGTTTTTACCTAATGGCAGTTAATTCTAGTCATTAGATAAAATATATTAATGCTTATTACTCCATATGTCAATAATTTAATATGCCCCAAAATAATTTACACAAACACAGATAGGGATTTAAGAAAATAGAAGGAAGGATTAATTTAATGCTCCCTTAGTCAATAAAAAAGTCCTGTAAAGGCAGTGCCTGTTGTTACTTATGAACACTGGAGATAGAGGCTATGGTAGTCAGGCATGGATTTCCACAGGGAGAAGGGAGCTTTAGGTCTCCATAATTGGCATCACGAAGTGCCTCAAATCATAGTGACAACTGCCAAGTTTATGGATTAGGAGCTGGAATTAAGTCCCCCAAATTTGGACCTTGCTGCCATTAAACATCACATTTAGACTCCTAAGTACTGATGATATGTGCCATTAGATATCAAGTTTAGATTCACAAATGATAATGACATACATGGAATAATTAATACTTGTGAAAGACCAGGTTTGTAGTCAGAGAACAGATCTTTCCATGCTGTCTACATAAATGCTCAGAATAAAAGAAAATGAGTACTATGTTCTGTGTTTCCTGATGCACAGTATGGCATGCTGCTGCTTTTTATTTTGTCTTAAAAAAACAGCATGGCAATTGAGGATGGAGTGATCCCACAGCTGTAAATTACCATATTTATTGTCTTTCTAAGCTAACTGATAGCTGCATTACAATGTATTTTAAAAACTGTAATAAATTTATTAAGAGAACAATTAAGAGAGATGCCACAATTGCAGCTCATGCAGAACTGAATAATCTCTAAGGGAAGAGAGAAATCTCACACTTCCTGCAAATACCCCTTACTTTTCTTTAATATCATTCAGATTGCTTGAGCTTAAATTGAAACTTTGGAAGCTTTTGTAAAGGGACCCATGAGAAAAAGGTGTACACTGATCTTAGTTTGCAAATTCTGACCCTCTTATTCCAATTCATGCCAAAATGTTGCAAATGACCACACTAGGAAAATGCTACTACAAAACCTGCACTGTTTCTCTCCACTTGGAAACTTTTGCAAAGGTGTGCAATTCCTTCAGTTACTTTATTTTAACTAACACTGTACACGTCACTTGCCAGACTCCCATCTTTTAACAATTAGGTTCAATTGTTTTTCAGCAATGTCCCCTTTAGTATGTAGTAGATTCACACAAATTTTCCTATGAAGCAGGAACTTTTCCATTGCAATGACACTAGTTTTTTTTTTTTTAATTATTCTTTTAAGGTCACTTATTAGTCAGTACAAACAGGAGGTCACTTTACATCACTTATTTCATGTCTCTGCATTATTTATTAGTATACAATAGAGAGACGGTGCATTCAGCCCAAACATGAACTAAATGTCTGTTTTTTTCTTATTCTTTCTCTAAAACAATATCTTTCATGTCTTTGTTTTCCATCCTTCAAGAAATCCCAAATAATGCATGTCTTGGCAACCTCTCAAGACCTCCACCCTGTAATTAAAGCTTTGTTTTTAGAAGTAACTGAACATGCTGTGCAGAGTCAACACAGAGTGCTAGGGACAGCTTATAGCACAAAAGGGAATATCACTGTATTGATCATAATAGGTGGCTCTCTCTGCTTTACTGGGGAAAAAACAACATTATGCTCTTTTCTAACCTACTTTTGGCTTTTCCTGTGGAACTTGTAAATGAAAGGAAATTGAATTTCTCTGATGCAAAACAGATACTGCAATGTTTGAATCAGAGGGACTGGAATAATATCTACAGGTGTGTATTAAAATTCAGAGAAACATCCTTGTCTGGGAGTCTACATCTTCCACTTTCTTACTGTTACATCTTGCATTTAGATCTGAATGTCAGATTTTCCACAGCACAATGACACTTCAAAGCAGCACTTGTCTCTGCTCAAGTTATGTGATGGCAGAATTAAAGGGATGATCCACAATCTGGTGTAAAGTAGAGCTCATTAAAAATAAGAACATTCTCCATCATTTTAAGGTGAAAAGATATCTTTTATCAGACTTTAAAATTTGCATTAGTTTTACAGGAAGGCAGCATCTGAGCTGTTAAGTAAGATGGTAGCTGTTTGGACATACATGATAACATTTCTCTGACCCTGTTTCTACTAACACATGTGGGACCATGTGTATGACTGTGCCTCAGTCTCATGGCAATGTTGAGAAAACCGCCCTACAGAAACTGATAATTGTCACAAGAGGTGATGATACAGAACCTAAAATTTTAGACAACATCATTGCTTCTAATAGTAACTGGTTAAAGAAACTGCAAGGGGAGAAGCAAATCTTCACTTAGTTCTGAGGAAACCACAGTGCCTCAGGATCAAGATAGTTACTGAAGAAATATTCTGAAATACTCTAGCTACCATTATCTTTGAAGAAGCCAACAAGTAAAAAATCCACCATAGTGTATTAAAATTAAAAGAAGGGAAGAATGTAAGGATGAAGAATCTTGTTAAAAGTAAATTGAAAAGTACCAATTAGACAAGACCCTTATAAAGGGCATTCAGCCTATCTGAAAACACCATACTATAGGTTCAAGGTATACCATATGCTAACTACAACAGTTCATCCTCAAAAACTCCTTAAAAAAACATACACACACACACACACAAAAAAAAACTAAATCAAAACCCAAAGGCCAACCAATGAAAAACCTTAAACAGCTAACCAGAGAGCCTACTAAAAGTAAAAAGACATCCTTCTGAAATCAAGACATCCTATCAAAATCAAAAGGAAGGAAAACAGACAAGGCATAACACTTATCAAGTTAGACTTAAAATCATGGGCAGATCACAGATGTTTGGAGGAATAATTTGCTAAATTTTAAAATTGCCTTGAAAAGCCTGTCCATTAGAGGTAGGAACCAGGCAGGGAGCCTGTAATGTTGAGAGACAACAGCAAAAAGTTAAATAACAACTTTGTGGTTACCACCACAGAAAACCAGAGTAAATTCCCCAATTGCATTTTTCTTTATATAGGAAAATCTGAAGAAACAGTCTTAAATGGAAGAGTTAATATAAATGGTTTTAGATAAAATGAATAAAACTTGTAACTAGTCACTTAGATTCAATGCTACACATTAACCACTTCTACAGGAACTTTAATATGAGATTTTAAACTGCTATGTGCTGGATTTCACCTATTTTTAAATCACAGACTCACACAGAACCAGTAAGGCAGGAAGAGACCTTTGGAGGTCATCAGGCGTTTATACACATTGATCAGATCCTCTGAGCTCTCTCTGCTCCAGGCTTTATAGTCCCAGCTCTCTCAACCTCTCCTCACATGACAGATGCTCCAGTCCCTTAATCATCTTTGAGACCCTATGTTGGACTCTCACCAGTATATCCCCTGTCTCTCTTGTACTTGGGAGCCCAGCACTGGACCCAGTACTTGAGATGCAGCCTCACCAGTGCGGAGCAGAGGCCAAGGATCACCCCCCTCGACCTGCTAGTGATGCCCTACCTGAAGCGAGGACGACTGGTTCGTGTTCAACTTGGTGTCCACCAGGAACCCCAGCAGGTCCCTCTCTGAAAAGCTGCTTTCCAGCTGATCAACCCCCAACTTGTATGGGCGCCTGAGGTTGTTCCTCCCTAATTGGAGGACTTTGCACTTCCCCTTGTTAACCTTCATGAGGTCCCTGTCAGACCATTTCTCTAGTCTATCAAATTTACTGTGAAGGGTACCACACTCTGGTCTATCAATAGCTCCTAACAGTTTTACATCATCTGTGAACTTGCTAAAAGTGCACTCTTGTCCATCACCCAGGATATTAATGAAGCAGTTAAACAGTATTGGCCCTAAGATCGATCCCTAAGGGACAGCACTAGAAAGTGATGTCCACAAGGACTTTGCACCACTGAGCATGATCTCTTCATCACAACAGTTTGGCCATTTTTCAGTCCACTTCAGTGTCTACTTATCTAGTCCACATTTCATCAATTTGTGTATGAGGATCTTGTGGGAGACAGTGTCAAAAGCCTCAGTAAAGTCAAGATAAACAGCACCCACTGCTCTGCCCTCATCTACTAAGTCAGTTACCTCATTGTAGAAGGCTATCAGATTGGTGAGGCACGATTTCTGCTTCATAAATCCATGTTGGTGGCTTCCAACTGATAAGCCTTAAAGAGGGTTCTGTGGTCACAAAAGCCAAATCCCTATTATCAAGATCAGCTGCACAATACATGTTGACATGAAGGATTCATCTACTCCTCCTCAATCCTTCCTCATCACTGGCATTATCAAGGAGACACCTTTTGGCTCCTGTGCCCTAAATCCTCTCCCCTAGAGCCACGCAGTCAAGCTTGATACACCCCAGGTCTCCCCTGGCTGTATATCTGGTGCCTATGTGGGAATGCAGCAGAGGAAATGTCTGAGGGCCAGATAAGCTTTGCCTTCCTCCCCACAACATCCCATCTCTGAGCTCCCAGCAAGAAGCAAACCTCCCTGGATGTTAAGTCAGGTCAGCAGGTGGAGGCCTCTGTCCCCTGCATCACAAATTCTCCTACCACAACTCCTTGGCACTTTCCCTGGTGCTGCTGTGCAACTCAGGCTCATCCAGTCCCGGTACTACACTGGACACAGCTCCCAGGAATCCAGATGCGGACCACAGCCATCTTTCTGGGCCCAGAGATTTCCCGCCATTTCTGTTCAGGGATCCCCGCTTCCCAACCCCATAAGCACAAACCCTGCCTGCTCTCCCTCGGGTGTACCTGGGGGTTGAGGTTCCCCTTGTAAATGGGTTCTCAGAGAAGATCCAGTCCGTATTCTCATCACCTCTGACACTGTGCAGATGCCTGCCCTCCTCCCGCAGCCACTCTGTTTAGCCTCTGTACTGGAGTCAAGGAGAACAGGAAAGTGACAGCAGATCTTGAGCAGGGCTTCAACGATGTCTGTGCAAGTACACGTCCTACTTCAACACCAGGGAAATCAATAAAATCTATTATAAAAGATTAGACTTACTGAATGAAAAGATAAATTTAATATATTAGGGAAGCAATAACCACCAGCTTTTAAAGAGAGAAATAAATTCTAAAAAATCTACTAGAATTCTTTGGGGAAAGTAACTGGATAAGCAAGGGTGACGAGAGCAATATAGAGAACATGGATTTCCACATCGCTCTTGACAAAGTCCCTCACTCAAATTTCCTGAAGAAAACAAGATACAAAACCAAAACAAACCAAAAACAAACCGAAACAAAACAACAACAACAACAAAAAAACAAACACGAGAGGTATGGCCAAGTCAAGAATTAATAGAGGTTTATACGCAAGACAAAAAATATCCAGTTATTTACTGTGAAAAGAGTTGAACTACTGCAAGAGCACTGGAGAGCTGTTATGTAAAAACATGTCCATCATGACTATTAATAGCCTGGAAAAGAGAGTAGATAGGGAGATGAACAAACTAATGCTTCATAATGGTGAGCCAAAACTAAAATGGACTATCAAAAGTCAGAAAATGTTCTCACGATACTGGACGTGTAGGTAATAAAATGGTAAATGTAATAGACATGTGAAAGTAAACCATCCCAGTTTCTACCTGACAGAAAAGAGAATTTAATGATCGTAAGGATAACTGTCCAGTTTAAAGTTCAGTTGTAGTCTCAAGGAAAATATGATACCAAGAATGGAATTCAGAAAAAATAAGGAGTTTGCAAAAAAATCTAAAAAGTTCCAAAGAAGTTACAAAGTTAAAGTCTTTTCGACTTTTTAGGGAAGAGACGAGTTTTGGGAAAAGAGAAAGAGATGTCTGTGTACTGGCATAATTTCAGAGAAAATGATACAATTTATACAGTGAGTAAACACGAAATATTTTATCTTCCTCAGAATACAGCAGCTAGGGGCATCAAAAGGGGAAGGGAGGGGAGGGTCACATGCAAAACAGAAGGCCAGTCTAACTGGACCTTCAGCTGGAGTTAGTGCAGCTGTTCATATATTCCTTAAAATTAGAAATGAACCATTTCCCTAAAGTTTGAAATCCTGTAACATCCCAAAGTTGTCATTAGTATATTTTATTATGAATTAGTTTGAAGTCTGCAGAGAACAAAAAGAACAACAACAATTCAGTGGTATCAAGCACACTTTATATATTTCTAGAAAAGAAACAAAACCTACAATTAATAGCAGTAGGGGATGTTACATGAAAATTGAAGCCTTTTCTTTCTTTCTTTCTTTTTTTTTTTTTTCCTCAGAAAAACAACTGGGAATCAAAAGAGCCAAAAAATAGATTAATTATGATCTATACTTCTATATAGAAACTATGAAACTCTTTTGACAGCTTTCCATCTGTTATTGCATTCCTAATTATCAAGGTGAACATGTTAAATTTGCTGTATCTACTCTTTACCTTTAAAACTGAATTTTCTCACTGGATTTCAGCTGAACACAGCTGGAAACACTAGATAAATGCAGACTTTTCTGATGGAGACCAAAGCGTCTCTCAGATGTTCCCTCAAACGTGCTAAAAAAGCTACAAACTGAGTCACTTCCACAGTAATGGGATTAGAGATAGCCTGCAGGGAAACATGTGCCAAATGGTGCCAACTAGCATGGATTATAACAAAAAACTGTGACATTATAAAAAATACCTCGTAGTGAGGCTCTGGGTGGTGGAATGTAACTTGCCTGCTCAAAAGAATTGTGTCTCATTAAAATGACGGGAGTACACTGAAGCAGTGATGCATGTAGGAACATGATCTGCCTGATAGCTGAGTAGCTAATCTTTTTCAAAAACCTTGTCAGTTGACCATCAAATTCATAAATGTCAATTACGGCTGAAAGGAAAAAAAGGAAAAGATGGTGAGAGGGCATAGTAGGGAAGAGAAGAAAAAGGAGGGAAAGCTGGGAAGGGATCAAGCTTTAAAAATATGGCCTTTTTAAAACCTCAGACATAAGAAAAAAAAATGCATCACAACACCCAGCAAATATCAAGAACAAACAACCTTTTAAACCCAGCACTCTATCACAGAAAACTTTTGGAGATGCTATCTTCAAATTTGATTTTAGGTTTCCATAGAATTTGAAGGACCTTGTTTGATGGGGACTGTATCAAGTGTTGTGGGTGCTCAGTATTTCTGAGTCACTTGTTTTGCACATAAAGCTAGAAAACATTGTTTAGGGCACTCTTGCCCTAAACTTCCTTACGAATATAATTAGAACTATGCATGAGTTTGACGTCTTCTTTAGGCAGATGTGTATCCTTTAAAATGCCATTATTGCTACAACTGAAATCAACTGTATTGTTGAAATTATGAAATCTAAAAACTGTGTTGGGGTATTGATCCCCTTCCACTCTCTTCCTCCTTTAGGATATGCCTTCTTGTTGCCCCTCAAGTCTTATGCATCCAAAAAACAAACAAACAAACAAATAAAAAAAAACCCCACACCTTTAAAAATACCTGAGCTCGAAACAAGCAGTCAATTTCAAACAAAAAGATGAAACAAATCAAAAAACTCCACATAATGAAATGAAGCCACAGTGTTGGCGACATATTCCTGGTCTGCATCATGAATTAAAAGAGCAAAGGTGATTGTGGACAGGACTTTATTCTTGCAACTGAAACTGTCAACAAAGCTAAATTCTACTAGTTAATCACAGAATAACAGTAAGAGTAAAAACAGATATACAGATTAGATTTTTTCCCAAAGAGAGAATGGCTTTATTGTTTTATTCTCCATTCTATTTTTGGCATTTTAAACTACAGTACCTACCTGACCCTAATCTTACAAGCTTGGGTCCTCCTACTGTTTTTTGTCCTGCCTCTCATCCAACAAGAATTTGTTGAATTTTCAAAAAGCTGGATTTTGACTCATATTAATTCAGTTAATCAAATATTTTGTTGTTTTTATCTTCTCATCTTAGTAGACATGTTTGCTGGCATTCCCCACACCCATGGTATTCGTTTATAAGATTTTCTATTTCTATCCCATTTTGCAATTAGTGTCAGCAACAATATTCAGCAGTTGTGATTATTGCCATACTTTTTGCCATAGATGCAAATCAAAGTTAAAATGTAAGTGATCCAGAGAGCCTGAAGATAAACCAATCTTGTATTTAAGATCTTAAGAAGCAAAATAAAATGTAGAGCCCCAACTGAGGGTTGGGCTGTTAAGCATAAAATCATATAATTCATTTAGCACAGGAATATATCCTAAATATATCCTTCTGAGGATATATTCCTAGGAAATGTTGTTGTTGTCATTGTTTTTAAATTATCAAATTCTGTTTTTGTTGTTTGTTTTGTTTTCTTTTTTAAATCTTTATTTTCTGGTTCATGTATGTTTCACCATGGACTGTTTGTGATTTCTCTGAGCTTCCAGGTTTTCCTCTCCATTAGTTAATCTTACCAGGGAAGTCAAGCTCAATTAGTAGTTCTAGGAATCCAAGTGAAATATTAAGGTGCATTAATCTGTCAAAATATTATACATCTTGACATATAGGCCATCCAATTCAGTTTTTTTTTTTTTTTTTTTTTTTTTTTTTGGTAAAGCTAAACAACAGTCACTTTCGATAAAAGCTGTTTGGGATTTTTCTGCTTATTTACTTGAAAGTTTCAACTCAATATATAACATGGAATACTGTAAGTTCCATTAGCTAGCATTTAAGTGCTGTAGTATTAAGGTTAGATACCATTCCTTTATTTGCAGGAAAATATGCAATATTCTATACGCATGTAGTGGAACTGAACTCCTGTGCACTGTGGTTTCTTGTTAGAATATCCTCATTAAATATACTGCACTTAAGGTGGTCAGCTGCACTGATCCCATTCGTTTCAAAGTCATCTGTTCCTTAATGTACTTTTTCTAAATATTTCATGAAATAAATGTCAGGAATTTTAACTGGCTTTTGTTCTCTTTGTTGGTCTGTGATTAAATACTTCCATAGTAAACTCCAAGGGGAAAGAAGCCTGCATATTTATGTTTGAGATAAAGAAATAACTTTTGAACATGAGTCACTTGCCACTCTACCATTCAGGTACTTCAAGGCATATCCTATGCATTCTTAGTAGAAAGTTCAGGGAACATACTAATTTCAGCAGAGCTATGGCAGTTTACACCAGTTGAGGATATGCTCCCAGAAAGGATGACAACTAGCAATTTTGCAAGCATTTTTATTTTGAAATATTCATGATATTTAGTAAGGCTATCTAGGCTTTTTCATTCTCATATTGTAAAGCATCTAAAATGGACTGAGAATTTCTGTATCTTATTTTTAACATAACACAAATAAGTGTTTTTATACTAAAATGAAACATCTTTTAATATCTCTGGTGTAAAAGAGGTAAGAACATATTAAAAAGTTATGACTGGCTTTGCAGATTGAGCATGCATGGGGTGGTTGCTGGGAAGCAACTTACGCCGATGCTCCGATAAAATAGTTTCCCTTATTTTTTTTAGGCCATCTACTTTTTCACATCAGAATATTAATAATAAAAAAATATATTACCTAATTTCACCCAAGTCTAATTCTTCCAGCTTTTGAGACACCAAATCAGTTACAATATGGGATGCTTTCCAAGTTTAGGAGTAAATAAGAGGAAAAGATTAGAGGTCAGATGCGTTCTGTAACCATGCATTTAACATCCTCAGTTCAAGGTCCTAAATCTTCTTTATCAGGCCAGTCGTGTTCTGAGTGTTTGTACAGCACCAAACACAGCTCATCATAACTTTTGACTTTTTGGGGGCCATTCCAAAACTACTAGCATACTAGTTACAAACTTCTCCGTGTAAGCAACATTTTGAAAATAATTCACATTGACCTTTTGCAAAACATATCTAAACCCATTAATGTGACAGACAGCACCAACAAAAATCACAATATTGAACTACTTTGAGGGCACACATTTTAAGATGCATGCATCTTAAAAGCAAGATTATCAACTGAGTGCGCAAGCAGGTATTTCTTTCCCTACTGCAAAGCAACAGGGCAACTTTTCTGTGTTTTGGGTCAAGCCCCCACGAAAAACAATAACAGGTTTTAAGTTTCACTATTTTCATTTTTTGTTAGGTCCATAAGAATGAAATAGTACTGTGTCGTACCCTGTATTCACTATGACTATGAGAGTAATGAAAACTCTCAAGTGTTAAATTCAGAATTGCCAGTGAGGCACTCTAAAAGATATTACCTATGCTGTAGTGTTTGAACACACGCGGTTTGAGGATCTGGCCCCATTCTCTGCTATCACAGAGGCTGCTGAACTCCACGAAGAAAATGAGCACTCAGGAAATTGTATTACCAGATTACTATAAAGGTCAAGGCAATACTATATTCTATTTTTGTCTTCTTCATGCTGAATGATGGATTAAGAACTTCATTCTCTTTAAAACTTACAGGGAAAGAAAGAATATATGATGGGCCAGATACTCCCTGATTTTAAAATGGCACTGCTTCAGTTGCCCACCATGAAGCTAGAGTACTGTATCTCATTTGAAGAGACAGCCCTATATATCTGTTATTATTAAATAAGAAAACAATTGCACAACATCTCAAACGCTACTCCTTAGACTTGGAAACCTTTTTTTTTTTTTTTTGATGTATAAACCCAATTCAGTTTATAAAATCTGGTAGCAAATATTCCATATATAAAATGAGAATAGTAGTTTTAATTAAAACTGTATGAAATCTTGGTATACAGCTACTTATCAGATAAATTGTTGAACTATTATTCCTCAGCAACATTCAGAATCCCACACATATCCAGCAAGTTGGTATATACAGGTCTAGAAAGGCACATAAAGCAAGGATGTAGTGGGTTGTAACTGTGAAATATTACTGCTTGTTTCAGCCTCACAGATTTTAGATCACCCTTTACTGTCTAGAAACACTGCTGAATAATATGTCACCATGAAGTACTAAGGAGTGAATTTTTATTCTACAAATTTACCCTATATGGTAAATAATACATCATCTCATCTCCCTACTCTCCTTGTCTCTTTAATCTTTCAGAGATTATTTTTATCTCTGCTTGCGTATTAAAAAATATATATATACCCAGATTCATAAATTAGTTGAAGATGCAATCACTATAACATGGAATGAATAAAAATTTCTCTATGATTTTCAGAATCTGTGAACAAAATAGTTCCTCTGGCACAGATAATTTCTACAGCTACAGATGAAAAAAAATAGACTGTAAACTGTTAGAAAAATCTGTACATACAGTCCAAGCCCTGAGTTTTGGGAAAGGTGGAACCTGAGCTGGGTTTTGCAAATTAACCTTCTATGAATACAGGACACGTATCTAGCTCCCATAAAAAAAACCACCAGCTTCTTAAACACCCTTCTTGCCATTCTTCTCACCCCAATATGAAGAAGACTCCTCCTGCCTTCCTCAGCTAAGCCTGTGGTGGTGAAAATACAGTCAGAGTTGGGCATTAGCATCACTTTTGGCATAACCTCTGCACACAGGCAGTGTCCTTTCTCTGCTGTAAACACCTTTTAGAGAAGGACTCAAACAAGCAATCAGAGAATATCCTTGGGGAAAACAAGTGTGTATCATCTTGTTCCCAGTAAAGTGAGAAGGTTATTCAGCTATTATTGTAGTCTTGAATCTGCTAAACAGCTCCTGGCATATGAAAGCCAAGTTCATTCAGAATGAAAGATTTCACAGATAATGGAGAGATCAACTCAATTTTAAAAAGGGAAAACTCTAACCATGTTTGAAATGGAGAAATGACCGTATTTAAATAGTAATTGCTGGATACAAATGTAGTGGCTCCTCTCCCTCACAGATCAGGGACTTTGCACTTTAAAATATGCATAAATTTAAATCAACCTTGACATAAAAATATGTTCATGCCTAGCTTAAAATCTTTATCAGAACTGTCAACAGCTCCTCTCTTGAGTACGCAGTCCCAGTAAATCCTATATTCTTTTTTTTTTTCTTGTGTATAAAACACAGAGAGAATAATGTAGAAGAAATTATACTAGATTTCATTTTCATTTTAAATTTATAGTGGCCCATTAGTAACAGTATTACAGTACCACAAGTAGTATAATTGTAAATGAATACAATCATAACCATGAAAAACCCAAAAAAATAGGGTGCTCATGCCTCTTTGGTGTAGTCTGTATGTCCTAACCTATTTTTATTGCTTGGCAGAGTTCCTTCATGTCTCTCTGCTCTAGTACATTGCGTTCTCCAGGTGATAATAAAGCCTCTTTGTTTGAGCAAAGGGAGAGGAGGGAAAAGTTGAAAGTAGATCCATATCCTGCCATTCCTCCCTGTTCCCTCAGTGTGTTCAAATAAAGCAGAGCTACTCTGTGTGTGTGCGTGACTATGGGGGTTTAGGGGTCCTGAGGGGACAGTAGAGGTGTAGGTGAGAGAACTGGGTACCCAAACTCTACTCTGCATAGCAGCTCTCACACTGAGGGCAAAGTTTCACAGCCTTGATGAGGAACTCATGGCCGGTCTTGGAAACGCTATTTGCAGCTTTTCCTCTGACCTGTAACAAACTTGTCCACAAGGTAAAATAAAAATAAAAACTCATAATACTTTTTCATATAACATTGTGAAGGTTTCAAGTATTTCTGTCTGTCAACTTCATGGTCCTGAGCATGTAAATAAACTTCATATGAGAATACTTGGTTATGTTGCACACACAATTGTCCTTATGGGGGTACTGGTTTTGCATACAGTGTCTACACAAACTGAACATTCTACCTAATAATTATTTTAAGCTATAAATTGGAACAGATTCCTCTGTATTTAAGGACTCATCCTTTTTTACTTTCAGGATGAAGTTACACAAAACCCTCTGAATGTCAAGTTCTTTTTTCTTCCCCTTAACTGAAAGAAATCTTAGGTTTTAAAAACAAATCTAGGGAGTGTGATTTTTAAAATGGTGCAAGGACCATCTCTGACTAATTCTTTGATATATTCTCCTCATGATATGCAGAAAGCAAATCAGCAAAGCATGCATTTTTGTAGGTCAGAGAAAAACATATCCTTTATCTACTCATTGGTATTGATCAACTCTGTAATACTCATAAAGCATTTCAGGAAACCATGTAAAAAGACATACCATACATCTAGTGAGACATTTATACTCATTCCACGAGAATAAATACAATGTACGTACTTCTTAATGTAAAACAATCCAGATCAGGATTTTTTAAAAAAAATAATCAAGCAACACATTCTTCTACGTGAAACTTTTTTGTGTAGTCTTGCTAATGCCTGAATCAACAGAAATCTGTGCTGAGGTACTATAGTATCTCTTTTTCTATCACATATTTTCATTATAGCATATAATCTACTTTAACACTGCACTCTAAATTTCAGCCGGGTTAGACATGATGTATGCAATGGATTCTTCAGAGTGAAAATGTCACTGGAGTATGTATGTGTGTTTGTTCTCCTTAAAATAAGTATCATAATATTCTAATTAAAGTATTTTTAAATGAAAAAGAAACAAAAACCCACAAAACAAGATGTATGATTTTTTAGAGAAGCTACAAGTTTTTCATGTTTTAAAAAATCATACACAAATAAAGAAAGCTTTTTTTTTTTCTTTTTTTCCCTTCTGTTTTCATCAAGTTATACAACGGCACAGCATGGCAAAACTACGCACCTCCAATGTTTCCTGGTAATTTTATTTATCCTTTTACTACCTTTACTTGCTTTCTCTGTGGGTAATGTATGCATTCATGTGAGATTTCCTGTTAAATAAATTAAAAATAAATTTATAACATGATAAAACTGTATTATCTGACATTACATACAGCAATACTGATGTTGAATTACACCAAAAATCTTGTCAAAAAGTCATCCAAAGCACCGGTGATGCACAACAAATAAAGCTAAAGAACTCCTGCTCTAGTTTCACAGCAAACATGCACTTCTAGCCTCTTAAATTGTCACTTGATCATCTTCTGACCCGAGGACTGTATTTAATTAGAGGACAGCAACTCAAGAACATTTGCAATATATGCAACTAGGCATTGTGTCAGTAGCCATTGTTCCAATGTTACAATGTTCATAATCTTGACAACATCACTTCCTTATTTGCTAATTAGAGCAGGCTTACGAAGAAAAATTATTTGTCTAGTCTTGTGTACAAAATAATTTATGAAACTCATCATATAGTCAATATATTTTTTGAAAAATAAACTAGTGCAATAAAACTACTGCGTGTAACAGAAAATAGTGGAAAATTCGTTAAATAATTTATTTGACAATATAAACATAGTGAAAATTACCCAACCAGATAGTCTGACGTATGGTTTCCTCTTTGCACATTTCTTCATCTTGAAAAAACAGCAAAAACTGTAGTGTTAAAGAGAGCTGGAAAACTGAATGTTTCTGCTCTTTCTGGATTTTACATGATTTGGGTCAATACTCTGTGGAACCAAATGATATATTTACATCAGCTGAGATTATGTTCATGAGATACAAGTTTGCATCCAGGAGTTTGTCTGGCATGATGAGTTACCTGACAACATCCAGTCAGCATTAGTATGTTTCTAAATTGAACTGCATACATATATATATGTATATATTTTTTTGTAAATATGTAAATGTGTATGTAGTATAGAGTCATCAGAGCAGCTCAGAGTTCTTGAAATATTATTGAATGTCAGATTTTAATTCATATCTATCATCCTGTTTCAATGCTTAATTCAAATATGGTTCAATGTATCTCCATATTAAGTGCTAGCCCTACCAGAGATAATCAGAAGTCACTGGGAACCTGAATTAAAGACTACTCATGTTCAGAGAACCTCCTTCAGAAAGTCCCAATGCATTATAATTTAATTTTTACTGCAATAAGTAGCAATGGATACCCTGCTCAGTGAAAAGATTTTACTGAAATACTTTTAGCATCATTGAAATACTATGGCAAATGCAAGACAGCTCAGTGATTCAAATATGAAAAGTTAAAGGTTAGCTTGAGACTATAACATGGAAATGTAATAATAGTTTTGATTTTTTTAGGGAACTGACTTTTAGGATACAAATATGAGCGAGGAAAAAAAACATGGCAAGAAGGGCAGTGTGATCACCACTGTCTATGTTGCAAGCTACAGTTGCTTTTGTATTCCCAAGACAGCTATTGAAGTCATGAGATCACTGCCCAGGCTTTATTAGTCTTTATTAGGCAGCCACATTTTAATTCCTTGAGCCCAGGCATGCTCCTCAGGGGGTGATGCTGTTCAGAGCATGAAGATGGGGTGCATCTCCTCCAGCGTGGCTGGTGACTGGGCAGCAGCAGGGAACGGGGCAACAGCGGCTGCCTTGCTGCTGCTGCTTCGCTTGCTGGCTGGGCTAGGGATTGCCCCTAAACCAGGGCTCCCTCTCCAGAAGCGTTACTTCCAGCCTCACTCGACATCTGTATGACTTAAGCCTATCACTCACTGAGTGGATTTGCTTAGCTTACTTCCTAGTCACTTGATTTTATTTCTGATTAAGTCTTAACTGTTTGTAAGTGATATTGGCACTAACACAGTCGGTTTACTTTCTGCGCAAAAGCCATGAATACCTTGAGTGGTAACCTGCAGCATTTTACTTCAACTGGTAGACGTTCCTGAATGAAATCCATCTTCTTGTTATCGGGTGCATAAATACAGATCTCAAAGCAGACAGCTTTGGTGTTGGAATTAAATTTTTGCACAAACTAAAAATTGCTGTTTCTAGGGATTGCCTGTTGAAGAAATACATCTTCCTCTTGCTTTTCTTTCAAGGCAAAAGAGTACCACATATTTTTTGCATAAAACACCTTGAAAGGTGTATACTCGTTTAGTACACTGTATTCAATAAACACTTGTTCCAAATAAATCCTCTTAGAAAGATAAAAGGCAGATCTTGCTGGGTTGCTGCAAGATATAAATTAATATCAGCACCCATTTTTCACTCTTCTTATCGTCAATCATGTTCTTAAGTGCAGCCAGAGAACAAAGGAAAATCCAAACCAATCGAAAAACCTCCAAAATGTTGCACATGATAAACTTTAGCTGAAGTTATTGAAAATAATATTTCCTATCTGAAATAAATTATTATAACTTACACTACAATAGTTACAGTACACCCAAAGATTTGTTTCAAAAATAAAAGGTAGATGACAGCAAAAGAACAAGCACTATGCTAGGCAAATGGAGACGATATTTAACAGTAAATAATGGAAAAAGGATTTAATCAGATGCAGGAAGACTAAGCATTTAAAAGATTAATAGACAGCAAAGACAGTTCAATGCAGATAAAGGTATCATTATGATGACTTTGTTGAGTAGGTATCACACAGCTCTGTCTATCATAAAATATAGGAAATATAAAAGACCAAGGAAATCAAGATTTACTTGTGTGCACCACCTATGATTAATGATGAGTGCTAAGATGAAAGACAAATTGAAATACATTTGATGCATTTTTTTCTTCTGTGTCTAGGTGCTATATACAATATTACGAATGAGTAAGTGCTTCTGAACAGTCAAAAGAGAGAATGATGAGGAAGTACCTTATGGAAACTAGGGAAAACTTTCTTTTAGAAAAATATCTTAATCATTAGGGAATTTCCAGGACAAAGAAATGAAGAAATGAACCAGGATTCTATACTGAGCAAACATACAGTGAATTCTGAAAATTAAATTTTGATGTTGAAGTTTGAATGTATCTGCACCTTGTCTTGGTTATCAAAAACAAAATTCTAAAGTAGAAAGCAAATCACACCTTGAAGGAAGAAAATCAGTGCTGAAGTTTTACAAACCATAAAGTTTACGGAGTTGTGTGTTCACAACAAATTTTAATTAAAAACAAAAACAAAAACCAACCAACCAAAAACAAACAAAAACACTCCATGCAGGTGCAAGAAACCAGTCACATACTCCAGAGCTAGGGGTCTCAGACCTCAGTGTGTTATATTTGTCATGTGTCTTCTTGTCTACATTCATACACACATTAAAGCAAAGTCAGTTTCTCAGAAGTTAGGGAATGTTTCAATTTTAATTCATCTTCTCTTTATACACAGAGATTTTATTTTACAACTGAGTACATTTTATTGTTACTGGATGGAATGGATACCTTGGGAGTAAATGATGGATATCTAGCTGTAGCGTTCCTCAGCTATAGTGGTTTTATCCAGTAATTCTTGGAAAGGGTGAGAGATGGCTTAACATGTGAAGATGAAATCTATGTTGGAAACAGAGATGAATTTTCTGTACAGAATAGGAAAACAGGTGTAGTATTCCCCATCTGGAATTGTCAAAATAAGATGACTCAGTCTGAGTGGCATAAGTCAATTTTCTGTTTTTCCTCTAAACATGGAAAATGAAGAAAATGAAACATGGTAAGATTCAGGCAACCTTGTACTTAAAAAAAAAAAAAGTTACAGAAAATTAGACATATCTGAAATTTCAGGAAGAAACTGGGGGTCACAGTGGAAGTAATTGCATGATGCCCAAAGCAACGCAGCATAGAGGACCAGGATGTAAGATCAGAGTTTTGAGAAGAAACCTTATCCCATTTAGGCTGATTCGCTTCAGTACTCTCTGCCCAAATGAATGGATAAGGAAGGAAGAGAATGGGTGAATAAAGGATTTTTTAGCAGACAGCCTGAGCATTTTCACATCAGAAAATAAGTCCAGTAAAGAGATCAATTTCCTGAGTCCTCTAACTACTGCACTATTGTAGACTCATAGACAAGGACCAGAGAAGCATACCCAGGTATTTTTCATGTTCTAATATGAACTGTGGATTCATACACAAGGTTTCTCATGCATAATAAAGGGACATGGAATATTTGTAGCATGTGGAGAAAAAGCCTTCAGCTTTGCTAGAGCAGGTTTGATCTGCTCGAGCAGTTTTGATAAAAGAAAGTGATCAGAAAAGTTTTCTGTTGTGGGTTAACCCCCTTAGGATGAAGAGGAGAAAAGTTGCAATTCTGAAAATGACCTACGAAAATCTGATGATAATTATAGGAGCTGTAGCTGAAGATAAGGTGTGGAGGGATGTTTATCCCAAGGAGGACATTCCTTATTGTGATATGATGACAAATTCCGCAGAAATAATGGAAACTATTAGAACCATCATTTTAGCTAGGCAGAAGGAACAATGTAATCTGCTGTTTCCTCCTCCTCCAGATTTTCTGAAAGAAGGTATGGAAATGACAGCAGAAATATTATTTACATTTGGTTTATTTGCACGTGTGCTACAACAGTCTGCAGCAACAAGTTTCAAAGTGTGCCCTTGATAATCTAACCAAGCCTTTGGCCCAGAGCATGTTCAGCAAAAAAGACATCTGTATTAATGTATCTTTATATAACACATTTGCTAAACTTAAATTCCCAATGAATTTCTGCTAAGAATATCCAAAACAATATTTTCCAAGCTTTAGGCTGTCAAAGGCCATTATTATTTTTCCCCATGGCAGAAAACAGGATACTGCAACAGTGATATATTTACAATCAGAGCCAGCCCTTAACCAGACTTCAGTCACTTGTTTCACAGCATGTATCAAAGCTGCATCAATGCATAACATTCGTGAAATTTTACAGTTTCCTAATTATTTAAGTATGCTTGCTTGAACTCCATCAAACCAATTGCCTGAGGCACATACCTTAGGAAACCTTAGTCTGGGTATTTAAGTTTCACAAAAGTAAAAACAGTTAAAAACACGAGGAGAGACTGTCTCCATTAGTGGTGTTCCACAGGATGAACACAACTGAGGAAATTTCATCCCCCTGTCCCAGCTGATAATTACTATCAGATTCCTGTAACTGTCAAATTTGTTTCTATTACACCACACTGATTTTAAAATCACAGACTCACTCAGGGCAGAAGGCACCTCTTTGGAGGTCACTTACAGCAAGCCGCTCAGGGCCATGATCAGATGGCCTTTACATGTCCCCAGGGATGGAAACTCCATAGCCTATATGGGCAACGTACTCCAGTATTAAATTACACTCACAGTAAAAAAAAAGTATTTTCTTAAGTTTCAGTGGGATTTTCTGTATTTCACTTTATGCCTTTTACCTCTTGTCTTGTCACTGGGCACCACTGAGAAAAGTTCAGCTCCCTCTTCTTTCTCTGTGCCATCTCGTAGCTATATATATGCAGCTACTGTGCACAGCGACAGAATGAGAGGCAGCAGACTCATGTTAAACCAAGAGAACATCCAGTTAGATACAAATAGAACAAATATTCATTATGAGGGTAGGTGGACATTGGGAATAGTGTCCAGAGCACCTGTGGAGTCTCTGTGCACTCATGAAATTAGTGGACATGGCCTTAAGCAACCTGGCCTCAGTCTGCTTCAAGCAGGGTTTGGACCAGATAACCTCCAGAGGTCCTGTCCGTTCTCATTTATTCTGTGATTTCAGATCTATTTTAAGTATAGAATGTATAAGTTTAGAATATACTCCTGCTCGACCAAGTGCATGAGAACAAGAAAACAAATTTTCTAAACTTTCATTGAAACTGTCAGTGTTCTAGCTGTCCAGTCCTTCTAGACTTGGGGTCTCCTTTAAAGACACATGAACTACTAGCTTAGTTAGTATTGTCTTCTTTGGTTTTCTTCCTTTCTTCCTTTCTCTCCACCTCCCCCCCCCCCCCCCCCGCTCTTCTCTCTCTCTTAAAAAATTAATGACGCCGACATTTTTCATTAGAAGTTCCTGAAAGTACATTAATTCCCCAGGTGGCTATTTCAGACATGCAAAGAATTTTAACCAAACCATTTTATCAGAGGATAACATCATCTCTCTTCCCATGTTCCTCATTGTGCATGACTGGGCTTCTTTTCTGAAGTCGTTTATCAGGCACAAAGTAGATAATTGTTCCAGTGAATCAGAAGTATTTTGATGTTTTGACAATCTATTTTAATGTTACTGTCATACATGTCTTTTATGATTACAAGATATTTTCAAAGCAAGGAATTTTATTTATTGATTACTTCACTTTTATGTGCTACTGTCAATTTCAGTAATTTATTGTGGCATGTATGCTTCTCCTACTCACTCTTATGCACTGCGAAATATCTAGAGGAAGGCAAAATTTAGAAAATTTTCTGTGTAAACAGTATTCTATTTTTATTCCTATGAATTCCTCCTATTCCATACAATGTCATAGTGGTACAAAGCTTTCTTTTAGAGCTAAAATACAATTTTCCAAGAATGGTTCATTGACTAGAATGTGGCAACAAACAAACAACAAACAAACCTAGTCATCAAATCTGAATATAAAATATTAACTTCTCTGTCTCTAAGGAAAGAAAAATAAATAAATAAAAGAATCCTGAAAAGCAGAACTCCGTATTAAGAACAGGCATGCATCAACACAGACTACTCCTGTATCTGAATTCCCATTTGTCATTTTACCAATCTATGGCATTTAACCTGTCAAGTCCTGACTGGGAGGAAATGCAGCAAGCTTTGCAATTCCATGAAGAACGTGGAAGAAATTGTGGCTGCATGAGGAACCCTTATGCTTGGAGCCAGTCCTGGAAGTGTGAAAATGTTCCTATTTGTACCAGCCATTAACTATGGCAAGCCTTTGCTTCAGGTGAGCTCACTAGCCTTGCTCTGTGAGATCTGTTCTAATGTGGGAACAGGACAGAACTATGCTTGTGACTACTTCTAGCTCCCCAAGCTGCCAACAGAAACAGACCGTGGGGCAGCTCACATTTACTCATCAAATGACATTGAAGGAGGAGGCAATGATCCATTGTACACCTTTGTCTTTGGTAAAGTCAAGTCAAGTATTTTTGCCTTGTTTCCTAAGCAAACAGAACACATGAACATCCACTGCATATCAAAGCCACTTATCTGTCTAAATCTGGTAGCCAAATATGAGGGAGTAATAGAAATTTCAAGAGCCAGACATTAAAATTAGTGGCTGGGTAGAGGTACTATCAAAGAAATGCAAGGAGACCTCAGTCCTCATATATTCTCTCTCTTTTTTTTTTTTTTAAAAAAAACCAAAACGACTTCACAGAAATGAGAAAATAATAATGGCAGCACCCATAGACTGTAGGACAGTATTCACAATTCATATGTGAGAATGCTGAATACTGTTTGTAACCTCTAATACCCACCACTCATGATAAGCAGCCTATAGCTAATATTTTATCAGAATCTTTGAGCTAATTCTATGTACCGCTGCAAAGATTTTCTTTGGTATACCAAATGTTGAGTAATGTGAACAAGGGATAGAGAACAAGATTAATATCTAAGAAGAATTCCATGTTTAGAATAGAATATTCTTAACCTTATTTTCCTATTCAAATTCCCCAGAATTTGCATATGAATAGGAGAGATGATTTTGGTGTTAGTTTGTATGGTAAATAACAACATGCATTTTATAACATATCCTTGAGGATCATAAAGCAATTTAAAACCACATTCAGACTGGACATATTGCTGTGCAGAGAGAACTAAGAATGATGTTAACCCACTTACGTCCAATTGCTTTTTCTTCTTACTTTCTTAATCCTCATAGTAGCCCTATAATATATTAACCAGTGTACTTCTGTATTTCATTCCTTAACCTTTTATATGGCCCTACTCAGTTTACTAATACTGAGTCTGATCATCAAAATACTGAGGCGAGTCCCAGAAATAATAATAATAAAAAAAAAGCTTAACTTTTAAACCTATAACCAAAGCTTACTTTGAAAATCAGGAACAAACAAACAAACAAAAAAACCTAACCAACCAACAAGAACAACTCACAGAAACCAAACCTCATGCTAAAGTTTTCCTGTTAAGCAGGTGTTTGGGGCAATTGGGACTTACATACACACTTCCCTGTATAGCCTGCTAACTGTGCCTCATATCTACATACCCTGCCCTTTTTCCTCCAGCAGATGTTCCTTGTCAATGAATCATTCTTTTTGGCCTAGATAGGTATATATAGCTATAGGTATATCCAGTCCTTCCCCAATCCTTCCTTCAGTTTTCATTAATCTCTGCAAACATCTTTTTTCTACACATCCTTCAACTGTCTAAATCAGGAAAAATGTTATTCTGATTTGACTGAAGATCAACAGGCTTCTGTGGGATTTGTTAAACCGGGCATTTTTGCTGGAGGTAATGAATCAGAGATGGATGGGGGTACAGAGGTAGGCACTGAGTATAGTGGTAGAGAAACCTGTTAGAATCAATTCCGAAACAGACAAAGAACTATTCTGGAGCAAAGAGAATAAAGAGTGTTAGGATCATATGTGTATCTGCTAGAGATGGAGGGGAAGTGATGGTGAATGAAATCAACACACTTGAAAAAGTGCTGTTCCAAAAACCACCAGGAAGATCAACTTTCTCATCTCTGTGTGTGTGCATGTATGAATCAAAATGGCCACAGCTAATTCCGAAGACCTGTACTGAGAAAAAAAAAAAAAAAAGTCTAACCAACGATCTGCATCTGTAAACTTGAGCTTGAGAACTGTGTGCCGAAGTATCAATATGAATTTTCAACTTTCTGTGAATAGGTGATAGAAGGAGAAATTGGATTACTCTTTTAAGTAGAAGGAATTACATCTCATACATTCTGAGAGACACTCTTCAGTTACCTCATTTATTCATTCTTGCTAGTTCACATTGTCCCCCTTCCTGCTTGGCTATCTAGGGACCTGTTCAGATTTCACACTGAAGGATCAATTCACACAGCAATGAAATACCACTGTCTCTTGGGGGGAGAATGACATCTGTTAAATAGCACCCAACAACATTACACAACAGTTTATAGCATCAAATGTAGAACAATTATGAATTTAATTAGAACCAGAGTGGGATTTTAATGAGAAAGAATGCAATTAACACATGATGAAAATTTAGGGCTGGATTCCTTTATACTCACCCTGAGTTCTTTTACTACATAAGTATTTCCAAGAGTTTTATTGCAAGAAAGGGAGTATAACCTACTCCTGAATAGTCAAGGACCTGGCCTCTCATTCCCCTGAAAATAACTGTATCCTCAGCTTCTTTGTGCTACTAGTATGTTACAGAGAGAGTTTGTTAACAATCTGGAAACTCAAACACCATCAGCTGAACTGATGTTTCGATTTTTTGTTTTGATACTAAAAATACCTATTTACCACATGTTCAGCTGAACAGGTTACATCACATTATACAATGGCATGTGGGTTTGGATAAAAAATGATGTATGACTTAGGCCTGGAACCTAACTAGAATGACAAAGAAAGATCTCCAAGTGTCTGTGTAATATTCATATATAAAGTAATAATAACTGGCTGGAAGAGGGGGATAAATTAATTGTTATTTTCTTCTATAGTGCTTTAGGCAATAGCCTGCTTAACTGCTTGTGAATAACTGTCAACTGCTGTAATATTCTGACAACTGTTTTCAAAGTCAGTAACAGAGAAACTACAGCATTGCCATATTGATAATTAGGAATTTTCTTTTGCAAGTTGGCATTAAAATCTAATCGGAAACAGTTTGAACCAAAACATAGGATTGATTTTTGTGTATGACCGAGATATTTTTGTATCAGGAACTACACAAGCAATTAAAAGAGAAAGAGTCTTTAATTTTTCTTTAAAAAAAAGTTAAAAGTTTTCTTTAATTACTAAAACCAAAGCTAAGTAACAGGGCTAGAAAGATTCTGTAGTACTCCAGCAGTCATTTAGTCTCCTTCATGCTTTTTGAGGCTCAAGCTTGGAAAAACTGGTATGTTTCCATGTAGAAAAATACAATTGTAGAGTCATCTAGGTTGGAAAAGACCTCTAAGATCATCAAGTCCAACCATTCACCTAGCACTGCCAAGGCTACCACTAAAACATACACCTAGGCACCACATCCATATGTCTTTTGAATAGCTCCAGGGATGGTACCTGGCATTCTGGATGGTATTGAGGTTGGTACCCTCCTACCCTCAAGCAGAACAACACTCCCAACCAACTTGGTGTTGTCTGAAAATTTCCTGAGGGTGCACTCGATCCCCTTGTCTAGATCATTGATATAAAAAGAACTGACCCCAGTACTAAGCACTAGGGGACACCACTTTTGGCTGGCCTCCAACTGGATTTAACTCCATACACCACAACCCTTTGGGCCTGGCCACCCAGCCAGTTTTTTACCCAGCAAAACATATGCCTGTTCAATTCTTGAACAGTTCCTCCAGAAGAATGCTGTTGGAAATGGTGTCTGGAGCTTTACTATAAAGTCTATAGAGAATATCCATACCTTTTCCCCATCCACTAAGCATGCCACCTTGTCATAGAAGAAAATCAGTTTAGTCAAGCAGGACCTGCTTTTTGTAAACCCATTCTGAGTGAGCCTGATCACCTGGCTGTCCTGTATGTGCTGCATGATGGCACTCAAGATAATCTTCTCCATAACCTTCCCTTGCACCGAAATCAGACTGATAGACCTGTGGTTCCCTGCGTCCTCCTTCCAGCCCTTCTTATAGATGGGCATCACCTTTGATAGCCACCAGTCAACTGGGACCTCCCCTAATAGCCAGGACTGCTGACAGACGATGGAAAGCAGCTTGGCAAGCACTTCTTCCAGCTTCCTCAGTACTCTTGGGTGGATCCCATCTGGCCCCATAGACCTGTGTACATGTACATGGTGTAGCAGGTCGCTAATTATTTCCTCATGGATTATGAAGGCTTCGTTCTGCTCCCCATTCCTATCTACCAACTCAGGCGGCTGGGTACCTGGAGAACAATGGGTCTTACTACTAAAAACAGAGGCAAAGAAGGCTTAAGTACCCCTGCCTTTTCTTCATCTCATAGCAAGGCTGTAATTTCTGAAACAGTATATTTGCACAAATTTAAAAAACAAACAAACAAACAACAACAACAAAAAAAAACCACTGAGAAACAACAGCCTAACTATTCCCCCTAGCTGCAGGAACTTTTTTATGAAGGAGAAATGATTACTAGTGTTCCTCCGCCTTGGAAGAAAGATAGACCAGCCAAAGGGCAACAACAAGAATATTTTTAAGTGCTATGAAACACTTTCCCCACACACCCATGATTTAATATGTAGCACTCAAACACTCCAGTACAGACTTAAAATACCATTTTATACCAGTGGAAATGGCTAAATGCAATTTAATGCACATTTGTTCAGAGTTGTCATGGATTCTGTTAAAATTCATACTGGGTATTTAGAAAAAAAAATCATAAGCTATAAAAAATGAACACAGACAACTGTTCATCACTATAATATTTGCCTGTCACTGAGCAAAAGCGAAATTTGCATAATGATATCCACAGTTTGCTGTATGATGTTAAGCTTTTGAGTTTTTCTTTCTCAAGCTGTAGGAAGCATTGCCTACAATGAGTTTTTCCATTTTTTTTTCCTTAAATTCATTCTGGCTATGGTCAAGGGGCAAATTCCATATTATTACCATCTTATATAGTTGTCATTTTGATAGTTCATGTAAAAATGTTAAACAATAAAAAGACAATAAAGAATGCTAACCTTTTAAGCTACTGGTTGTTTTGAGCCTTATTGCAATAACAAAAATACATAAACAAATGTAGATTGTCTTTTCACATTTCAGCAAATGGTTGTAGAGTTATTTCATCATTTTCCAGGAATCTGATCATGCTTGGCTGAGTCTTCTGGAGTTAAATCAAATTCTCTGTTTAGTATCATATCAAAATAGATACACGTCCAACCAATCTGATGATAGGATATATATGCCCGATAAAAGGTGAATAAGACGTGCAAGGCAGTCTCTTTTAGCTCTTAGGTAACACTGGACTGTTCAGTGTCATTTTTGTTGTTTTGCTGGTATGCCTGTCAACCTAAATTTTTTTTCAGTCTGACAAGTTTCCCAAAATAGTATCTCTCACAGTACATTGATCTGACTTCCTCTCCCTCACCTAAGTGAAATGGTATACTCCTTTTAACTAACAGAAAAGCTAGTAACACCATGATCCAATCCAGGGTAAGCAGAAATATAATATATTTGATCCTGTTGTTGTACAATACAGACTCAACTTGGTTGCTGTGTTTCTTCTTTCTCACCACAACACTGATAGAGATAAAAATTTCTCTCTAAATTTAATACTAAATATTTTCTTTTAGATTTATTAGTACTAACTATAGATCACCAATTGTAATATGGTAAAAAGAAACACACTATTTCCTGAAAGGGAGAAAACATTCTAAAGAATTTAACACCAAGAAGCTTCTGGCAAAGATGAATTAATGTTAGGCTAGTCTGGCAGACTGCAGATATTAATTGTCTGTGTTAACTTATCCACATGGCTTCAGTTTTTGTCCTGTCCTCATGAAAGCTGAGATGAATAATATAAGATCATTCACCCCATTCAAATCAATCCTCACTTCATATATGTGAGAAAGCAAAAGACTATAGCTTTTGCTAAGAATCAGTCTAAATTCTCCTAGCCCTACATTGTTTATGTGAATTTCAGTGTAGTCATCAGGATCTGGAAGAAAAATACAGTAAAGCCTCTCCACTTTTTCCTTCCCAACAGTAGCTAGGAGAAGTAACTCCAGAATGCATGTACCTAAATGTCACCTTCTGAGATTTCCAAGACAATTTTAGAGAATTTTAGTATATTCAGGAAAGAGTGCTGGCGGATGATCTGAGGCATATACAAGCTTTCAGGCTTCCAGGGTTCATTCATCACTGGAGTCAAAGGATCCTTGCCTGGAGAGAGCACAGGCAGGGCAGTCAACCCTAAAACTAAGGGAGAGCAGGGCAGAATTGTTTGCAATACTGAGGAAATAATATTTGGTATGTGTTAGGGAAGCAACCAATATATCGTGACAGTGAGTTGAGGGTGACGAAAAGGAGGGAAAAGATGTCTTTAGAATTGAAAATATCTACAGTGATTCCAAAGGTGTAAAATACTTTCCTGGTGGGGAGGAAAAAATAATAAAAGAAGCTGCATACTGTATGTTGGCAAGCTCCCTAAAGCCACTGGCTCCTGAACATTCAATCACTGTGCTTGTTCTTAATAACAGATACCACTCATCTAAAAATAAAGACTAAGAAAAAACAAAAGTAAAGAATTTTGGCACTAAGACATTCTCCAAGTGTGAGAATTGCAGCTACTAAAATGGAACAATCAGATTAAGTTTTTTTCATTAAGGCCTCTGTCACTGCTTTTGAATGTGAAGTGAAATCAAAGCCATAAGAATTGTTAAGGGTCAGCAAGAAGGAAGGAAAAGAGGTGGGAGTAGGGCTAAGTGCCAAGAACATCTTTAAATGCATGATCCTCTTTCTAAGAACATGGGTTATTAACAAAAGAGAAAGACAGACATGGCTTAAACAACATAACGTTCTTAGAGGAAATCCTACAAACACAGATAATTATATATTTGATTTAGTTCTCCAAGCTGCAATTTTAGTGCTTTTATTATTCTAAAGCACAATACATCATCAGATACTTTCCACATTATAGTAATTCTCCAAATTACAGCCTACAAGCCAGAATCGGGGATTTGGTCTAAGTAGCAGAGTGGTAACTGCAGGAAATGCTGTGATGGATGTCAAGTGTTACAAGGTTCACATTACTGAACTAGACAGCACAAAGATGTTGTTACAGAAAAAGAGATGTTGTTACAGTTCTAAAACTTTAATCTGTCCACCTCCTACTGTTTGGAACTGAACAACCCTTTGAATTTTACAATAATAATATGATCACGTTGTTTTTTGTTTGTTTTGTTTTGTGTTTTTTTTTTTTTTTCTTCCTTTTGCTTTCCTCCCTTCTTCTCCCCAACTCTTTTTTATCTAGCTGTAACGAAGCCTGGGTGCCAGCTGGCTGGCAGGTTACTGGCTTTCTTAGAAAAATTGGCCAAAGATTCCTGGTGGAATGCTTTAATAAGTTGTGCTTGGGTCTCCAGTTACTTTTTAGACACTTTAGACTCAACGATGACTTCATATGCAGGATAGGGAAGTGCTCTTGATGATGTCATTGAAGGCATAGCAAATACCCATGTCTCTACCAGTGAACAAAAGGGTTTTTAAAAGAAAGGGTCAAATCTTTGCTAACTTTGCTCTGCAAGACAACGAAGTTATTCAGTGAGAAAATTTAACTCCAAATGTTTTCCTATACTACAGAGAAAAGTCCTCAACTTCACTGAAAATTCAAACAAATAAAAGGCTCAAGTCGAGGGGTGAAAAGTAAAACTAAAGAAAAACAAAATAATTTCTAATTGAGGAGGTAAATATTTCTAATTGTTATAGCTCACTGCCTCTTATTAGGGATTTCTTATTATGTCACACTAGTCTTGAAGTCAGTGTTCAGCTGCAGGCTGATTCAATCCTGCTTCTAAGTCTCTCAAAGAGGTGCACAAACCACGTATTATCAACCCTGAAATGCAACCATATAAGAGGAGAGCAGGAAACACAAGAGTAATTTGGCAGAGAGTAAGTTGTCTTTTGCTGAGAGCCAAGGATGGAGATGCGAGCTCCTGCACACTAACCCAGAATGCAGAAGACCTTCAGCGACAAACAGGAGTGATTTTACTCTTGTGTGAGAAAAACGCCTCACACAGAAATAATAAATGAGCACAAATACATAAGATGAAAGAACTCTCCAAAAACATACCATGGTTTCTGATGGCAACATCCAAACCAACCAACCAAACCAAACCAAAGAAAAACCCACAACATAGAAAGGAGAAGTTTGCTCTGGCCAGGAGCAGGTGGCTGCAATTTCTGATCCAATTTCCACAAAATCACAAGGATTTAGATGTTGTGCTTCCCTTACCCCTCTTTTATAAAATCTGGATACAAATTTAAAAGGTTTCTAACCCAAACGCAAAACCTAATTCTTCCCTCTGATAAACTTCTGAACCCAATAAAGCGGCAGTTAAACAAAGAAGATTTTGAGGAGAAACCAGAACAGGGAAGATGAAGAAAACTGCCCTGAAAATAGGAAGAATCCTAATTCTTACATACTGAGACAAACAGCTTGAATCCCTTCTGCTTGCTGCAATAGGGATGTCATAGCAGGCACTAATGACTACTTTGCAGCGCAAGAGAATGTCTCGGGGATCTGGCGTTTCAAGTGTCAACTACAGCACTACAGACACCTGAGCTTTGCCCTCAAAATATATCATAAGTACTGTGTTTGAAATGTTCCCTGTGAATCAAAATGAAAGACAAACCTTTATACCCATGACTTTTCACCAATTAATATCCCATCATACAATTTGCTTCCTCACCATGGGCATGAAAAGGCATGAACTGACTTCAATATATTACCAGTGGAAGATTGAGAATAAGATCAGAGATGGGACTAGAGACTTACCAACATGTCAGACTGGTAAGGATGAGGAGTATCAAATTCTGAAGCAGCTTCTCACCGTGGGGCTGTACCAGGATCAGGTGCCCAGCGGGGTGCTGTGGGGCCACTGAGCGAGGCAATGCTGGGGCTGTCCCATGCCGGCCCCAGCTGGCTCCAATGGCCCCACCGCAGTGCATGGCCAGGCCCTGCAGCCAAGATGGCGGCACCTTGCCTTGGGGGCAGCCTAGGGAAGGGAGGGCAAAAGACCCCTGACAAAGACAGGAGGCGCGAACAGAAGGAACAACAGAGGGAACAAGGGAATAATAACAAGGCAGGGGAGTAGGAGGTGCTCCAGGTGTGAGCAGGCACACCCTGTGGCCCATGAAGGAGCCATGCCAGAGGAGGTGGTTCCCTGTGAGGACACTGCTCATGGATGAGACCATGCTGGAGCAGGCATTCCCTGAAGGGACTGAAGCCTTTGGAGGAGCCACACCACCACGTAGGAAAAGAATGAGAAATGAGGAGTAACAGAGAAAAATCACTACAGGCTGACCCAGACCTCCTGTTCTGCTTATAGCCTCACTGGTGGGGCCAAGAGAAACCAATTGTGATAGCAATGTCAGAGGAGAGATGCTTGGAATGAAGTAGTAAAGTGAAACTAGAAAGGAGGGAGAAAAGGAGTTTGTAGTGAAGTTGAGCCTGTGAAAGTAGGAGGAAAGGTGCTTCAGTGTTTGTCTTTGTTTCCCAATACCCAAATAAGTATTTATTTATGCTAACTGGCAACAAAGTAATCTAGATTTCCCAAGTGTGTTTTGCCTTGTGGAAGTACTTCATAAGTGATTTGCCAGTCTTTATTTTAACTTAAGAGTTTTCCTGCTCTTGTTCTTTCTTCCCTATCCCACTGAGAAGGAAGAGTAAGAAAGAGTGAGTGGTTGTGTGGGTACTTGGCTTTTAGATGGGGCAAACCCACCACAGAACAAGCAAAATAACCATGCCAGAGCCTGAAACATCATCTGACTGACTCATCTTTATTTCAGTTAAGCTGACTTCACGGCTCTTGTAACATGATACCTTAACTGCTCTAGCAACTTGCCCTTACTGGAGGAGAAAACAGCAATATGTTTAATAGTAAGGGAGTTTTTCACAAAGTTGCAGTAAGTCTTTGCTATAACCTATTAAATCAGTGTCATTAATTTTTACAATCCTCTTATACTACTCCAAATGCAAATCCCAGCTAGCTTTCTTTATCCTGTTGCTGTCATTGCAAGAGATTGTGTTTGAATAGTATGGCTTTTTCATTACAGTTGAGCATTTCATTTGGTTTCATGCTGGTAAAAAGTGAAACTGTGTTTCTGACATCTATCTGGCCATTAAAATGACTGCCACAGATTCAACATTTAAAGACTGTACAGTGGAAATGAAGCAGAGATAAACAGGAAGACAAGGAGTGAGCACTGTTCAAACCATAATCAGCTTCAAAAGCTAGTAAATATATATATATATATATATAAAAATAAGTAACTTCAAACCTAGGTTGAAAGTCTGTAAGTTTTAGAAAGGAGTATGCAAGGAGGAAAGAATCATATGTAAGCTGAACAAAGCAGTAAAAGTAATAACAACTGGTTTTAGTCCTGGGAGATGTGTATCACTGATGTGTCATTCAGGTTCCTTGCCATAGTTTACAAACTCTCAGAGCAGTCAGTCTCCTGGCTGAAAAAAAAAAAAAAAAAAAAAAAAGCATCTTCAAATCTTCCTCTTGTACTGCTGGATAGAAACTTCGGGTAAACACAGTCATTTTTTAAAAAGCAGTCCTTTTTCATGAAAACAAGAACTGCCAACAGCCATTTTGAGAGTATCTGTCATGTTCTGACAAGATCAAGCTATGCATGAAAATATTATGATCTACTTAAATGTCTTCTGGAATTTCTGACCTCATTACAGAGAGCATACTAATTCACCAATCAGTCCGAAAATTTTCTGTTTTGAACTTACAGTCTTTTGATTTTAGAATACATTCAAACTGTATAGGCTCTAGCGATAATGTTTACATTCTTCTTCTTTGGTGTTCTATCACAAGTTCTGCTTTTAGGACACCAAATAATCTACATGTGGTTTGTTGACATAAAACAGAAATCAGTTTCTGAATCAGGACATTTCACAAACCAGTCCTTTTATTTGCCATATTTTCTTGTTTGAGCAAGTGAAGATACAAATACCAATTCCTCAGCCCTAAGACTACTATGCTCCACATAGCAGAATCAAATAAAAATGTCAAGAAAGAAAGACAGAGAAAAAAGGAATAGTTGGCTCTAACCAATAACACAATTCAGCTGCAGGAGAATGCCTAAGCTTTCTAAGAACTGTGTGGGAAGTTACTTTTAAAGTTAATTCAGGAATGTCCAAGTTCACAAGAAGTAAATTAATTTCTTTTGCAGCTTTAACACAGTAAGCATTTGTCATTACATATTTGTGTGAGATCTGAATTGTCCAACCTAAAAGGGAAAAGATTTATATCCCAACACTAATCTCATGGGCTATGAGGACTAAGAGCTCAATATGTTTGACACAGCAGTGAAAATAATCATCAAACCAGCTCAGATTACTGTCTATCAAGTTTTCTAAACCAAGAAACTGCATTTGTCCTGCATTAATAATCACACCTACTTTTATTAATCCTAAAATCCTATAGGCATGGAAGGCAGTAGCATATGAAGTTTTAAAATCTGCTCAAAAATTCTCAGTCTTCTCTGGGGAAGCAACACAGAAAAAAGCCAAGGAATTTTAACTTACAGAATACAAAAACTTTACACAATTGTGTATAAAAAAAATCGATGAGGTATCAATCCTTCATTTTAAATACAAAACCCACATAGTAAGTTCCATATTTTTCATTTTCAAGGACAACAAGTTAGTAAAATATTTGATCTTAGAACTAAAATCCTATTTTGAGAATGCTTTTCATTACTTTATTGTCAAACTGAAAGGAAATTCAACTGAGATTCAAGAGATATCTGTCCTGAACCCCTCTCTATTATGTATTTCCATTTACAGTGGCTAGATTTGTGGATATCCCTATGTCACAAGCACTCTGGACAAGTGAAATAAGGTGGAATTCAATAATAACAAATGTATCTTATGAAAGACAGTTTAATGCACAAACACAAAAGGAATAGAATAGGAGCAGAGAGCACTGCTGCACAAAAAAAAAAAAAAAAAGATCTGGGTGAATGTTAGATCCACTAGGAACCAACAATGTAATATTTTGGCGAAAAAAAAATCTTGCTAGGACATATTGATAGGAGTGGTAAGACCTCAACTAGAGAACTGTGTTTAGTTTTCAGCATTACACTAGGCAAACTGGAGATAGTCCAGAGAACAGCAATAAAAATGATAAAATGTATAGAAAACATGGCACACAAAAAGGCTGAACGATTGCTTTTGTTTAGTCTAGAAAACAGTATATTTAGAGGGAAAACATAACAGTCCTGAAATAAATCAAATTATTTTCCATATTCACAAGGAGGAAGTCAGGAAGCAGTTGATTTGATCTACAAGAAAAAGAAGAAAAGTCCTTAGCTGTAAAAGACAGTTATGTCCTGTAAAAGTCATCAAGAAAAGTTGTCAAGGGAGGACTTAGAATCTTTGAAGAGTTCAGGAACAAGTCAGTGGCGATATCAACATACTAGATAGGAGCACTGCTACTAACTGGTCTCATTGGTTGTTCAGTCATTGGTCATTGAACCACCGATTGTTGGATGCAGATCATTGTTTTCCTTAGATTCTCTAATGGCTAACTATATTTTTTGCACTAGTCCTGACTTTTTTTTTTTTTTTTTTTTTTTTTCCCAGGGATGACATTCAAATACCTGAATACCAGGAACAGGTATACCTGAATGCTGGCTTCTGAGTCTACATTGTGTTTGGAGAGTTTGGAGCTGCTGCTTCAGCAGAATCTTTTGGTGGGTTCAGTGTCCAGCCCTGAGCTGAAAAGATTCTGTATAGCTTACAGGTGTAAGCAAGGCCAAAATTCAACCCTAACAACGCTGACTACATAACTGGCTGTGAAATCAAATGAGGAAAGAGCTTGTTCACAAGGGTCTGATTCTGACAAGACCACCTTCTTCCTGCTTCTCCAGATTTTTTTTTTTTCCTTTTTTCTCCTTCCCCCCTCCCCCCGAGAGGGGAGGGGTATGAATTTATTTAAAACACTGAAATATTTAAAGACCTCCTGGAAGTGTTCAACTAAAAATCATAAAACTCAAAGTAGAAAAAAAGGAAAAAAAAATAGAAGAAGTATGTGCTGGAATTCAGGTGTGATTTTCCTTTTTTTAGAAACACAAAAATGTTGGTGGCATATGTATGCAAAAATCATAAGCAAATTGCTGTTAATAACGAAATGCTCTGCAAAAGTACAATGGTTCCAGTAAATGTCAGAACACATCTGCTCTATTTAAAAATTAACCACATCATTAAAGTTATACTACTGGTTAATTTCTAAACTGTTTAATTATTAGAGAGCTATCTTTTCAGCTTCCAGGGAAGAATTAGAAATACTGTTCTTTTGTGTTTAAATCTTCCTCTGCCAGGTGCTTTAAAGTTTTAAGAGGAATATAATTTAAGTTATTTGGGAGGTATAAATATAATGGCTCTGATTACTGTAATATAAAGCCAATGAACTTTGTGTCATTACAGATTTTACCTAATCTTATCAAGTGTCTTGAAACAGACTCTTTTTTTCCCCCCACTTTCTAAGGGAGATGACACTAATGGAAAGCTGCCACTTGTGACAGCAGCAAATCTGGCCCACAGTGCTTCTTCAGAATAGTGTTGCATTCGATTTCTTCCTCCTCCACATCATGTGTCTCTCTAGCTCTGGCTCTGACTGAGTCTAACAAGCAACTTTTAAGCTAGAAATGATTAACACAAGACTAACCTAACTTCAGCCTTATTACCTGTTCTTAAATGATTGCAGATTTAAGTTACATGAGGTTTCAGTTTGTTCTGGTTGCCTGTAGTTTAATTTGAGCAATTCTGAATCTATAACGAGTGGAGCCAGAAACATTAGAGACAAGCACTTAAGGGGTTTTCTACGAGCTTTGCTTTATGATTTCCCATAAACATTCCTCTAATAGCTCTTCAATCCACAACACAGTTTTTTTTTTTCCAAGAGACTTGCATATCAGCAGATGCAGGATGATGGTTACACAGAGTCAGAGCAACCTTAATTCAAGTGAATCAAGCCCTTTTAGAGCTAGCCAGGTATTCTAATAAAATTTTACTTGGCTATTTGCACAAATACATTCAAACAGTTAATTGCCTAATTTAATGCACATAGTAAACAGACATTACTCGCAACTGACAGCACCAGGTGGACTGAACATTTGTCATTCAAACCAGCCATACAGAATGAAACTGAAATGCAGAAATAAATGTATGAGAAGAGATAGCGTGGGGAAAAAAATGTTTCTTAATTATGCAGTGTCCACTTTCCGTAACAGATTGTCCTCCTAATTCACCCTAGCTCAATCAACCTGCCAGTTTGCTTTGGAAACAAACCAGCAGCTGCACACCCAGAGCTCTGCTTATCTCGTGTACAGGTGTTCTTGTTTGCATATTTTAGTTATCCAGTGGTTCATTCCTGGGTCAGAGGTTGTGCACTGGAGGAATCAAAAAAAAATCCTTATTTCACAGAAAGAAAATATTCTGTCTGTTGTGAAGAGTGACTGCAGCTACAGGTCAAAGGACTAGAGATTGTTTTAAACTATTCACCATAAACTTTGTAAATAATGAAGTAACATTAGAGACAGCTTCCTGAAAGCATCTGACCCAGTTATGCAGCTGGTACTACACTGGCTGTGATGTTGCCGTTCAAGGTACAGTGAAAGAAGAAATTGCAGGCTCTAAGGCTGTGTTCGGAGGTGAAGGTACAGGCCCTGCTCAGCATCACCAAAATGTTTAGAGAGACTGAAACATGCATGTTAGTATGTATTGCTATTAGTATTGCTAAAGTATTAACCATAACAAAACCACGTGTAGGTTAACGAGGTCCTAGCTAGATAGAAGAGCAGTAACAATTTGCTATAAATGATACTGAAACAAATCCTACCCAAATGTGGAGCTGAATTTTCATGAGATGAAATATTTTTCATTACTCAGAACCGCAGTTGGCTGCAGGGGACATTAGCCTTGCCCTCAGAAACAGCTCAGCCAGTGGTTAAGTTAAAGCATGGCAGTTGTACTACAGATCTCAAAAATATCAACCCTTAGAGAAGAAAACAAAGGGCTGATTAATTTTAGAAAAAAAAAATCTTAAATTTACGTGATCTTACCTAGACACCACAATTCTTACTTCAAGATTAGTGACTTAAACAGGTCACCTCTTGAGATAAAGCTAGAATACAAACTTTCATTTTGTCTTGTTACAAGCGAGTAGCATGTTTTGCCAGAGCTCCTATGAATATGTTTTGTTTTAGCCTGTATTAGAGGTGGTTTAATGAAATTTACTCTCCTTTATTTGTCCTAGTTATATGTTGAAAGACATAGTTATCTTTATTTTCAGTCCAATAAAATTGTAAGTACTTGAAGAACAGAAATGAACATTTTCAAAAATAATTATCTTACATATCTTATTATATTCTTATTTAAAATCAATGTTCAAATATTCCTTGAAGGATTATATTTAGTTACATTCATAGATTTCTAAAGCATAAAATTAAAGGTTCATAATCTGATATTCATTCATGTTTGACAGAAGTTGCTAATTTAATTCAGATAAACATCAGTTTAGAGGAAAGTCTCTTATATTTCAAGTTCATAATAAATCAGTCTTCTGACAGAAGATTTATTTCAGCACTCTGATATGTAGGTGTACCTTTTCAGAACTTAATTCAGTGCTCTGCTGGAGCAAATACAATCTGTGGTGGCTGAAGTGACTGTTCAAACCCCAGCCAACTGAAGTACTTGTTAAGGTGCCATCCCCCATCCCCTATTTCTTGACATGCTTCCAGCCCTCTCTGGGAGTTTCTCAGCACTGGCAGAAGTTGGGGCTGCTCTGCACCTCCCCAGCCATGCTTTTATCATGGGCAGGAATTGTCCACACCAGGAGGGTATTGAGATGCATAGGCGCAGTGCAGTAGGATGCACAGAAGATAAGAGGAGGAAAAGTGTTTTTTGTTTAGTCCAAAAGTTTTCCATATATTCTTGTAGCTGGACATTGCCATTAAAATCTAGGCAACTGAAGGCTGGATTTGAATTAAAGGGCTTTCAGCGGTAAGTATTATGCTTTTCTTATGTCTGTGCTTGCTTGGAAGTCCTACTTCCAGGTAAGATTGGGACTCTCACTGGGACTGTCTCTACAATTCTACAATAAAAATAGAACAATAACATGGATATTTTGAAAACAATTAAAATTAATCATTCAACCTCTCTAACTTCTCAGGTGGCTTGTATGACTGAAACCTTTACTCCTGGATTCAGTCACCTCATGCTTTGCACAGGCATTCTGTTTGTGCTCATTGGCTGTCCATATCCTGTGGTCCCCAGATTGAGATCTGTATCCTATTGTAGCACACTACTTAAATAAGCGCACAGTTCCTGCCCTACATTAGATCTTCCCTCACTAGTGAAGGAGGTCTCCAAGCAGTGAATTAAAGAGCTTTACTAAAGATCTACATGGATGACAAAGAATAGCCATATATTGAGAACGTAGAAATGAGGATAGCAAAGAAGAATATTGAATGGCAAATAATCACAGAATCACACAGAATCACAGAATCGTCTAGGTTGGAAGAGACCTCCAAGATCATCTAGTCCAACCTCTGACCTAACATTAACAAGTCCTCCACTAAACCATATCACTAAGGGCTACATCTAAACGTCTTTTAAAGACCTCCAGGGATGGCGACTCAACCACCTCCCTGGGCAGCCCATTCCAATGCCTAACAACCCTTTCAGTAAAGAAGTTCTTCCTAACATCCAACCTAAACCTCCCCTGGCGCAACTTTAGCCCATTCCCCCTCGTCCTGTCACCAGGCACGTGGGAGTATAGACCAACCCCCACCTCTCTACAGCCTCCTTTAAGGTACCTATAGAGAGCGATGAGGTCTCCCCTGAGCCTCCTCTTCTCCAGGCTAAACAACCCCAGCTCCCTCAGCCGCTCCTCGTAAGACTTGTTCTCCAGACCCCTCACCAGCTTCGTTGCCCTTCTCTGGACTCTCTCGAGCACCTTCATGTCCTTCTTGTAGCGAGGGGCCCAAAACTGAACACAGTACTCGAGGTGCGGCCTCACCAGAGCCGAGTACAGGGGGACAATCACCTCCTTAGACCTGCTGGCCACACTGCTTCTTATGCAAGCCAGGATGCTGTTGGCCTTCTTGGCCACCTGAGCACACTGCTGGCTCATATTCAGCTGCCTATCAACCAGTACTCCCAGGTCCTTCTCCGCCAGGCAGCTTTCCAACCACTCATCTCCCAGCCTGTAGCGCTGCTTGGGGTTGTTATGCCCCAGATGCAGGACCCGGCAGTTGGCCTTGTTGAACTTCATGCAGTTGACCTCAGCCCATCGGTCCAGCCTATCCAGATCCTCCTGCAGAGCCTTCCTTCCCTCGAGCAGATCGACACACGCACCTAACTTGGTGTCATCTGCAAACTTACTGAGGGTGCACTCGATCCCCTCATCCAGGTCATCGATAAAGATATTAAAGAGGACCGGCCCCAGCACTGAGCCCTGGGGGACTCCACTAGTAACCGGCCTCCAACTGGATTTGGCTCCATTCACCACAACTCTTTGGGCCCGGCCATCCAGCCAGTTTTTAACCCAACAAAGCGTACGCCAGTCGAAGCCACGAGCAGCCAGTTTCTTGAGGAGAATGTTGTGGGTCCTTCAAGAAACATCACATTTCTAAAACTACAAACAAGAAGCAGAAATGACTTGTGGTAGGAAATTGAAAGGAAAATGAATGGAAAGAAGGGCAGGAGAACAATTCTGGGTGGACTTTTCAACTATTTGAAGACGAATAGTGAAAAATATCTGATCAGCCTGAATCGTAAAAAGCTGGTATCCTGGAAGGATATAATTTTTCACCTAGATGAGAATAAGATCAGGATATTTAAGTTTAAACAGCATAGTACAGAATGAGGCCAGCTTGGCATGTTTAGTAGCAATCTGTCTCATAGGCAAACTGCAATTTGGAAAAAGCTACTCTGGACCTACTTTAGTTTAAGACTCAGTGTTAATCCATTTGTTTCTAAGACGAGAACCAAGCTGTTTTATTTCACATCTAATCCAAACCACAGAGCTGTTAAGCCAATACAAAGAGAGCTAGAAAAAAAACTCATTTATATTCATTTTTTTCTCCATACCTGCCAATGTGCTTATAAAATATTCACATGCACATACACACATGTACAGATATCTACTGTTTATACACGGGCATATGGTCTATGTGCCTATGCAGCTGTGCACACATATACATGTCTCTCTGGAATACTGCATGTGTCTAACAATAGCTGTGCAGTTTGGCTTTTTAGTTTGTTAGTTAAAAGGAAGCTATTTCTTACCTATTTAAAGTTATACTTGGGATGTAGATATGTTACAAAAAGTAAAAAAAAAAAAAAAAAGAATTATTATTAAGTGAACATCTGGGAGCTTTTCTTTGTGTTTTCATAATCTTTTTCCTTTTACTATTTGCTCAACTTGCAATTTTGTTTTACATGAAATTAAATATTTGCCTAAATATTTGCCTAAATATATATAATTTAAATTTGGTCTTATACTTATCCTGTACATTTTCTTCACAAGTGCAGAGTTACTTGCTGGAAACCACTAGCATAAAAGGGATCCCATATAAGGCCAAAACTGGAGATAAGGTTGAAATCTATTGTCATTGATAGCTGAAACTTGGATTCTGGAGGATAAATATTGCTTGGCAGTCTCTTGGTGGGAAGAAAGGTGCAAAAAGGAGGAGTGAAACTGTTCCCTTCTATTTGTTCAGGTTATACAATGTTGAATTTTCAGACTGGAAAATACAGAGAGAAAAAGAGTGTTTTTAGTGAATTAACAGTTAAAATTAAAATTTTAGTTTTTAGTAATTTAAACCCTTTTTTTTTTTTTTTTTCAAAATGCTATTTAAACAAAACCAATATGCTAAAGGTGGGTTCCACCCTTTGAGAGTGCATAACTAAGCCCACAGACTGGTTACCTTCTCACACACTAGGATAAACTTAAGATAGAGTGCAAGACTGTAAGTTCCTTTCTACTTAAAACCAATCTCTCCTTTGTAAATATAGATTTGTTTTAACAAAGGCTTCTTTCAATAATATAAATAGTGATAAAAATAATGGAGCCACCAGTGTTCAGTGTTGACTTGGTTCAATATCTGGGACAAGTATCCCCTCAGGTAAAGCTGGTAAGCCTTCTGAAGTTAGCTATTACATTATAAATCTCATCACTCATAAAATGCATTATTCCATTCATTACCCATGCCAGCATGCAGTCCACCTTCACACCTCAAGCTGGTGAGCTAGCATCAAGTATTCTTGAATAGAATTTAAGTGCAAAGGATTTAGTTTGCTTTGCTTAGCCTGTTGGAGTTATCTACATGACTTCCCATCCTCAGTTGCATACATGGATTGAAAAACCTTCCATATGGCTTGGAGAATAAACTGTTATCTTTGTACTTTCCAATATGCTACTTTGGAATATCTTGTTTTAAAGTTGTGGTTTCTAAAGAATTTTCTAAAGAAAACTGAATTATAGAAAGACTTTTCACAGATTTTTTGAGACTACATCCCTCTCTGCAGTGCTGAGGATACAGTATCAAACTGATACTGAATATGGCCTGAGAAAGAGTGATTTTTTTCTGAAGTTTCTATCCAGTTAGCTCTTTCTGATACAGACCTGGAGATATTTCTTCTCAAAATGGTAAGGAAGATACGTATTGTGCACTGCTCATGGGTTCAAGTACAGCTCCATGGTCTTTATAGTTACTAACAGAATCAAATTAATTCATTTAAGGGAATATTTAGTAGGTGAGCCACCCTACAGAGTGACTGCTTCCAGTCTCATGACAGATGAAAATTTGCTTAATTTCCCTCCTTGAAGATCTATTCTTGGGAGCAAGGACAAGTACATGAGGCCAGCAAGATCATCAGTAACCTTCTTCCTTGTGATGGCATTGATGAATCACCATCCAATAGTTTGAGTGGGTTTCTTAGAGGAATTTTTAGGACAGGGAATCACTGACAGCAGAAGCAGCCACGAGTGCATCTGTTCTCTCCCTTTGTTCTGTTTGACTCCATGCTTGCTACATGACATTTTTTAGATCAGTTCTTCAATGGGAAACACAAATGGGTGGCAACTGACAGTAATTATGTTGTGGTACTCATTAAATTCTTAGCCATAAAGGAAGTGGTGATACATTGAGATGTTTTCAAAGAAAGTATGTTGACATACAGCTCTGCAGAACATGCAGAAAGAAATGCTGGGCCAAACAAGAGTGAGCACAGTCTGGTAAACTCATGAGATTTTCAGGCACAGCTTTTGTTCCCTAAGTCTGCAAGAACAGAAATTCTACAGATGTTATCTTGCTTCAACAAATGAAAGCTTTAAGAAAATGCCAGAAGGGAATGTGCTTATCTTGGTCTTTTAATGCAGAATTTTAGTATCCCTAGTATAAATCCTGTGCAGGTTTGAAGTAAAGAATAAATTTATTTAAAATGAGACTTCCTCAAATCTGTGATAGCAGCAAAGACAGTGAAATTAAAATGGGTTTGCAAGTATTTCATTCAGTACTCAAAGTGGAATGTTTTATTACAATTTCAGTTATGTTTCAAGGTTTAAAAGACTGTTAAAATATGCTAATTGAGATGTTCAGAATAACAGAAGTTTCAATGGCGAAATCTCCTCTTTCTTTGAAAACTACTTAGAGTAAAGCAATATTTGGTTTCTCCTGATGTGGTTTTAGATAGTTAATATCAAATGCTAAATTAAACGTCAATAATCCTTAAGGAGCCCATCTTAGTCACACTTTTTTTAATCAAGGTTTACAATGTGATCTTAAGGTCCATTTATTCACAGAATATAATGAGAACTGTACAGATCGCATGCATTTCCAGGCAGAGTTCATTACCGGGGTTTCAGTTATGCTTATTTAAGCCATATTTTAAATGCTTTATATGAAGATTTCAATTCCAAGAAAGCACATAGAAGAAATAAGGGAGCGTGCAAGCTAAAGGATTTTTCAGTTGCAGCTTTCACAAATTAAACAGAACCAACAAACAAATCCCGAACCACACAAGTTAATAAACCATCAGCAGTTTATATTTTAAAATATTTTCTAGAAGAATGCCAGAAAGGAAAATTCAGGTTTTCACTGTGTAATATGTGAGTCAGTTAATGATCCATATTTTGAGTAGAAGATCACTTTTGAATGATGATTCATTAGTGTTATCTCAGAGAAGGAGGTTATTGAAAATTTGATACTGCATATCCATTGTCCTAATCATTATTGTCAGAAAGTCTATTAAAGATCATAGGTCATGGATCTAAGATTAAGTAAGCTGTAAAAAAGAAAAAAAAAAAAAAAAGAACAAGTTACAAGGACGGATATTCTTATAGATTAAGATTCGCACTAAAATGCAATGTATCAATTTTGCTACGATAGTATTTGGTAAAATAAAGCTACACTCTTCAATGAAACATTTCTCAGTTAAAATGAAAAAGAGTTGGGAGTCAGAATACTAAAACCCTCACAACTCTGACTGCCGTTTGTCCTGCTGTAGGTGAATCAGCCTCCAAAACACATTTTGCCTAAAGATCATGCTGAAGTACTCGACAAGGTAACGAGATAAACATTCTTTTTCTCTTTTGGCCTTGAAACACTCTAGTGTTTGGAAAACTCCACTCACTTTTCTTAACATTTCACCAAGTGGGAAGTTTGGAACTGCATGGCTAAATGGCATTTCAGAGCCACCACCGTGAAAAGAAATGCTGTTTGCTGGTACGAGGGAAGGGGCTGTACACTGAGTTCCAGGCTGCGTGAAGGAGAGCCTGACCCTAAGGACCAGCAAGCTGTACCAGATTTTATCTTGGCTGCTACAAGTGCAAGCCAAATCACACCGTCACTTCATGCAATAACCTTAGCCTGGGTCAGCAGACGTAGCAGGAATGGGACGTTCCCAGAAGCATCTCGGCAGGAATTAATTCAAAAACCTACTGTTACTGGGCACATCTTTCATACACATGCCTTTCTTTTAACTTTCAAAACTGGACTGTACAAATTAATGGAAGCATGCCGTGTTTTGGGGGATATTCTGAAGAAAGGCATTATCCCAGTGGCATTGTTCAAACTTCCTTTGTAAAGGTCACTATTCACACATACCTTGCTTTTTCCAAAACACTTAAGCTTAATGTAAAGTATGTTGAAGGCAAAAAAAAATCATAATAATAAATAAACGAGGTTTTATTGTTTTATTTTAAACACAATGAAAGGAATAAAATTATGATGTCTTTTTGTGTCTGTTAAGACAGAGATGATAAAGGAAACTATGCTTAATTCCAGACTAAAACCCAGAAGATCACCCTCTTCATTTTTCTATTTCAGCCATTAACCTATGTCACTTATTTAACCCACTTAGTATGGGACTCAAACTCAGCACATACCCTTTGGCACAAGCTGAATTCACAGAGAAGATTTTCTACCAATGCTTCTATGACAGCCTTGTTATGCCCTTCCTTCTTGGGATTCCCCACAGTTTCCTTTCATCTCCCAATCTTCTCACATCATTCCTCTCCACTATTTCCCTTACTAATTTCTCTTCCTTAAAATTCAGGAAGAAATTTGAGCTATCATCTCACTTCACCAGTGGTTGGCTCTTTTGGAAACGAGTGTGTAACCATGTGTCCAGAGAGAAGGAGTAATGGGATGCTAAGCTGTGACTCAGCTGGGCTGTAAACAGGCAAGGCAGAGAGAGTGGCTGAAGTGACAGCGCTGATATCCCTGAATGAGGCATTTTCACATTACAGCCCTGAGATTCTGCATAAGCATATACAAATTACAAATGTTACACAGTCACATTACTGGCATTAAAGACTGCAGCTGTTGTCTCAGTGTACACAAGGCGGTAAGAAATTCACTAACGGTATTAAAGTGCTTGAGTATGAACCAATTCAGTCTTTGAAAGGAACTGTGACAAGTTTCAACTAGAGAGGAGGCTTAACCACCAAAAATTCAAATAAGATCTAGCATATGTCATTGTACAGTGCTGTAAAAATGTTGTTACAGAACCCTGTTTTTCTGTATTCAGTGAGATAAAGTAGCTCATCAAAGTGCCAAAAGCCAGCAGCAAAGGTAGGAAGAGTAGAGGGCGCTGGAGACAAAGAAACCCAGGGAGGCTCAAACACATTCTGAAGGGCTGGAGAGGTAGAAGTAGTGGGGAAACCACCCCTTTTCTTTTTAGCAGTAGCAAGCCATTACATCAGCCTACCTGCAATCACATCTTAAGGGGGCTGAAAGGAGGTTGTATAATGTATAATCGTGTATTGCAGTCATCAAATATTACTGTTTGGGGAGCTATTAGTATTGTCCACTTGGATACGTGTTATGACATTATTAGGAAATTTCCATTTGAGCCCTAGTGGGACTGTAGGGAGACTTGCAGAGGTCTGACATGCTACGAGGTGCCAGTGACAGGAGCCATGCTGAACCCCACAGACATTTTGGATCCAGGGGGTTCTTACAAGACCACAGAGCATTCAAGTGAGGCTGGACCGAGATGCATAGCTCATGCAAAGTTAAGAAGTTTTTTCTCCTACTAATGAGTTTTAGAAGTACTTTGGAAACTAGTCTAGGGTCTCTGCTGCTGATTTCTCCCTCTTAGGTGTCACAAAGGTTACTGTTCTTCACCCGAGATGGGTGCCTCCAGCACTAGACTTGGGAATGCCAACTGTAATTAAAGACTTGGAAAAACAATGCCTTTAATGGCTTATTCAGGGTGACAAGTGTTGTCTTACCTTGCGAAGTCTATCAGCTTCATAGGCGTAGCTTTCCATTTGGCTTTCCCTTGCTGCATCATTTGATATTAGCTCTCTTTTGCAGGTTTTTGAAACCAACATTTAAGATATGCACTTGGTAATCTTCTTTTGAAATCATAATAAAATGTCACTCTAATTTATTCTCTGGGAATATTTTGCTAGCTTCTTGTATTAATTCCCCTCAAAGCTAATTTAGATGCTTGTTGTCTGTGTATTCTGCATCTGTCTATATTAATAATTATGCAAGTGTCTGAACAAATTAAGACATTTTACAGCATTTAAACATCTCAAAGATCTTACATTTTCTGTGAAAACGGAGAGGTTGTACTATAATTAATGGATGTTTTCCCATTAATCTCTGAATTGTTTTGGCAGCTAATGCCTAAAAACAGCAGCTACCTGGCAAGGACAGAATATCTGTCAGACCATGAAGGGTGCCTGCACTCACTGGAGAGATAAATGGGAATGCTGAAATAGAGTTAAGCCCAGAGAATGAAGCTCATCCTCAGACAGACTTGCCAAGCCTGTTTCATTATAGCTTATAGCTTTCATTGTGGCTTAGTGAATACTGTTAAGTATTCTGTCAAAATAAACATACTTTTCCAGACAAGTAGCACTGCAAAACCCTAAGGTGCCACCACTAATACTGTCACTTGTTTACTGTTTTTTCATGTAAGAAATACAAGTATAATAACAAAAAAGACAAGGTCCAAGTTTTATTAAAATGTAGTTTTTAATCCCAAAAGTTTAGGGACTTTATTTTTGTTGTTCTGTGCATTTTCTGTCCAGACATAAAGAAAAAAAAAAAAAGATTTCTTAAGGTATATCATTTATAAAGCATTTTCTTTTCTTCTCTTTTGAGGACAGAAACATATTGGTACTTTAAGTTCCTGTGATTCTGATGTTATTCTATAAAATCATAATTCATACTTATCACTAAGGACACATAACCTAGAAGGTCTTCCTGATTATAATTTTAATTTCAAAAACAACTTTAGCAACAACCATTTTATTTCTAGAATAAAAAATTATAGTGTCTGAGTTTATTTCAGAAGAAAAATTGAAAATCAAAATCAGAAGACTTTCTTATAAATACAATTTTAAATTATTTTCTTAACTACTTATTTAAAACTTATTGTTTTAGTTTCTTACTTATTTACTTAAAATATATTATTTTGTCAGTAGACCAGATCATGTTTATAGCATAATTGGAAAAAAAAATCATTACCTGAAATTAAGAAGTTTAATACTTAAAGGAAGGTATTACAAATATTTTCTTAGAGGAAAAGGAGAAAAATGGAAATCAAAACCATGACAGAGTTTTAAATTGTGTATTATCATATATTTTTCATTTTTTTAAGAAACATTCGACATTAAAAAACGGAAAACTTTCATGTCTACATATTACACTATGATGAGAACTGACAAAAACTGACTTCAGTTTTTGCTCTATGGAAAACAACATAACACCTCCAAAACATCAGATTGTTTCTATGCAGATTTAGTATCATGCTGGGTAGGTTTATTTTGCCTGAACTTTATTCAGGCCTAATTGGAGCTGGGGAAGCATGTTTTCTGGTTCCACTGTTATTTTTTCTCTGATCTTACCATAATGATTTATATTTGAGGGAAAATAAAACCACAGATTCTACTCATATGAATCTTGAGCATGCCACTGTGCACATTTGCAATCATATTTTTCCAATCATACTTAAATGATCTTTAGCTGTAATGCAATACACCAAGAACAGCTGCCCTGAGAGATTCCATTCCCATACTCATGTATTTACAATCCATATGCTTAATTGGATTTCATTTAACAACTGTATTAATGGACTTAGTTACTAAATATTTGTGGATCATCTGTTTTTTCATTATATGCTAAATGAAGCTTAGTTGTAAAAGTTGTAAACCTTAGATTCTTAATCCAAGATCAACTCTTCCAGCTCTACAGAAGTATTAGTTGCATTCTCTTCTGTAAGGATCATCCTGAGATCTGACTAGAGACAACAGTCCTTTGCCTTTGATTATTCTCCCTCCTCACTTCCAAGGAACTTCAGATGCCTTTTTTTTTTTCCACCAGAAGTCAGTGAAAGTTTTATTGCTTACCTTGCGTTCACTAGAAAGCGTACTAATTAGCAAGTCTAGTATTGCCTTTTCCCTAATACAGATTTGCAACAGTAAAGTGGCCTTTTGAACTGATGAATAGGCATAATAAAATCACCAGAAGAGAATGAACTGGTATGAATGAACTGGAATGAACCTAAGAGATCTTTTTCATCTCTAATTTCTATGAGAAAAAATACAAAAAGTATATTAACCTCATCTACAAAGTTCTCTGTCAAATAATGATCCTATTATAAGGTCATTACAGAAAATATTGAGACACATTGCAGCACTGCTTGCAAAATTACACAATAAGCTCTTTGCATTTGCCCGTTATATTGAACAGTACATTGTATAGAAGTATTTGTATTTAAACAGTTCACTCAAGAAGGCTCTATGAACACACTAAGTGCTTTGAAAGCCATTATGAAAATCACTCTCATTATATACCATGTAGTAACCTCAGACCTATCAAGATCAAGCATAGACTTTTTCCAAAAGAGATTATAAACAAAAATGAAGAATACCACTGAAGCTTATTTTAGTCAATATTTTGGAGATTAAAAAAGAGAACCCTATATGGATCAAATGATGGTCCTTAAAAGAAAAATAGAAAGCAATCATTGAATTGCATCCTGCGAGTGGAAATTGGGCCAAAATTGATCTGGATAGTCAAATTTATTATTATGCACTGAATGTACAATGAAATGTGATTAAAGCAAGTGTGCCATCAGTCCCTCTTGCAAGATCAAGCACAGAACAGAACAGCCTTGATGAAAGGAATCAATAGCATTGAAAGCAAAATTGGAGGGCTGTCAAATCATCTTAATTCCTATTTTCTGAATGAGTGGAGTGGGATCGCTTCATGCACATGCTAATAACGAAATTAGTGTGCTTTTGACTCTGTATAGAGTCAAGCTTCTATAAAACTTAAATAGTATTGCTAAAAAGAAGAAAAAAAATATCCCACAGAAAACTAGGAAATACCACAAAACACGTATGTTCCACTTTGAATTCTTAATTTACACAGCTGCATTTCGCTTATATTTGTAGTCATTAGGATATGCAAGGTACAAATTCATCTCTCTTAATATACTTGTTGGCTAGCAATCTTTCTTTTCCCCATGACTGGAAGGACAATCTACTCAATAGGCACACATACATACATGCAAATCACATAGCAAGGCTCAATCTGCATGTCTCTTCAAAATCCATTACTCCAAGAAGTAAAGATTTCCTTTGATATATTTCTCTCAAAATCTCCTCAGAAAGGAGTGATGGTGGTTTCTGGGTCAGCTTAAGCTCACCTTAAACTGAACTGCCCCCTCATACTATCCCCCACATCACCTTTCTTCTCAACTTCCTTCATGTACAGCAAATCAGTAGAGCTTGGTGATGTGGCTGAAGACTGTGGTGTTAAGGTTATGTGGCCATGTGCAACTACAGTTAGAGAAAAATTCAAGGCAGAGTGATAAATATACAGCTACTTCAGCAATTGTCTAAGTGCTTTTCTGGTTGTTTGTATCCCTTTTAGAAGATTTTTGGTGCCACCCTGAGTGGCTGTTCAGCTTTGTATGGTGTGCATGCAGGACCCTCATGAAGGTTGCCATAGGGAAGTTCTGAGGAAAGGAGATTCTCAGCAGTTACAGGTTCTTCCCTCTACCATTTTTTTTAAAAGGCAAATGTAAAGTAACATAGTTCCATTTCCAGGTTTGACTAGTGTTGTATTTTAAGACATACAGGCTTTGAGAAATGTATTCTTTATGTATAAGAAATCAGCCATGGTTGCAACACAGGCAAGTTTCAGGGCAAAACACAAAGAATAGCTCAGGAAGAGGGTTTCTTCCCATTTATCGCCAATACTACATAGTCACCCATCTTTAGAATAAATAAACAAATAAATAATTAAAATCACAACAAATGAATAATTAAATCACCCTGTTATAAAGGCATAGCAGCAAAAGAATAATGATTTGTTCTTTCTAGGTACTATATTTCTCTAATTGGTAGAAAGGTACACAAATGTTTCAACATTAGTTGAAACAACTAATCAACCCCAATAGTTGATCAACCCCAACTTTAAACACTACTAATGATGGGGCATCCAAAACTTCTCTGGGCAACTTGTTCCAGTGTCTCACTGCCCATCATAAAAAATTTCTTCCTTATTAGAAGAAATTGCTTGATGTTTCAAAACAGGAGGCATTTTACAGTAGTCCAGAAGATAACAAAAGGACCTTGCGTGCACAAAGTAACAGTTACAGAAGACAATACGGACTCTTGATTCTCCTTTTTGAAAAATTATAGGTTTAGTTTCTACTTAAAAGTGTGCCAAATTTAAACCTATTATTAACATACATTAACCGCCTTTGGTTTATATTTCTGCTGTTTCTTTTGGACTACTTGTTAGGTAGGCTTGTGAGTAACATAACAATGAACTTTAACACACAATGTTTCTTTACATCAGGAAACTGACTTTCTTAGAGTCTGAAAAAAATTCCGGAATGCTATTTCTGCCCCTACGGTACAGGAATTAATGTGTCAGAGCGCTGAGCACTATTACAGTCTAGCAGAGGGGGTCAATGCTGTCAATGCTAAGCTTTTCTCATGCTAAACCAGGCGAATGGACAGACTGTATTGCAATTTCTGAGACAATGTCGCCCTACTGCAAACCTGGAAACTTTTTAAAAAACACCTGGAGTACCTTTAGAGTTACCTTTCAGTCTTGGTCACCACCATGATGTCCCTGATGTTTTCTGTGAGCCAGGTGCTTGGTTTTTATTTGTTGTTCCTCTGTAATAACAGGTTGCTGGGTATAGCTAATAATGTATGACACTGTTATCTGTCTGAATATGCTGTCTGAATTTTTAGGCTGTCAGGAAGCACAGGGATTTATTTATTTATTTTAAAATAAGATATAGAAGCAAATAGTCTTACATTTGTTGCATTTACAGTATAGCAGTGCACTTCTGACCCATTCAGCTGTCTCCATGTGGGCGTTTAGTGACAAAGCCAACTTGTCAACTACCATGCTTTCAGGACTCACTTTGTACTCTTTTTCATAAATAAAAGAAAATTATCTTGTATAGCATTAAACGTGCATTACCTCTTGTGCAAGTCCTTCCTTAACAGTGTTCTCAAATGCTGGTGATCTGTATATAAACCTGCATAAAAAGGTCCTCCATTCCACCCACAGTTTATACAGAAGCAAAGATTTCTTTTTCTCTTAGTTTCTATAAATATTATCGATTCCAGTAGAGTGTAAATATTTTCTCCAAAGACTTTAGCTGATAGGACTCAAAGCCTGAGCTATTAGAAACCACTGTTGATAGCATAGGGTCTATGAGTATATGGGAAATCTCTAACTGGCTTCCAAACTGCCAGTATCTGGGATTTCACAGTCTCACATAGACAAAATAAATCATTCTAGAAGTTACAGAGATCATGCTTAGCTAGGAAAACATTTTCTGCATCATGAGGAGAAAAACGTCCTGCATAATTCTAACAATTCCTTGGGTAAAGATTTTTGGTAACTGAATTGACCCAATGGATCAGAACTTAAACCTGCTAGAAAGTACTCTTGACAAAAAAAAAAAAAATCTTTCTCTTTTTCTGCAGGCTGTATCAAATATATCAGGTGAGTTATCTAAAACACAGAATCGCTATTTGAATAATCCCTGGTTATTGAAGAACTATAGACACTGTTCCTCCAAAACAGTAACCATATGTGATTCCTTGAATCACAACTTCAAAAGTAAGAGCCTATCATGATCATTAACAGACATCTGTTAAGCTTCCATGTCCCTTAATAGTATTATTATTTTTTTAATTTAATGTGCCAATTTTCAGTAGAAAAATCTTTTTACTATAATGTTCAACAATATTTAGACTTGTAAGCAGATAGCTTTTAACTGCTTTGATGTTCTTTTCCTTCCTTACGTTTGGTTAAAAATTTCTGTTGTTAGTATTACCATTGCTTGCCATTCAATGGTAATATTGAATATAATTATATTTCAATATTTCAATTATTGAAATATACTAATTCAATTGAATATTATTCAATTATTGAAGAATAACTGAATATCATCGAGCCATTAATTCTCTTCACTAATTTAATTATAAAGTGCTTCTCTAAACCATAGTTTTAAAGCATCAAAAATAAGCATAATGAAAGTGACAGGTGAAGTAGTTTCTTTTGTCCAAAGTCGAATAATCAAAAAAAAAAAAATCAAAAAAGAATCAACTTTGTGGTCAAATCTTTCTACTGAATCAAATAACTCCTTGACTGCATCTCTTGCAATAGTTGAAATGAAAGGCTGCCTTTCAGTAATTACTGGTGGTACTGAAGTAGTGTACCCTTTAACTATATGCATGCTTATTGCTGCAGACTGATACTGATGTCTGCAGAAGCAATGCTATTCACAACACAAATTTCAATCCATATGCAAGATAATCGTATTCATATTTCCATATAGGCACTGACAAATACAAATGTTTCCTCTAACTAGTTCACTAGATGTAACTTGGGCTCAGTAAACAGAAAATCTCTAGAACATTGGAAATCAACAGATACAGATAATATGGAGGTTGTAGAACCCCTGCCCAATTTAACAGTAATTGGCTATTCTGCTACTGTATCAGAAATAGAAATAACATAAATTTTTGCAGGCTTCCTGTGTTCTCACCTAGGGGCAAAACAGTTTTGCTCTGGGAAAGTAACTTCAGGTTCCAGTTGTTTACACAGAGCATTGCTAGAGCCCTGGGGAAAATGCTCATTTCCCTCAGCTAGCTTGCAAAAGAATTTCAGTAAAGGCTGCAGTAATTTGCATCAGGTTGACCTCATGGCCCTGTGTTTGCAATATTATAGCTTTTCACTGGTTGTGGGCTAAAAATTGTATTGCTTAAGTGGTTTCAGCAATGCCAACAGTACTACGATTTATCTGTATTTATTTATTTATTCATTCATTCATTCATTCATTCTGCATTGCAAACTCAATCCTCTTTGACTAGCCATGGTTATAACCTCCTGTAATACTATGAATACTAACTGAAGCAGTAAATGCTCTCTGAGGATGGAAAAAATATTTCATGTGTATTCTGATATCTAATAATTTCCTCTGCTATATTTTCAGACACACTGATACTTTTAAAGCAGCTACCTATCATTTTGTTGTTTCACAGTTTTTGTCGTCAAGTCACCTAGCTTTTCCCTACAGATTAAACTGGTAACATTCAGTTACTGCATTTTTGTTAGGCCCCCAGAATTTCTGAGCCATGAACTAAGCACCATATTACATAACAGCATGGGAAATAGTATAAAATTCATGCTAGTCTTCGGTTACAGAGAGTCTTTCATTCTCTCATAAAGCTCACTGTAATTAACTATGGGCCTATACTTGCTGGTCAAGTGTACAGGTGAGCACTCAGAGCTCCTAAGTGCAAAGGAGCAGGAAGGACAGTGGAAGACAGTGGTTGCGACTGCAGTGAAAAACAGCAAAACCAATGCCTAGACAAGGATTTCTAATTCCCCTTTTATTTCAGAACATCTGAACATTCCAGTTATCTAGAGCCAATAATACACTACAGCACATGTTGCATTAAGAAATAAACAAAACAAAACAAAACAAAAAAACACCTTTTAAAACATTTAAGGCCTTTTAAGAGTCAAGACCTTCCCATATTTCCAACAAATTTTAAGTTATTATACTATTACTTTGCCTTGGTCCTTACGTATGGCTGAAAAAACAGTTTATTAAAGTATCACTTTAATAAACTACCCCACTTTGCATATAAGGAAAGTAATGCACAGCATGTCATACAAGCTGCCTCACTGACTTCTTCAGAAATGATCAGTAGCAGAACTGATTATGCTATTTATTCATGTCTTCAACATCTTAGTTCCCAATTCAGTACTTTACTGACTGAAAACAATTTCATTAACTGAAAGCACTGACTTCTTAATGTATCCTACGACTTTTCCTTTTAACTGGCCAGAAACTGTCTGCTTTGACCCACTTGCATTACTGCTAAATCTACTGAATACTCTGGAAATTGATGCATGCATCCAAACTTGTATTTATGCTAAAGTATGAGCATGATGAAAACAGCTACAATAACCATAAACCAGAATATTGGTATGAAACAAGTCACAGTGGCTACATTTAAGGTTTTAACTGTTCAAAAAGAAGATATGACAACAAAAAATATACAAATCCAAATATTTGTGTAAAAAATACAGAAGTACATAAAAGAATTTTAAGAGATTTACTGGTCAATCTTTTTGCTATTTCAGTTCCTGTTACTTAGCTATGCCTCAAATCACTCTATTTATTTAATAATTTACTTCACAGAAAAAGCCTTTGGGAGCACCACTCGTCTGTTCTCACCAAACCTGTCCACCAACCTGCACATTAAACAAGCATGTATCAGCAAAAACAGGCTTACTTTGTTAAAATTGTTAATCCAATTAACCCACAGAATTCTCAAGAAGATGAGAAAAAACTCAAACTTGTATATATTTTGCAGTCTTTCAGTCAATATTCTGAATTGCTCTAAGTACCAAGCCTGTGTCATGTCTTGCCAAGCTTTGCTCTACCATGGGGCTTCATAGTTAACATATTTTATATAGGAATTACATTGGCAACACACAAAGTTAAAATGACCATTTATATTGTAATTCTAAGAGGCAGCTAATATGATGTTCTGATAAAAATAGCTGTGTGTGTTTAAAAGACCTGTACATGAAAGAAAAAGAAACTATACTAGGAATCCAGATTTTCTTTTGTACTTATTTTTCAGTATCTTGCTCCTGAAAGCATTATACTGCTTTAACTGATTAAACTAGATCATTGGTAATACATATATCTGTGAGTATCATCATTATCATAAAATCATGGAATGGTTTTGGTTGGTTTTACCTTAAAGATCATCTAATTCCATCCCCCCTGCCATGGGCAGGGACACCTCCCACTAGATCAGGTTGGCCAAGGCCTCATCCAGCCTGGCTTTGAACTCCTCCAGGTATGGGGCATCCACAGCTTCTCTGGGCATCCTCTTCCAGTGCCTTGCTACCCTTTCAGTAATCCAAGACAATCATTCTTGGAGCTTCCTTAGTTTCATCAACAGGAAAAAGATCCAGGATCAGCCAAACTGCTATTCTTTGGTAAGTTTATGAAAGATTTGAATTAACTAAGTACACCGGCAGAGGAAAACTAATTTGAAGCAACTGAAGAAATAGACTTGGCTTTCATAGTAAAGAAAAGATCTAACTACCATGAAAAATATCGTCATGGTTTTCATTCTTGCAGTTACTTAAGCAGATATTATGGAAATCTTGAGAGACATTGTAATTTCCTTATCTATAGTCTCATGTGTGTGAGCCAGCCTCCTTGCTATTTAGGTTAAGTTTACATACCAGAGAATGCAGCTATTCACATATAATAATATTTATTTTCACTGTTCTACTTCCTTGTATTTATCATCATATCATTTTTCATTGCTGCTTGCTCTTAGCCTCACTGGTTGCACTTAGGATTAAAAAGTAAGGGATTCCTTAGGACAGAGATTTTGCTCATATCCAGTGTGTTGGGTCAAAAATAAATCCCATAGTTTAGTAATGATGTAACCCAGTTTAAGATCTTTTCTATGGTTTTCCTGTATTAGCCAAAACAAACAAGCCCAGATTAGAAGTTCTTCACAAAAACAGTGACTCTGTCTCCACTAGTACCCTCACCTAAGCTAGCTGATAACTTAATGCTACTGTTAATTGGTGAACATTCCAAAATATTTCAGTACAAGTTTAAATATGAGGCATTAATTGTGATTTGTCCCATATGGGAGTTGTCTCAGGGCCACAAGAGGAGAGAGAGAAATGAAAAGGCTTCTCTTCCATTCAAAATATGACCTCTCTTGGCTTATTTGGGCTCTTGATGTAACAGGCACTGAACTAGCTAATTAGCTTGGCACTGTTTCAGACAGTTGGATTACAGTCAGTGATAAAGTGCAGCAGAAGGCACCTCTTGGCACTAGTCACTATAACTCATCGTTTTCCACCCGCAACTCCAGTGGAGGGAAATTTTCAGTGAGGTTTGAACTGGAGAATTGCTTCAGAGTCAAGGGAAACTATTTCATTTATCAAAGCCACATTTAACTATGTGCTTATACAGCAAGCATAGAACAATATATCTAATACAAATAAATCACAGGACTGGGCCATGCTACTGTTAGTTACTCCCCCAGAGGTAAATATTTTTCCACTACTTGTAGAAAAGAAAGTTTCACAAACAAAAAGTTGCACAAGAATCCACAGATATAGTTTCAATTCATATCCTTTTAACTAGGACTTTCAAGAGCTTCCTTTACTTTATGTCACAGAACATGAATTTCATATGGATGTGTTTTAAACTAACTGGGGAACACACTTATGCTCCTTAAGTGATATTGGTAGCCAAAGTGCATGGAAATGTTTCAAAACAAAGAGAACAGAGTACTCAGGTAAAACACCAACATGAAATGTCTCTACATCTAATAAGTATAAATAATAGTGATGTTCACAAATGGTTTGGTTATTAAAAGAAATAAAAGTTACAACTATAGTCTCTTTGCTGACTTCATTGTAATATATTTCCTTGCAGAGACAAAATTTTAGAGTATTTTTTAAACAGTGCTTGAAATTTAACAACAGCAAGCCCTTTAGGTAAGCAGCAGTTACATGTAGTATCCCTGTATGCTTTACAAGACTTGTATTCATTTAAAATAGTTATGAACGTTATCAATATAATCACCACAACAACAGAGCAATGGAGCTTATTTAGTTATTTCATAGGGTTGAGTCTACTTTAACATTCTCAGGTTCATATACATATTCCTTCTAAATTGCCTGAGCAGCATTCTATCCCCCCACTCCCCTCACTTTTTCTTTTCTTTTTCACAGCCCTCCCACTCTATATCCTCCTTTGAAAAATGTTATCAGCATTAATATCATTTACTTATTTGCAGATTTTGTGCATACAACAACAAGAACATTGAAGAAAATTTTCCCACATCTGGGAGCATGATTTTCAACCTAACTTTGTAACTATATAGTCCCTAAAATATATAAAGAGATTTAAAATGTTCATATTGGAATACAACTGTCTCAGGCTTGCATCATTTCTAGTCCACACTACGTTCTGTATGATGTGAATGGATTTGCAGAGTTTTCTTTTCTGGTCTCATTACAGTCTTTGTCACTAAGAATGAGGTATCCAAATTTTAATGCCTCATATATTTTGGCAGCTGTAGTGATGTGCTATACTACTTTGACCTTTTTGATTGGCTTGCCATTTCAGTTCTTCCTATTTACAGCTTCATTAACCTGTGGGGGAGAGGTGGACTGGCTACCCAATCAACGGATGGTATATTGAAAAGGTCAGCGTGGTCCAGTTTATTTATAATACTTTCACAAACCACGGGCACATCAAAGATATAGAGTTCCCCATTTGGGATGGCAAAGTTGCAGCGGTAGAAAAAGTGAAGTGACATGAATTCATTCTGAATCCCAGACATTAGGAAAATGAAAGGAAGCAGAAAAAAATCCAACTCCATTACAGCGAAATACCACATTTGTCTACTTCTTAGCAGAAAACATTTTATCTCAACAAGATGACATTACCCAGATGAGTTCTACAATTATTACCATTTTGAATTAGTCATGAAGTCAACTTTAAGAACATTTCATTGCCTGTTTAATATTATCCTGGGAAGAAAGAATGAAAACTGAATGAACAGGGAACTTTTGTACAGGGAACTGTTATACAGGAAATTTCTGAAGACTGCCAACATTCTTTTCTATAGACTTCATTAAACTTCATCTTCTATATGAGAAAACATTAGTAATAGGTATATAATTAGCACCACTTTAAGATAAATAATTCAAAAATGGTTCAAACAAATTTCTATTTAGAGCACAAAGAGATACGACAAAATTTAGACTAAACATCAAGTTTGATAACAGCGGGCATTGTGCTGTAGGAGGTTCTGTCTTTCAGATAAGAAGAAAAACTAAACTAAAGGCCACTTATGATCACTGAGATTGTTTAGCCATGTTAATCTGAGTGACCTGGCTAGATTCCAGCTTCTGTAATTACAGGTCTCAGCAGTACCTAATTTTCCCTAAACCTAATTGTTTTGGGGCAGTGGCAGGCTGGGCGGAAAGATAACCTCTTTGCTTAGTGTCTGTGCACTCCTACATGAAGTGGAATAGCATTTTTGTGGTGAAAAGATGAGGAAATTATTTTACATGTGGAATTTTGAACACTAGTTATAAAGCTACCTGGGAAAGTAACATACAACAGAGAAATTTTAGAAAGCATGATTATTCCAACTTTCATGTGAATGAATAAATAAGCCAGGTCCAACTCATATCTTGTCTGCCTTTCTTGCAAGAGACTACTTCTCTGTCCAGAGCTAGAAAAAAAATTTAATTCATTAAATAAATGAATGAAATAGGAAATGCTTCATTTAGCTACTTAAGTTTATAAGGTTGCCATTGTATACATTTTTTTTTTCCTGCTATAACACTTTTTGCACACCTTCTCCAGTCTTTTCCACTACCCACAGTCACTATTGGTAAATGTCCAATGTCTGATGTTATTTATTTATTTACCTTTTATTTTTTTATTTGAATTATAGTAGCATTTAGGAAACAATTAAGTTCACAGCCATGTTGTAGCATACATGTGATCTCCTGCACCTGAAGAACTCAGTGAAAGAATTCCAATGTTTATATTTCTCTTCCTATTAAACACATTGAGAATAAAGTCTAGGTCTTAGCCATTTGGATACTGTTTAATGTGCTTATACAGTGGTGATTACCTTTTCCTTTTCTCAGAGAAACCAAGTCATCCTTTCATAAGAAAGTTCCACATTTGACGATGGAAAAAGACCATGTGTGCTGTGGAGGAGCAGAGCACAATAAAAATTAACTAATCTTAGGAGAGTGAGATTATCAGTGCAAACTATGAATAAAATATTAGGTTGTATTTGTATATCCTTTATATATATACACACGTGGATTTGAACACAAATCTTGTCCTTGCATGAATTCCTTTAGATGTGTTCCTAACATAAAAGAGTTTTGAGAAATGTTACACTAGGTGGTCATTTTCACCTTGTTTACCACAAAATTAAACTGCAAAACTAATCAGAAGGATTTCCTCCAAAGAAATACTGTGAAATATTGGTAAATTGGTAATATGTTAAATTTCTGTAGGCCAGTAATTTTTCTTGCCTTTCTCTACATAAATATCTAATAGGTAAATCAACACAGCTTTATTGAAGTCTGTGTTGATTTAAACCATCTGAATTTCTTGCTCAGTACTGAGAAGAGATTATTTGTTACTGCAAGCAAAGCATATGTAAAATGTAGGATTTTTTATCTTTAGAGGTTTGGCTGGAAATGTTGTTCTTGGGGGCATGAAGAAAACTGAAAATAAACATTTTGAACATGAAAAAAAATTCCTCAGATTTTATCACTTCTGAAGAAAAAAGTTGATTGATTTATATAATTTAATTTAATTGTGCACCCACGGTTTTATTTGTGCTGCTGCATATCAAACACACTCTCTTCCATTATAAACTAAGTCAAATCCTTGTTTTTATTAATTTATATGATGTATTAGATAATGCCAACAAAATTAAGATTATTATTTTTATTTAATATCATGTTCTTCACTAGAAATGAATGGGATAGACCAGAAACTCACAAACCTACTCAAGTATCTAGACTCCAAATAGTAGCCAGCAGCACTGGATTCAAAACAAAAGGCAAGAAAAAACATTACCAAAATAAATCCACGATAATTATAATTGTCAATAACAACTATATATTTTCTTCAGCTCTGCAAAAAGCAGGTAGCCAGTTGCAAAGGACACCAAAGCGGTCTTTGTTTTTTATCCTTATAACTGCTTTGTCTAGCCATACAGATGTTCAATATTTTTTGCAGGATAAGGATCAAATTAAAAAGAAAACACCAAAACATTTCCAGGAAAATAAATCAAATGTATACAGCAAACAATCATTCAGGAATTCAGCAATACCCTGGTGCGTTTTACCTACTTGATACAAGAACAGATTTTCAAAGTATGAAAATTACATTTTATTCTTGATTAGATAAATATCTAAACTCTAATGGTCTATAAATAAATGTAGATTTTATATAGCAAATAAAATATATTTTTATATATTTATTAAACATAAATATATATAATAGAAGTGACACATTTTTCCCCAAGATTTTTATCTTTATGTTTATAAAGACAGTAGAAATATCTCTTCATTTAACTTAATATTGTAGTAGCTACTGTTGTCAAAATACCTGTTTTGACTGTTTCAACAAAGATGTACAAATGTGATGGGAGCAGGGATGATGTTTGTAGGGATAACTGTATCCCAAGAATAACCTTTTCGGTCCAAGGAACCATGAACAACACAAAAACAAACAAACAAACAAACAAACAAAAAAACCCCTGCAAATCTAAATTCTTGGAAGAGGAATCCATTGCCATTAACTTACTCCCATTCCTGCATTCCTGGGCCAGTGTGGCCCATGTACATTTATATAATAGAATCATAGAATGGTTTGGGTTGGAAGGGACCTTAAAGATCATCTAGTTCCAATCCCCCTGACATGGCAGGGACACCTCCCATCTGACCAGGTTGCTCAAAGCTCCATCCAACCTGGCCTGGAACACTTCCAAGGATGGAGCATTCACAGCTTCTCTGGGCAATCTGTTCCAGTGCATCACCACCCTCTGAGTGAACAATTTCTTCCGAATATCTAATCTAAATCTTTTAGTTTAAAACCATCATTACGCTCCTTGACAAAGAATCCCTCCCCAGCTTTCCTGTAGGCCCACTTTAGGTACTGGCAGGCTGCTATAAGGTCTCCGTGGAGCCTTCTCTTCTCCAGGCTGAACAACCCCAGCTCCCTCACCCTGTCTTCGCAGGAGAGGTGCTCCAGCCCCTTGTGGCCCTCCTCTGGACTTGCTCCAACAGCTCCATGTCCTTCTAGTGCTGGGGGCCCCAGAGCTGAATGCAGTGCTCCAGGTGGGGTCTCACGAGGGCAGAGCAGATGGGGAGAATCACTTCCCTCACCCTGCTGGCCACGCTGCTTTTGATGAAGCCCAGGATATGGTCGGTTTTTTGGGCTACAAGCACATATATAGAAAAGCACCTATTGCCACATCGATAAACATTCTTTGGAACAACTCTGCTTTTCAGAATGGGGAAATGGTGCCAGTAGTATCTCAGCACTTCTGTTTCCAACCAATTTTAAACAACCAAAACCCAAACAACCAAAACCCAAACAAACAAACAAAAAACCCACAAGACAGTTTCATGGGACAGAGAATTCATTTGTTAATATTCATATTATCAGGAAGATAGGCTGTAAATTATATTTCCATACAGATACAAGTATAGTTAATCATATTTTTATATATGCATACAGTTATACATTATTTATATTCAGTTAATTATATATTTGTATGTAAATAAATGTATGTAAGTACAAGCACACTTTTTACCTAAAGTTATTCTGAAAGAGTTAGAGACTCATAAGTGAAACAGACAGATAGAATTATTTCACTTAATTTCAAATAACATTTTTTTCTTAAAGTTCCAGTTTACTAGGTAGGATTTTAAGGTCTAAGATGTACTTTAAAATAAAAAGAATAAAAAATATGTCCACTGCTATTCCTCCTTCTCTCCCATTCCCCAGTTCCAGAATAGTCCAAGAAGATCTGAGATGTAGAATGTGAGTTAAATAAATTAAAATATTTGCTTGATATGCCACAGATGTAGGAAACCAAAGGTTAAGCTCCCTTGTCCCTCCTTTTTCTTTAAGCTATGTGACTCCACAATACAGACAGAGTCAGTAAATTTATTCCACTTGCCATCCACCACAAAGGGCACAATCCCAATCTGCAATACAGAAAATGAGATTCGCATTCATACTTCAAGTTAGGCACGTGTAGGGACCTGAATGTGATTTACACATCCCAGGTACCTGACAACTCTTTCTTTCTCTGTCCTACTCTTCCCTACGCCATCCCTTAAAGATGCCAAGACAATAAATGTTAAATATTAGTGTATCTAGATGATTTAAAGAGGCCAAAACTTTTAGAAAATGCATCACAATTTAGGTAAATCATAGCTGTCGAGGGGAGAGATGTTTGCCGCAATTTTCAGTGCATCCAAGGATGTCAGGAAGCATATGAGAGCCAGAGAGAAGACACCTCTTAGTGGCACTTCAATTGCAACTTCTGAAACAAGAATAACCAGGACAAGGAAAATACTCTGTGTCAGCCAGCCTAAACTTACTCAGGTATCTCAGAAAGACAAGTTATGGTATCACTTGTTCATTCTGTTGAAATGTCACTTCTACCTGAAGACAATTTTTAACATTTCTGTAGAAATGAAAATAGTATAAAAAGAGACAGTTACTTGCTAAGGATAAAAAGATTTCTTCCTGGCCCATATAGGTGACTGAAATTAGCCATGGCGCATTAGTTCCACTAAACCTGTACACTTGTTTGATGTGAAGCTTCCTTTATGTTTTATGAACCCCCCAAAAGCAAGGCCAGGAATACTGTTCACTCAGTGGCCCATGAATAAAGAAAATGAACATGGCCATTCAGATTTTGAAGTTGGGGAGAACAACACAAGGAAACCTTTACCACATAAATGCACTTTTTTTTGTACACTCTCTCACATTTTGATGTGAGAGAGTCATCAAAACATACAGTATTAAAACTGACTTTATAAGAACCAGTCTTTTCAGCATGAGTCAGATCAGAACTTATAAGCAATTTTGCTTGCTTAATTGTTAAGTTCCCCATCCCTGATGTATTTTTACTTTTTTTTAAAGAAAACATACAAGTATTTTTCCATAATGATAACCTTCATTGTGTTGTCTGCAAATGCATATAGATAGTTTCATAACTCCTCTGACATCAACATGAAATTTTTCCCATAGAGAAGAATAAAGTAAGAATTACTAGAGCAATCAACTGAAAATCAGATAAAAATAATCATTCAAAATGAAAAATCCAATTAAGTTTAAGCAAAAACAAAACAAAAAACACCATCACCAACAAAAAACTCTTAATTGTTAAAAGAGTAAATGTTTCCTTTAAGTATGCCTATATGTTTCCAAGGCAATTTTAATAGTTAATATTTATAGGAGATAAAGGATGAGACAGAGCTCAGATGGTACAAGGTAGGGTGGCCAGCAGGAAAGGATTTGTGAAATAAAGCATTGTGCCTAAGGCTTTAAAGTGCACACCATAAGCATTTCAGGGCATTTTCCTGAGAAGAGCTCTAGTCTAGTCCTGTGGATCTTGTGGCACTTGTGGCCCAGTTCGTGTACTTCAAGACTGCTTTGGAAAGGGAGCTGAAGCACAGTAAGGGAGGAAACAGGGATCGTACATGGATGAGAAATGGCACATGCTCGTCTCTCTTCCACAGTGATGATGAAGTTAGTTGACAGGTTTGTCCAACAGCCATTGCCATGTTCTTTCAATTTCAATCATGTATATTTAATTGCTCCTAAAACATAACTCCTAAAATGCCTCATCATAGTTATACCACACTGTTTCTTTTTCCTTTGCTGAAGAGTTGAGTGCAACCTGAGGATACTGTGAGCTTTTGGATAGGCGACAGAAGCAGAATGCATTTCATACAATCCACATCAAAGTAAAATGTTGTGGGAGTTTGTCTTAACTGAAACATTTCATCAGTTCATTTATTGGAAGATGATTTTACTTGAAAGAATGAAATGTAATCACTGCTTCAATAGTTTGTCTTTAGGCCAAAGAATGATCTCTGCACTGAGTGGGCACAGCACTTCACATAGTTTATGATTAAATGATAATGGCAGCATTTCAACAAAAGCAATGTTAGCTGCTTATAGCAAAAGCAGAATCATATAAGAGGTGGAAATTGTGCTGGATCATGCTATGATTCCCAAACAATGAAGAGCATTTTGCTCATTCTGCCTCTCTATCACAGAGATGAAGTGAGAGAGTACTCAGCATCCGTCTTCCCACTTCTATGCTAAATTTTGTTTGTATCTCTTATTGATTTTGCTGTTTTGTACTTGCTCTTTGTATAAACATCATCTGGAAAGGGCAGGTGTTGTTTGGAATTTGTTAAAATATAGATGTCCCCAACATTAATAATAGCATGCCTGAAGTAGCCAAGAGAGTTAGAGTATTTTTACATCAAACTATGATAAAAAGTGCATCTTTGCAGGATTTCAGTGGGAGATCATACAATATTTTCTATTTCTATTGTATTTCACTTTATATTTGCATGTCCACATGAACATGAAAATCAAATCAAATTTTAGAGAAATAGGAGAATAACTATGCCTGAAACTGCACAAATGCTGCACGTGAAAGGCAGCATGAATTTGCGTTACCCACATTTGCAAGTAGATTCAGGAGTTCTGTACAACTCTACAAAGAACAAAGTGCTCATAATACTAAAGAAGTAAGAAAATCATGCCACAGATTTCACTCAAAAAGTGCACTTCATTTCATTTTAGACCTTTTCAGGCTTAAAAAAACACAAACAAAAAACATAAACAAGCAAACAAACAACAAAAAAAAACGGGTATTTTTCTGAATAATGCTCCACAGCTAAATTTTCAAGATGAGTCTATCCACAATATAACAGGCATTTACCAAAAAACTTTGGGGAGAAAGAAGCAAAGAGCGTCAAAAAACCTCTCCACAGATCTATTACTCTTCAAGCAAAGGCAGTCTAATTGTGAGACATTTACCACTACTTCCTTCACAGTCAGCAAATTTTGTTTCTCAAGCAAAGAAGCAAAACCAGGAGTCAGGAGCAGAACTCACTTTCATATTCATATAAATAGTATTTTAGAATAAACTCAATTGCAACATCAAATTTCTCTCCTTTACTCTTTGGTAGCTGAATAAAGACATGCTGAGATCTCGGCTTCATACAAAATTTTATGAAAGGCAAAGAAATAATCATCTAAGAATTAATAGACATCCCCAGTGATGCCTTACAAAGGCAAATAATGACTAAACCACTTATTTATGTGCAGTTTGTGATTTTACAATGCAAACAAATGTGAACTTATAGAAAAAAGATTGCAATGGAGCAATAAACTGACAAGATTTTTTTTTTCAGTGTAATCATGCTGTACACAACAGGGAGATATTATTTGCCCAGATTACATAGTTATTTCTAGTGCCTCCTGCCCCACCAAGTGGACTAATAGTGTTATTTTTTATCATAAATTTGTATATTCTTTTTCTTTGAGGACTAAATGAAGTATATGTTCCCATAGCAACAAAAACTAATTCTTTCCAAATTTAGGTTTGAGCCTTTAACACTGAATTCCATGGAATCTTACTCTTTTATGAATCTTTGAAATGTGCTATTATAGAAGCACAGTTTTAATCTACAAAGCTCAAAGATGGAGGGGGAAACATCAGTATTCTACACATGGCATAATATGCACATCCATAAATGTATTGTAAACTTCAATTTCTTAATACATCTTCTGAAAAATCTGTTCAATATGTTTACTGCTGCTTATTTTAACATTTTTGTTCCAAAACATAATGTATGTTAGTTTACAGTTGCCTAACAGAGACCCTTGTAAAATGCAATATACAGTGAATTCCAGCTTGTTACAAGGACAGATATTAGAAATATTTAATTTAGACAATAATTAAATACAGTCTCATTGCATGAAATTAATTAGAGAAGACTTCCCAGGACAAGAGCAACGGGGCAAAACAAACACCAACTCAGGTCCAAAACGTTAAAGAAGACAAACTACAGGATGTCTAGGACTGGGTAAGTTCTAGGTGTAGAAAAACTGCCATCAGTTCATCAAGAATTATTCATCAACCATTAACTCATGGCTTCCTTTTAAAAAGGTATGGTCCACACACACCCTCTCTCCCAAAGCGAGTCAGATTTCTTTCTCTTGTGGGTGCATGTTTGCATTCATTCTTCTCATAGGAAGTCTGTCTCATGGTTTGTCATCTCCCACCCACATATTTATACCAAGTTTACAAAGACTAAGGTACCTCTTTAAAACAAATTACTGAATTCTTGGCTGCATTTATAATGTTTTATTATAAAATCTTAAAATAGCTCAGAAAAAGACTAAAGAAGGCTCAAAGATAGCCTTAATTTAGAACTACACAAGTCAGAAAAAAATATCATTGTAGAAGCTGAAAGGAAGGTTAAACCAGACTAAGCCCCCATTCTTTGGCTACGGCGTTCTCATTAATTTTCCATAACCAAGCAATTTTCACTACATTCGTAACAGATAATGTCCTCCTATCTCTCTCTTGTATTACAGTGAGTTTCATAATACATCAGTTTAACACAGCATCTGTATTAAAGCTTCATGATCTCTCAGAAGAAACATCTCCTCTATGCCATTTACATTGTAATGCCCATCCTTTCCAGGGGCACCCAAAATCACTACACTTCTATCTAATGACCCCTGTCCACTGATATTTGAAATATTAATGTCACTAAAAAGCATCATAATATTTTGAAAATTATACATTTTAATCGAAGATGAAAGTATCTGTTAAATATTCTGGTAAGGTGCTAGTGCCATTGTGCCTCAGTTTCTGGACGTTAACACATTAATCACCAGTAACTTGGAAACTGCTTTACTTTACTTTCATTGGGACTTCAGTCTGTTTTTGCTTAGTTTGGCTTAACCCAGGAAGTGACAGATCTGGTAACAGCACCAAAGCTGCACAACAGCAGTAGATAATGGTGACAGATGTAGCTTCGCGCAACAAGGAAAAGACAAAATAGCACAGTCCACAGGAGAAAAACACTAACAGCAGGCTGCTTCACATATTTCTCTGAAATAACAAAAATATATATTTTTTCCTGATTAGAAGGAATGAAGAGTAGAGGCATAGCCTAGTCAGCATAAAATATGGAGCAGAATTCCCTTTGTGAGGCATTCTGTCTACAGAGATGGTATTTTTCCAGCAAAGCATCTAACCAAATTTACTGAACTGCAGACCAAATGGCCGTGTCATTTATGAGGTCCTGAGATTTTCCACAGCCATGGAAAAAGAGTGTAATAAAAATTGTGTTTATTGCAGTTCTGTAGAAGCAAAAAAACCACCATCTTCAAGATGTTTTCATATTCTGTATCTCACACCCGAAAAAAGAAGACAGTTTGAAAGCTCACCATGCCCCTAATAAAAATAATTATTGAGACATATAAAAAAGTAATTTCAGATTACAGAAATACTCTTTAAAACAAAATCTTTTCTCCTCTTTAAGATATGAAAGTCTTAGTCGTTCTGATTATAAGACTACTGCATTGTAATCTTATTCTAATCTTACATTATTCTAGCTATTCTGTTCATATAGCTCTTATATGAAGATCTGAAATATTAGAGATGATGGGCCCCGTACTAATGTCAAGCATCTAGATAAAACCCACCATTAATCACATAGCAAGGCTCCAATGTTTTTTTACAAGGTATTCCTCGATATATGCTTGCATTTCAGAGACCAATATGGGTATATGTATGCAACATAAGCCTTGAGGACAACCAGGATGTCTTCCAGGGTCATTTGATTTTTAAATACCTACACTAAGTTAGTCTCCTGGAATTAAAACCACGAATGGCCATTTCATAGCATCAGCTGCTTTAGCCGACAGCACTCAAATCTTTCTTACATATCACAGGGTAGCAAATCATGAAATAGGGACTGTTATATACTGAAAGCATTTTTGAGGAGTTAGCAATTCCTTAAGACCTGAAAATCAATATAATCCAAACTATTTCCTTAGTTACATTTCAGGTCTTCTGTGCCAATTAAACTTTCCAGAAAAACCATATAGAATTGCAAAGATATATTGCAGAAGCCTCTCATATTTTTATTCCCTTTTCAACATTCAGTCCTGAATTATGCATTTAATGCAAACTCTGAAACTCTTTAAATATCTCATCATCTTTTATTTAGAGATAGCTTAACTTGAAAAGTCCTGTTAGGAGGATTTGTTTTACATTTTTAAAGGGCAATGTTTCCTTTATAACCAAGCCTTAAATGGTCTTACTTAAAAGCAATCTTAGATTCTTTCAGGGGATTTTATTGGATTTGCACTAGTGGTAGTAAAAGCAATTTATAAATGCCTAAATAGTAGTAATACATTTTGTTCATCAGAGTTTGCCTCAGTATTAATAATTCTTCAAGCTAAAAAACATATAAAGCCCCCCAAACTTCAACAACCCACCATAAACATTTTTTTTTCTATGAATTTTTTTTTCCTTTCCATATACAATATTTCCAGAGATGATCAATATGGCAATTTCCTGCCAACCCAGAAGGCTAATTACCATTCATTTTCAGAGACTGTCAAGGCATAAGTATTAAAATGTTCTGAAAGTAAGTTACACAGACTCATTAAAGAGCCATGGAACATGTTTCTTTGTCTTTTCATTGGTAAAACAGGCACATCATTATATTTTATACGAATAAGCTGGGTGGTAGTATTAGTGAAATCCAAGTAGCTGTGGTGTAAAGGCGGTGAGTCTAAGAGTATATGGCCAAAAGCAGCCATCATATCATCATGAATATATTTTGTTTTGTGTATTTCTGACTAATTGTTCAGCTTAAAACAAGTTCTGCAGTGGATCTCTGTAGCAGGACAGATGCCTCTCCAATGAGCATATTCAGGATATCCCTTCCCACACTACTTATAGTTTAAGAGTTTACCTGTGGGACTATTTCTTAGTGCCTCTTAAGCATGAATAAAATAAAACTGTTCCTTCTGCAGTAAAATCATATGGAATGCACATGTTCATCAGTTTATTCTCCCAAATCAGATGGTCTGTGCTAAATCTGTGGATTTTTATTAGAAATCTAGGCCACCTGTGCAATCCTGCATGTGTTAGAACCACTCCTCACTGCTGGGGTAGCAGCAGATTTTTCTTCCCTTTATTGCAGAAGTTTCCTTAATAGAAAGGCTCATCTTCTGATAGCAACTGCTTAGCATTTGTGTGTTAGATATCCCATCCTTGAAAGAAAAAGGCGGCTAGTCCCATGGAAGAGAGATGTGTTACAGAAAGGATTTGGCTGGGAGGAGGTTGACAAGGCAAGGAAAGAACTTGTGTTGTGAATTCCCAATGAAGGTCTTTTTTAGGCTTCCTTTGAGGATCGGAAATGAGAAATAGGAGATGATTTAGCAGTTCACTCCTGGCAGCTAAGCACTTCGGTGCATCTTAGATTCTTGTGGAGTTTCTTCTGGTACACAAGTTTTCTTGGTGTCATGTATGCAGTTATCATGAAGGAATATGATCTGCTGGATTAAGCGCATTACATGCTTTTATCCTAAAATCTCAGATGCTGATAGCTCTGACATGGCAGATATTCAGACTACACTCAGGCACAGTCTAAATCCACTACGTATATTTTAGATAGCAAACTAGAAATTACATTTCCAGAAGAAAATACAACTTCCAACGTCAGAAATCTTGCATAGCTTTCTTAAAGAACTTCTTTATATCACTCAGATGTGTAGCCCATTAGAAAGCAGTAAAATGAAAGGCAAGATTTACCAAGATTAGAGAGATGGCAGATCTCTGGTTTGAAACTAGCAGTTTGGATCACTGAGAGAAAATATTTGATGAATTGGCAGGAGAAAAGTTTGAAGGAATGCTTATTTGGACTGATGGGAAGAACACTTACAGATTTTCTCAGATGAGTATTAAATCAAACTTTGCATTTAATTCTTGGTTTAAGATTTTACTTACGTGGTGTGTTCCCACTACATTGAGGAGCTTCTGAAGTGTCAGAGTCTATGCTGGATTAAACCAAGAATTAAATTTCTCCAAAATATATATGTAAACTTGCATTCTAATTATTTTGCAGTGATGTTCATCTGTTGAAAAAGATATGTTCATTTTTTACAATTAATTGTTACTTTATCTAGAAAAGAGATTAAGTTAAATTTAAATCTCAATTCCCACTAAAAAAATACCATGGGAGCATCCCAGCACAAACAAACAAACAAACAATAAGCTTGTCTTTATTATTTATAATTCTAACCAGAAGTTCAGTAGTTTTCTGAGTCTCTGTGACGCATCCTAAACCCCTTTACAGCAAAAGGGCCTCCTAAAGAGCTTCTTCAAGAGGAGCTGAAAACCCTGCTCACCTCACAGTAGCTACTTTACTGTCCTTTATAGGCTTAGGGTCACAGTTTACTGAGTATCTGGGAGCTGCTTACCTTGTACTTTAAGTGTTGAAAAAAAATTAAAATTAAGAAATGTGCCTCTCCCTTCCACAAAGATAAACAAGCTAAACCCATCTTCACTGAATCAAGTGCAGTCATGTACACTCATGTGAATCTTGCACATCCATTTGTATCCAGAAGAAAAAAAAAAAGGCAGAGGAAGAATTACTGTGAAATGCTATTGCTATACCTGTAATATTGGCATAGGTGTTAACAGCAGCCTGACCTGACACCTCAGACATTCATTTCCAACAAAGTACCATACAATTTAAGGTGTAGGGTTGACAACATCAAGACTTTCAAAATTCTAATAGCAGTAACATTTTGACAGATAGGAGATATTTCACTATGTGATAATACATGTAGGAGGGGTCATTGTTTTTTCGTTTGTGAAGTGAAATCCAGTTCAGTACACACTACTGATCCCAGTCAGTGCACCTGAGTTGGGATATAGTGAACCCCTCTCAGTGGTACCAAACACACTGAGAACACTTTAAAATATCCTTCAGGTCAGAGGAAATATGGCTAGAACTGACATCTACTGAACCCTGGTGAACTAGTCACATTGTACTTGCTTAAAAAGAGGAGTTATTCCAAAGATGAAAGCACGTTCAGTGTGGTCTGTGAAACATTTCTGGAAAAGATGGGAGAAAAATAATAATAAAAAAGAGAACTTCATGAAAAAATTCTCCAATCATTTGAACCATGTGTGTGTGTATTTCTATATATACATATGTGAGTATAAAAATATGAGCCAATGATATCTATGGAAAGGTAAAGCTTAGTGCCAGTACCTTCTGTCATGACAGTTTGTCAGGTGATGAGTTGCTATTCGGAGCAGTTCAGCTAGCCTAATCCCAGTCCCATGTGCTCAGGAGGAAAGGATTTTAGGTTACACTTATTCCCAGTTGGTAGCTGACCATCTGCTGTGGTCAAGGTAAGCCTCTGAGTTTCTGCTGGGAAGAGCCCTCAGATCACTGCTCCTCAGCTTGCCAGCTAAGGATCTGACTCTTGTTGTGAGCCCCTTGTTGCCTAACTATCGTAGTGACCCTTGGCAAGCAGCAAGTCTCTCACCATGCTTACTGAATAAGGTTTATGTTATCGTGAAGTGTTAAATTCCCATGGATGAATTAATTCTGAAAATTAATCTGCCTGATTACCTGAAAAACTTTTCTACACTTTCCTATGCTTTTTCTCTAGCTGGAAAGCCAAAAAAAAAAAAAGGGGGGGGGGGGAAATAGTTTAAGAGTTCTGCCTCCTTGCTTTTCTTTTGTGTGGAATTACCCAAAAGCAAGGATTTGAAATATGAAACCAGACGGTTGTTTTCTCCATCCTAAAAAATACTGGGTTTGGATTCAAACTCCAACAGTTAAGTTTGAAGTAAACTGATTTTTCGTGTGTGCTTTGCAGTAAAAATTGCCATAAGATAAAAAAGATTTTTCCTAAAAGATTACAATAGAAAGAAAAACAAAATCAGTAAAATATTACTGTCAGCAAAAGTCTAGTGACAAATTAGTGTTATCAGTTTATTCTTGCTAATTTAGCACAAAAAGAAATCACTTTAGTAGCAATACCTTTTCCTAGTAAAAAAAAGACATTATTTTAAGCCATACTTTTAAAACATGTAACACATTTCTGGCAAGCATATGGGCTTTGATTGTCAAACATATGCCATAAATTCATAGGCAGAGTCAGGGCAAATCATTTGACCTTCTTGTGGCTCAGACAATCCAGCTGTAAAATTACATGAAAGCAGAACAGAAAAATAGATGCTGCTGCATCCAGTTTGAGCTTTCTTGAACAAAAATCTTAAGAGAGCAGAATTAATGTCTTGTATAAACTGAAATATTTGATGCTTATTGGCAATCTGTAAACTAAAATGAAAAACATGAAAAATTGTGTAACTGCTGCATGTATTATATTCAATTTCCAAATTTATAAATTCATTACATGTTTGCAGAGACAGGCAGTAGCTACCTGAGAACTGAGCCTACTGGCCCCTGGCTAGGAAGGTTTGCTTGGCATGAGTTGGGTACCACTGTCTAAACCATCTGTCAAATCCACTCTGGGCCTGAGAGAGCTTATAGGGGCATCCAGAGAGAAGGCCAGGCCAAAGCACATGACATATGCACTGATTTAGTTCATTTTTCTAGGCAGCCAGCCACCCTAGAAGCTCTAGCTGGCATTTGAAAATTCACTTTCCTCTCATCAAGGCATACATACATACTTTTTGCTCGTATCTGTGTTGCCAGCTTATGTTGGGCTCCAGAGTGCTGGCAGCTGATAAAAACTAACGTACTGTACTGCCTTATCCATCAGGCTCTGTCTTCCCTGGAGGCATCAGTCATACCTATGCCATCCTGGGTGTGCGTTGTTTGCACTAGGTCTGCAGGTGGTGGAGCCCTTACAAAACTGAGCACCAGAGTTTGCTCTCAGGTAGACAGGTAGAAAGTGAGCAGTGGTAGTTGCAGGTACCCATATGGGAACTTGACTTTCCACCTTGCTCTTTATGGATTTATTATGAAGTTTATTCTAGGAAAATATCTAAAAATCCTAAGGTAAGTTACACGCATAAATACACAGACAGAAAAGCAGAATGAACACCCACAACTAACGGCTGCTTACTTCTTGACCTTGGGAACACACACTACTCCTACCACTACAGCACCTACATTTTATTTCAAAAACAAGTGATACAAGCATACCCGTGTTTGCACCTTTTCTGCTGACCTCACTTTTAGGAGGGGGAAATTTTATTTTTATTATTTTCAAGACCATAATTTGAAACAAGCAGATACACAAAAAAAAAACACTAAGTGTTTCATCTACAGAAGAATGAAATTAAGTCTGTTACCTGTTTTTGTTTGTTTGTTTGTTTTCTATCCTATTCAGCTATTGACTACATAAAGTAGTCAATGAATTTAGCCTGTGCTGGAAGCCATTTTTGCCTCCCTTGTGTTTCTAAACCAGAAACTATTCCTTGTTTAGTAAATGAATTGCCTTTCTCTGGCCCAGTGGTAGAGGATGCTTCGTAAGCCAAGGAGTCATAAACCAGGTTCTGATGTTGCTGTAGCTATTTTAGAGCACTCAGTACATTTGGTCCTCGTGGATGACTCTGGGTCTAGGACATAATTAAATATAACTGATCCAGTACAGTAATACAAGCTTCAACTCAATTTTTGAATGATGCCCACCTGTGTCAACACGTGTATTTCTCATTACAAACAGTATTTCTCATTACAAACAGTAAGGGAATGCTAGTACTTAGTGTACTATATTTCTGACGGCAGCAAGAAAAACAATTTCTTTCTAAATATATTACCTCTGTTTTTCCCCTACAGAACTAAAGCTGATGGAAATAGGTTTCTCCTATAAACACTTCCTCATACCTTTGGAGCTGTTTATGAGGAAGGAGTTATTATATTAATTATCCTGTCATTCCAAAATTTAATTCATGTAGCAATATCCAATATCATGTCCTAAGGGCATATTATATTTCCAGATAAAGACTTTTTATTATTATTTCAAAAAAAAAAACACCTTTATATTTAACATATTTGAATGAGTTCTTGTCATTTTATCTGATTTGGTTCTTTCATGGAACTAATCCATCATTGGTTACTGAGATAGCTTTTTCAATTGAACACTGCTTTGTGAGGGAATGTATGCGTATTTTATATCTTCTTGAAAACAGAGTTTACAGAATACTGTGAATTCCCTAGAAAGCAAGCTGTAGAGAGACAAAGCCAAATCCTTTGTTAATAAATGTCACAGTTTAATCAAAAAATAAAATAAAGGAAGGAAAATTACAAGCTATATAACAGCAACCAATTCCACTAGAAGGGCAAAGAACACATTATGTTTCACTGATGAGACAAAAATTATGTGTTTGTTCTTGCCTGTTTGTATTATACAAAACCTTACAAACCAACTTTATCTACATCCATGTATGATGTTACAAAATTAGTTTTGAAAAAAAAAAAAAGATCTAAGACTAGATATTCAAAGATACCTTTTACAGAGTCAATAAACAAAAAGACAGCACTACTTATTTTTCAGAAAACTTATTACTTATTTTTTCAGAAAAAGAAGACTGCAAAAGTTTCAAACAGGATTAAATTCATCTTTAATTCCCTAACACTTTGAGCATTATGGATAGTTAATACTTGCATGTTTCTAGCTATCTGTGAATTTTAATTAAACATGAATGTTTCTGTTAAATGGAGTGGAACTTCATTTGATATCCTAGCACAAACCTAAACTCTTAAACATCAGGTTAAATGTCTCAAGTAGTTCAAGGGTTCTCTAAGTAGAGGACAATAGAATTTAAAATCTTTGTAGCAATATTTCAGTAACAGGGACAGGTTGTTCAAATGGCAGACAGACTAGAGTAATGAAATTCTACTTCACGTAACATATAGCTATCTCTTTAGGGGGTATTCTTGGATACCTTGTTCTAGTTCAGCCATTTCAGCCTTAGTATCTTAGTTCAAATACTTATCTGAATACAGTGTGTTTGTGTAAGTTCTGAGGCACTACTTTAAAGCCCTTTCCCACAAGCCTTCACTGTTCTCATCAAAACATCTTCAGTCCCAAAAGATGTCACACAAGTCATCTCTTTGGAGGGCCAAGAAACAGCTTGTAGCTAAGAAGCCTAAATAAGTCTCAAAAGAGATCTGCCATAGCAAAACATGGATGAGCTTCACAGACTATAAGGCCACAAGGAACCAAGTGGAGAGTTTGCCCGCATCTTTCTCCAGAATAGACATTACAAAATAGCTAGTGTGCAAGGCAGGGATTGCTCCTTTTACTTGTATCTCCTGAGGTAGGGTAGAAGACAAGCTAAACAGATAAAGTGAAAAAACAATATGCTTCTTAAAGTTTTATCCATTAGGAAGTGGTGGTCATCTATAGAAAGCATATTCAGGTACTCCTTTCTGCTAGAGGAGGTAGAAAGGAGATACATAGCCCTTCAATAGTAGAAAAGCCATGGGTTTGTAGCAAAATGAGTTACATGGAAGAGAACCAGGACAAGCCTTTTCTATCATCTCTATTTTAGAGTAAAACATAAAGTGATTGTCATTAATGTATTTTTTAGTCCTGGAAAAGATAGTCAATAAAAAAATAGAAAATAAATAAATAAATCAGGAAGTAATAATACAAATAAATTGCTGATTTCATCAACTACGGCAGCAACCTTCAGTAAGCCTTGGATACCCATATGAGAGAAAGGAAAAGATGGAGAGTGACAAAGACCTCAGAAGAATCATTTTTGATATTGCATGCAAGGTTCCTTTAGGAATCTCCAAAAATTTCCATCTGAGGAGCAGCTCTTTTTTCTCAAACTCTTTACTTCCTTATGATCAAGCTGTTGTTTTGCACGTTCCCAGTTGTCTTGCAGGACAAAATGCTTCTAGTTTTTCTCCTAAATTTTAGCAAAACTTTTAGCAAAACTTTTAATTTATTATTAAGTTATTCTCAGAATATGTTACTGTACAATATTATAACCATTTTTCAGCCACCAAAAAAAAGAAAAAAGAAGTAGACCGATTTTAATGGCTAAGAGTTCATGTTGCTTTGTTTTTCCTTTTAATCAAAAGTGAAGTTTTTGGCAAAAGTAAATACAAATAAAAGATCCAAAACCTTTCATTTGAACTTATGATTGATTCCCATTAGATCAATAGTTAATAAAATCAGACACAGTCAGTATCAGTTCCTGAAGAAAGTGTAGATCAAAGCCTTCCTACATTTATAAAACATTGAGCTACATAATACTCCTGAAATGAGCAGTTTTTTGTCAGGAAGATAAGTTAATTGCTATTCTGATCTTTCACTTTTAATGCTGACCTGAGGCAAATAGGAAGGACAATGGTTCTGGAAATAAGTGTGCAACAAGATCTTAAAAATTTTATCATCTCCACTAGTCACCTTCATTCTTAGTCAAATAGCCTGCAACAGAATTAAGACTGTCTGTGGCTATCAAGTGTACTGAGACAATGTCAAAGGCCTCTTTTATTATTTATATATTTTTGTTCAATTTTGCGGATGTTTGTTTTGCTGAGACCTAACTGATCTCACTAGAAACTGTTCCATTTATCCAAATGCTGCAAAGTTCAAAGACCACACACACGTGAGGGGTGGCAATCAGCCAGCTGAGGAGAGTTTTGTGCCCAATCGATACCCTTGGCCCTGTCCAGCATGCTCCAACAAGCAGGATAAGCGTCATCTCCCCTTCCCCCATGCCCATTAAACGTACTTGCAAAATGTCACATACTGCGTACTCCAGAGATGGAACTGTTATCACAGCACAGGTCAGTAAACTATTGATGGGACTAAGCTATATCTACTGATGTTCAGGGAAAGACGTGTGGCAGTTTGATCTAGCAAGGGGACTATTTTGTATGCCAAACACATAAAAAAGTGCCAAACACATTCTCTGTGTTGTCTTTCTGGTTCACTTTACAATGCTTCAATGTCAAAGCTTCAGCAAACATGGGATTATCCTATAGGGATGTCTGCAGTAGATGTTTAAAAAAAGGAAAGAGAAGATATTTTTTGTATGCTGTAATGTTCTAAAGAATTAACTTGTAGTTTGTCACTCCTTAAAGCGCAGGAGCCTTCATGCTGCTGCAACTTCACCACATACACAAAACAATGACTTGCGATGACTAGATAGCTAAGTTTACTAATGTTCTAATTGTGTCACTGTGAATTAGATGTACAGTAGTTTAAATTGCTTTGATAATGCCTGTAGGGTGACTACTAGCAATGAAAGCAATATCAGGCCAGACATTTGGGTCACAGTGAGTCAACCTTTCCTAACAAAGCTGGACTTCCTTCATCTGATTTTAGCTTTGTCATAACATAAGTTTTAGATCAGAAGCTAGACATGTTTGGAGGAAAATACCAAAAGCATTGAGCATGTCCATATAGTATAGATTTATATAGTGTACAATTTATTTTTATTTTTATTTTATTTTTTTCCCTACCTATGTATGTCTGATTCTGCTTGTGTATTCAGTGTACTGCTCAACTATGGATAGAAACTACTTGACACTGCAGACTTACAGAATACATCCCACCACTGCAACATAATACAAGCTTGCAAGAAAATCCCCTTATCTCTTCATGGATGGACAAGGGTTAGTTAAAATGGAAGCTCATATTCTTGCTCTTGTTACTTTAATAGAGTAAGCAAAAATCATTCTGACATATTTCTGAGAAATGGGTCAACACTGAATATTTTGCTGCTCAAAAATTAATAATGCAGCATAGGTAGTCAAGGGACAATCTATGTTATCCTTGTAGACATTAAGAAGTCTACCCACCACATACCACAAGGAATTATCTTCCTTCCAAAACTCACTCCTCAGGGCAAAACAATTTTGCCACCCTCCTCATCAAATAAGTTTTCTGCAAATGCTACAGTCAGGACTTCTAAAACATGTACTATCTATACTATACATATCTTACACTTACATGCACATGTGTTAGTATGCATGTGTGCATGTATATGCATATGCACGTACTCACACTGTACATAAGCATTTCTACTATATATTTATGATAAAGACTAAAGAAAAATATGTTCTTTACGATATTTCCACTGGTTAGTGAAACTCAGCCTCCAAAGCTTGTTCACCTGTGCTGGCATGACACTGATCAGGCACTCCAGAAACAGCTCCTTGGAATGCGTATTCAGTCTGTGTAAAACCATACAGATGTAATATTAGCAGATCTGCTAATGAAAAGATAGTAGCAGATGGTATACTCCAAGCAGATGCAAGAGCTATACCTTCTCAGCTTATAGAACATAAGCCAATTTGAAAGCAGAAGTCCTGTGAATATATAAGTACAATCCTGAGCCTGAAATAATAAGCCTTCTGGATATTTGGAATGTATAAATTTCAGCTGCACCATGATTGCTACATAGTTTTTATTGCGTTGTGCAGCTTAATCTGTAACTAGAACTGATGTTGTGTCTATTTGTAGTCTCCCATATAGATGTACATCATAAAGCCTATGACAGCAAAACAAACAGGGCAGTACTAGGACATGATGATACATTCTACTGTTTTGTTGGTACTCTCTTCTCCAGGTGACACACTTCACCTGTAGCAACTAGTTTTTTTCCAGAAGATACTCAGGGAGAATTCTGGGGACTCTCATAGGTCAAGAACCACTCTTGAGAGGCCAAGAGACCAGGCCACTCTGCTCTAGGGGGAAGGGAGCATGGGAGGAAAGGAAGGAGATTAACCATATGGAAAAAGCTATGCTATGCCTTTTATCTGTAGGGCCAGATGCAAGGATCATCTCCATCTATTTGCTATAATAAACATAGACTCTGAGGTCTACCTTTCAGACTCTGACACAGCACTTACAGTGAAAGTATGAAGAATATGAAGATTCAGCAGTATGACAGTTTGCTTCCTTAAGAATGCAATATTTGAAACAGCTACTCAAGTGAGTACTCATGTAACTGTGCCAAAGGAAATAAATGAGAAAGAGTTATTTAAGAGAGCTACAGGTTCAGGTCATTATTCTGCTCTTGGATCCCAACTTCCCAACTGTACATTATTTTGCTGCTCTGGTTCTGAACCACAGGTGTCTCAGCTACTATCCTATATAAGATGAAGCTTACAAAATGACCCATAGAAAAAGAAACTAGTGAGTTGTTTTATTGAATTTGAACAGATGGTTAAAAAGGGACATGATGAAAACATTTAAATGCTCAAAAGGATATTGATTAAATATGAACCAGATACTTTTGAAGTCTTTGGGTAACGCAGGCTCATTTATTTATTTATTTATTTATATATAGTTTAGGGAATACAGAGAAAATAAATTCAATCAGAATATATCTGATTGAAAGAGTGGAAAACATTAAACTTAACTCAAATAGAGACAGGTAGAAAGAGCTTGCATGATATTGGAAATTTGCTGACTCAACAAAATTTAATAATAGTAAATTTGCCTACTGCCAGACACCACACCTGGAAATCAAGTACTGTGATCCAGAACATAAATCCCTCTGTATGAGCAATCAAATGGCAATGGTAAGAAATGTCCTAGACAGTAGTAACAAAATTGGACAGATGTTTTACTGAAAAGACAACCTCAGGATTTTGTTGGAAAGTAGAGAAGTAGCCTTTTCTGTGGCTCAGAAGATTTTTCACAATTACGTTTTTTCTGTTCTCAACCTTTTTTTCCCATCTGTTTCATTGGAATATCTAAATATATGTCAATGCCTCAAATATCTGGCTAACTGACATTTTGGAGTAGGTATGTGTCTAACTCAGAATAACTGCATAATTCTTCCTTGAAACTGAAAGCCTGCTCCCTAATTACTTAAACTAAAAAACTCAGCAAGAGCATGTTATCAAAATTATTATAAGCTCAAATATATAGCTCTGTTCAGATATCTTGGTTGATACAGAGAATATGTCACCTTTTGATGGAGAAGAGAAGATGGATCTAAATGTAGTTTACAAAGAAAAAAAAATATTGCAACATCTACTTGGGGAACCAAAAAAAAAAAAAAAAGAATGGAAAGTTAAAATGCCTGTATTAAATTCTGAACCACAAATAATTTGAGAACTGTTGAACTGTTTAGACATGAATTATGATGGATTTGTACCTTTGAACTATTTAGTATATGATGACCATAGGCTGTTACATACGTAAGGGAACCCTTATGATAAACAAGATAATTTATCAAACTCTGTCTTCAAGCTACAAGTTTGATATGCTTCTTTAAATAATTGCGAAGTAGACCTAGGCAATGAGGTTATGCACAACTCTTTGCGGGCTTGTAGGAAAAGGCCTCAGAGGCAGAGAAGGAAAGAATCACGACAATATACAGTAAAAGCTATGTAATCAATATGCTAAAAGGAGTTTTGAACTTGCTAATTGTCCATCACTTGGTACAATGCAATTATGATGTCTAAGAAGATTTCACTGGCAATTTTTGGTCCAACTGGTGCAAATTTGCATCTTGCATAGGGATTATCTCTAATTTCAGTGAGTATTTGGTATCACACTGCTCTGTGCTTCATTTCATATCAGAGGCCTGCACAGGGCTGCAAAAACCAGGATACAATTTATACACTTGCCATCTGTGCAGGGTATGACTATCATAAAAAATGCACAAACACCTTCTGGGGTGAGATTTCTTGGTGGATATAACATAAGTGATAGATGTTTAAATGTACACTTTAGTCTACATGGGTGTAATCCAGGACTGCATGAAGTCAGTTACAGAGTAATCATATTTTGCCAGGCCCTTATATTTAGCTAAAATTTTGCCCAGTCCAGTGATTTGGAGCCTCTATTCCCAGCCAGGCCCTTCTGTTCACTCCCTGCCTTTTATCAGCAATTGTCAGGACAAGTGTCTAAAAAATAAGATAAAAAAATGAAAAGAAAAAAAAAATCCCAGCAACCAGTAACAAAAACAACAAAAATCCACATCATAAGAATTCACTACAGAGTATATTTCCATATCAGCGTTAATCGTTAATTACATGAATATTGACCATGTTCCACTTCAAGGGGAAAAGGAGAAAGAAAGAACTAACTGTGCTGAGTACCTGGTCTTCTGCTGATCTTAATGCGGAGCTAACCAGAAATATATTAAAAAAAAAAAAAAAAAAGGACACTCAATTCCTCACAATTCCTCAGCATCTGGGGGTGTGTCACGGGCTCACTATTTGCACTCTTTGGAGAGATTGAGAAGAGATGTGCTGAGGCAGTTTACCTTGCTCATCTTCCCTGAAACATCCATATACCAGTGTTCACCACCCAGCCAGAATATGTGCTGTATGACTACAGCAGGACTGCTCCAGTGTCAGAAAGTGGAGTGTCTTCTGTAATTACCAGATAACTTTTCTTTGATAGCATGCCAAAAAAATAATAACTTTGCTATGGCGAAATGTAAAACTCTGACAAAAGGAGGCATCTATCTGTTTCCACAAGTCCCATGATTATTAGTTTGGCCCTAATTAACAGTAGCTTTCTAAAGTGAGAAGTAATTGCTGGCACACATAATGTAGACTTCAATAACTAAAATGAGCAATAACGAATATTCACTTTGAAGCTTGCCTGACAGACTGCTTAGACTACAAAACGTTATAGAAGTACCTTGAATATAACTGATAGATGGGATTCCTTTGCTGTCCTCCACTTTCCATCAGCATTTAAGCACTATCACTTTTAACGCTTCAGGTCTGGCGCTTTGTCTCTTAAAGTCAGAGATTTATAGCGAGTGAGAAATGTCCATATTAAAAAGGTAAAAGGAGATTCTGATTATATCTTTTTCTGACCATTATAATTAATAGCTGGATCTTCAGTTGTAACTAACTGAATGGAGGTCAGTGTGTTGCTATGGTAATGTCCTAGCCAAGCAATTTTACCCATTTTCCAGTCTACTGCCCCTTTGCCTAACTGCAAGTTATAAAATGTTTTAATTGCAAAATTTGCAAATGATGCAACATCTGGGCTTCAGATTTACATATAAAAGAAGAAGATTAATGGGATTATTAATATATCTGTGCAAACCCTTGAAGTGCTGAGTATAATTACTGTAGACCAGCATTTTCACTGATCGTCTGTGTGACGTGTTAGAAATCCATGCAGTTCATGAAGAAAATTGCAGATGTGTATTTTTCTTCCTCTATACCACTAATAAGTAGAAGTGCCATTCTGCAGCTGCCTTGGAATAATAAAGAAATATTTTTAGTCACTGCAACAAACCAAACCAATAATATAACTTTTTTACTTGTATTATTTTTTCATTTGATTAGGTTAGAAAACATGAATGTTAGTCACATTAGTGAATTCTTAAAATTCTGGTTAGCTTTTCTGACCTCCTTTTTCCAAAAGCAGATACCAATAAATAGCAAGCAAACAGCCCTTCACTCTATGTATATATAAATGTAGTAAAAATGAAACAGTTTGCTTCTTAGTAATCAAAATCTAAGGATTTCCTGAAAAACTCACCAACATATACAAGTGCTCAACTCCTACAGGAGTTGCATAACATAGCTCAAGTCCTACAGGAGATGCATGAGTAAAACAAAATTCTTTAAAAACAAAACACTTCTTTTTCAATAGTCAATTAAAAAAGTGTAAAATTCAAGGTTCTGCAACAGCTTCAGTTTTTGGGTACTGCGCTCTCAGATCTATTTAAAGGATAGCTGGAGGTGACGTTGTGCTGATACGCAAAATTTATAATTGTCTGTAATAGATTTGTTTTGGAATTACCATATACTTTGGGAAGACTTTTTCCACATTTACTGACACCAAAACTTTACGGCTCAGAGCAATATTTCTATCCAATGTAAAGATCATTTTTTAAAATATTTTTCACTCATATGACTTTGCATAAATGCCTTCTAGTACAAACTCTTCAAAATGCAAGAGCTAGTCATTTTTATTGAAGTAAATTAAGAGTCACTTCTGAGAAGTTTGAGGTGGCCTCAGAAGTAAGTTATCATAAACTACTTTTGTCTTGGCAAAGCTTCTTTGTGAGAAAAAGTCTCACACATAATTACTCTGTTCCAGCATCTTCAAAAGAGATGCTTTCACCCTCCTGAGTAGAGAAGTCTCTCACATATTTCTTTGACAAATTTTCAGGGTATAGTAAACTCAAAATAACATTTTTTCCTGTGTTTGCAACAGAGATCCTTAATAACATGTACACCCAATAAAATAGTAGAACGATTTGACATTTTATGAAATGTCCCACTGATGTAGATTTTAGTCACACCTTTTGGAGATTTCCACCAATTTCAATATATTGGTACCATACTTGCTTTAATTAGATCCATGAAATGCATTTTCTTTCACACAGTCCTTGGCAACATAGCGAAACTATTCTCTTCAAAATCGTTGAAAATTATGTGGATAGGTACAAAGTTCAGGAAAAGAAATTGGATGAATATTGGGTGAAACAGAAGAGAGTGAGATCATTGAATTAATAAAGATGAATGAAAATGATTAGAGTAACTGTTTGTAAAAAATAGTGATAAAAATAATTGCCAGAAGTCCTAGGAGTTGTCTAACGTGACGTAAATAATCCTGTACCTGCTCACAGTCTTGAAAAAACTTATGAGGGAAGAAACTTATGCCTAGGTAGCCTCCAATTAATCTGCATGTCTTTTTCCAGCTAAATTCCTTTATGTGTTGTACAATACAACACGAAATCTAAATGCTGTTGCTACAACTAGATTGTATGAGTCTTATTTATAACATATCTAGAGATATAAATGTTCTTAATTGTCTACAAAAAAAATAAAGATGTGGTACCTGTCTCAAAAACCACAAAACCCGCTTTGAATATGACCGGATAAGACACATCCTCTTCAATATCAAAAGGCCAGCCATGATATGTCACAGCAGATGGAACAAATATAGCAGATAAAAAAAAAAAATAATAAAAATAAAACACCAAAAGAAATCCAGCTCTGAGGCATGCCTTTTTCTCTTGTGCATCTCTCAGTGCATATTGCTTTTTACATAGAACTCAAAGCAAAACACAGAACATAATTATCAATTATTTATTATTTTGCTAGACTTTTAAATGAGAAAATAGAAGCCTACTCAGAAACAAGAGCCCAGACCCCATGCGGATTTGTCTGTACTAAAAATTGAATCTTCTCACTGAGAACGTGATGGACTGAGTAGCTTCTACTTACCTCTACCTCAACGTGGAGGATTATGACAGGTTCCCTATCCTGCTAATTATCAAGTCAGAAATAATTATGGAATTAATAAGCTCTAATTATAATCAAAACAGCTCTAAAATTAAACCAAACTAAAAAAAAAAAAAAGACAGAGAAAGAAACCAGGAAAAAACAGTGTAGAAATCTGCAGTATACAGTCATAGAGAATTTAGTCCTCTACTACTGTATTTTAAGTTTCTAATGCTTGTTAAGATTATTTGTTATTTGTTGGTTGAAACATCAACATAAAGAACCAACCTTGGAAGAAGTATGGCATAAATATCTAATAGTTTCCACACACAAAACTTTCTCTATTCTCACCAAAAAATGCTCTCTTCTGCTAAATTTGAAGTTTGTTATCTATAAGTAGATGCAGTGTAGGTTGTTTCAGTTAAATGAAACAACTTAAAGGACAGGAGGAGGTGTGTGTGCAGGGGGAGGGAGATAGAAATCAGGTATGCACAACACTGATACTGTTTATATGGTATTTAGGTACTCAAGCTTTTTGATTTATCATACTACTTTTGAAACCACTTTAAAATTACATATCATAAATGAATCTAATGAATCTTAATCGTATGGACCAAAGATTTTCTAGGTAAGAAAGAAATAATGTTTCATAGATGATTTTTTTCATATTCTCTTACAATGTTTTTGTTGTTATTGTGTTTTTTGTTTGTTTGTTTGTTTTTTTAACACGAATAATTACAAAAGAGAATGATTAATAAAATGTCACTGTTCTCCCACTGGCATTTCTGGCCTTATCAAAAGTGTTTTTTTTTTTTTTTTTTTTCATAATAGATTGACTCACATTTCAAGTGTGAAGCAACACTTGAAATTATCCATGCACATACTGATACACGTCCATATGTTTTTCCATCATTCTTTAAACAATAAACCAAGGGCAAAAAAATTATAGACTAGGAAAACTTCTAGAGTAATTCTAATGTGTATATTCCAGCAAGTTTTTGTTCCATGTCATTTGACATCATTAGATAACATGTAGTATATAAAACATATTTCAGAAACCATATTCAGCAGCACACAGTGACATTAAAAAAAAAAAAAGCATGAAATGCAGTAGAAGATGCAAGAAAGCTAATCATGTTGCTCCCTGTTTAGTTGAGCCTTAGGATTCTTTCTGTTATATTAATAATTGCTTACTTCATACTGTCTAGCATGAATTGAAAGTTACAGGATGAAGAAGTCCAACAGAAAAAAAAGGACAAAAACCTCTACCCTATGACATATTACAACAAGGATTTTGAAAGCAACCTCAGGTAAGCAATAGATGCAGACTGGCTTTAGAGTCTAATGGGAATGAAACATAAACTTGTCTGCTTACATTTATCCAATACTGTATTTACCAGGTAGGGAAAGTGTGATTTTTAATGATTTAGTGGTAAACATCAAAAAATTAACATTCATTTACTAGAGGAACAGCTGGCAGTACAGTATCACAACCAATACACTCATAATTCATTTTATTTTTAATCAGGCTATTTAATTTCAAGAGAACAGAAACAAACCAAGACTAAAATTAAATAGTAAATTAAAAGTTGAGAACATGGTCCATACATCAGTGTCCTGTGTATTAATTAGGAGAATGCATTTACTCTTAAGAGGCCTCACAACAGATTACAATACTTCTTTAATCTCATTTCTCATCCTGGTTTTCTGGAAGAGCATTTCCTAATCATAGTTCGCAGTTCAGCAGCTTGGCTGATTTACCAGGAGGCCACAAGCACTGGTTTTCACAGGCATGAAAGCAAACCCACCAGTGAGGTATTTGAGGCACACACTTCCACCCTCCATAGGTTAGAGAGAACTTGTCCTTTGGCCATGAACATGTTTGAAGGCAGCAGTGCTGTCCCAGCCCCATGCCCTTGGCCTCCTTTTTTCCCCTCACCTCCTGCTTCTCCCTTCTGATTTTGTGCAGGCCCAGCACAGCTCTCATCAAGGCTGCAGCACCAAGAAGGGGGAGAGGAAGGGAACGACCGGACCCTGTGTGGCTGCGTGACTGAGCCCCACCCAGCCTGGCTTCCAGCAGCTCACACTGAATTAGCTAGGAACCATACCTGTACAGCATATTCACGGTCTGGCCCTTGAGATGCAGAGAGCAAGTTCAGCTACAAGACTTTGGGGAAGGTTCATCATTAATTCTGTCTTTCAGTTCTTGCCTGCAGAGCTACTTTATCTTTGTCCCATGGTAAAACAGAGGAGGTAGGACTCCAGGTGTTGGCAGGTTTCTAAAGGTTAGGAGATTTCTGTCTAGTTAAACATACAGAATTCATTTTCTTTCTGTGACCCTTTAGTATGTCTTAAGCTCCTTCTGCGGCCTTTCTCATACTGTCCTAATTAAGCTTCTGGTTGTGCTGCATCTCCTGTGATGAATTCATTCTCTAGGGTGCTGATCCCAGCAAATTCAAATTTTACCTGTGCTGGCATATATATCTTACAAAGCAACATGTGCTTTCTATTCTACCTGACTGTACATTATTTAAAAGAAAAGTTGCTGCAGGAGCTAATAGTCCTGTAAAAATGGGATTCTTTGCAAAATCAGAAAAAAATACCCATCAGTGTTTTAAGGGTAGTATAGTCTAGTTCAGGAGTTAGAAAGAATTGAGTTGAGAAGGAATCACAGTGTTTGAAGACTAGAAACAGAAATAGCTGGAAAAAAATCCAAATAGATTGTTTAAAGCAAGAATGATGATTCGGGACAATTTCTGTTTTTTTCCATCAGTTTGTTCATTTCTGTCCAGTTATTTCACAAGGAAAGAACCAGCTACTACCAACGATGTAAGTGAAAAGGCTCTTAGCTAGCCGCTAAAAAAATTGCCGTGGCTTTCACATAAGAGAATCTGCTCTCGTGTGCAGTTGTGAACATTAACTGACAAAAAAATAAAGAGAATAAAATACACATAAGACTTCTGTAGTCACACTAGGATAGGCAGCAGCAATATCTTCTGAACCACTGACTGAAAAGAATGGGAATTATGAAATCTTTCTGAAAAATGTTAGCTCTTTATATTTAAGATGGACTATATCTCATCTGAATAGTCATTTACTGGAAAGCTGTCAGCCGTGATTCAAGAGTTTCCAGAACAGGTCATGTAGAATACAAGCAGGAAAAAAGACACAAAGAAAACTCAAAACAGATCTCCTGCTTCTCAGCAAGGCTACTTGAAGCAGTTCTTTACTGAGAAATACTGGAGCGAAGAACAGATTTGAAATATCTTAATCTTTAGTTTATTAGACTCTTTTTCTATGCATCACAGTGCTACCCTTATACTCTGCAACTGGCCTATATACAGCAATCACTTTAAAGTAAAAAACAGAAATGCATGCTCAACAAATCAGAACAAGAAATAAGATATCTCCCCATTGCAGCTAACAAAAGACTTGTGAACTCTCACACTGGCCACAAAATACTGGCCTTTCCACAACCTAAGCCACAGACATTCAAAACTCACATTGCTACAAAAGCACATGAAGGGAAAGAGGACAGAGTAGTTTTGCAAGTTAAGGATTAACTGAAGAGAGAGTTTCTATTCTATTCTATTCTATTCTAGGATGAAGAATAATTTTTATAAACCTTTAGAGAGAACTGTTGAAGACAAGAAAATACATTCTGGATTTTCAGAAATAACAAGCAAGCAAGCAAACAAACAAAAAAGTAGTTGTCCTGGTTTTGGCTGGGATAGGGTTAGGTTTCTTCCTAGTAGCTGGTACGGTGCTATGTTTTGGATTTAGGATGAGAATAACGCTGATAACACACTGATGTTTAGTTGTTACAGAGCAGTGCTCACACAGAGCCAAGGACATTTCTGCTCCTGGTGCTGCCCTGCCAGTGAGGAGGCTGGGGGTGCACCAGGAAGTGGGAAAGGACTCAGCCAGGACAGCTGGCCTGGGCTGGCCACTTATTATTATTATTGCTATTATATTATCTTTGTTATTATCCCTTCCTTTTTCTGTCCTATTAAACTGTCTTTATCTCAGCCCACAAGTTCTTACTTTTTTTTTTTTTTTTCCAATTCTCTTCCCTTTCTCACTGGAGTGGGGGGAGCGACCATACAGCTGTGGTGCTTGCCAGGTTAAACCGCAACAACAGTCTAGCAAATCTCCTGTGTGGTAGCTTAAAATTGTCATTTATAAAACTAGATTTTTCCACCAAAGTGTGGTGAGACAGACTATATCTATACTTAGATTGTCATGTCTGCTTCACTTTTATATTCTTTTTTTTTTTTTTTTTTTTTTCCTAAGAAGGCAGACGTGGTGAAACCAGAGAGCATACATGCATGGTCTAGGACAAAACCAGTGTGATCTCATTTATAATTGGGTGTACCAGTACACCTATATCTCTACATGCATGCTCATATGCCCATATTTGCATGTATGCCAGGTAAATTACCATTTTTTTCCTCTATATAAGTAGTTTGTTATGTTTGTAAAGGATATATTTGTATATATTCCACATTTGCACTTAACAAGCAATGTATTGAGACAATGGACAGAGAATTGCCTCACTGTGTCACTGTGAGACCCAGTATTGTGGTCTCCCACAACAGATGATGGAAAGGATTATGCTACAAAATGCTTGAACTATGTACATAGTCGTCTAGACTTTTTTTAAAGACAATGGAGGCATTTAAAAGGGGGTAAGATGATCTTGTACATCTGGAACGGCCTATTAATCCTAGTTGATGAGAAATGAACTATAGTTAACTATCTCAGACACAGGCACACAGATTTTAGACCTGTAAAATTAGGAAAGAGGAGTCCTACCCGAGACCGTCAGGTATAGTCAGCTCTATTATATACTTTTTCTACTCCACAGTGTATATTAAAGTTTGGTCATACTCCTTTCCCTAAAGGTAGAGTGCAAAATTGGTTTGTTTTAAATCCCTAGTGAGACTCCAGTTACAAGTAATTAAAGTTCATGTTACAATCTCATAAATGATAATGAACTTTGAAGACAGAAGAAAATTAAGCAATATTGGGAATGCAATAATCAGACTGCTTGTAAAATTTATGACATGGAAAAGAAAAAGTAGGCCATAGTATGACATCAGGTGTCCATAAAATTGAAACATCCCAAATTGTTTTTGGGGAGGAGGTAAGAAGAAAGCTGGTTTTTAAGTCTTGCACACTCCACCATGCAGCATAGCACAAGCAGCACACAGAAATATGACCTCAACATAAAGACTGCACCTGAACAGATATTTTCTTTATTATTACAAAATATCTATGGTGGGATTACTTAATAAAAAAAAAAAATCTAGATTGGGTTTTCTTCCTTTCTTCCTCCGTCCTTTCTTTATTCCTTCCTTCTTGTTTACTCAGAAGCACTATTGAGGAGTCAGCAATATTTTGAGATGGGAGATCTCTAGGTTTACCTTTAGTTGAAGATAATTCTGCACTCAAGTGCTGTAATATATTTCATACATTATTTCTTCAAAGAGCATATTCTCAAAACATTCTCTTCAGTTACAGCTTCTCTAGTCCTTTTTTTGAATAAAAACCCATTCTCGAAAGGGTTCTTAGTGAATGCAGTTATGCAATTATATTTGATATCTGATCAACTGCCTCTTCTATTTCTTAATCTCAAATACACATTCTAGTTACTGTCATTTGACAGTTTATCTACATCATTCTTTTCCAGTGTGGATTAAAATATTTCAATTTTAATATATATTTAATTCCATTGAGAGATCCATTTGAGATGGTGGTGAACATTACTTTTTTTCTCTTCAGCCAGGTATTATTTGAATATTGCGCCGTGAAAGAAAACATCTCTCTCAAGTTTTTTTCTTGCTCCCTGCTTTCGGCCTGACAATTTAGTCACGCACAGTCCTCAATAAATATTTCTCTATAAAATAAGAACTCAGATCTCTCTCTAACCACCCTATTACAGTGCAGCAGACTTGCTTATTTCACACCTGGAGACACCTGATAGAATAACTGGCTTCATGGCTAAATGCTTCATTAACTATTACAATTAAAGTTTACTGAGCAGACTTACGATCACCAAGAAGAATTAGCTTCCAAGCTGAAAATAAGTAAACTTGCAAACCTCACAGCTTTTCTTGCCATCTAATTTCTAGCCTTAGAGAGCAGACATTGCAACTCCTATGATACGATTGAAAAACACCTACCATTGACCTTAATGGAAAAGAACAGAAGAAACATGTTGTTAGCCAAAGGAAAAGTGAACTCTGTCATATGTAGGTTTTAATATTTAATGAATCTATATGGCTGCAATCCATTATGTGACAATTTAATTATATGGCAAAAAGGTTTGATAAGTAATATTGTGGTACGACATCTAATTCATTATTTAACGAAAAAATCAATACTTTCATAAATCATAGTTCTATGCACACACACATTCACATACACACTAGGTTTTTCACAGAGGCAGAAATCCAGACTCCATAGGCCATTTATTTTCTGGTCAGGACAAGTTCAAACTGAAGTTTAATCAGGTCTGGATGGGAATAAATTTAATATATTTTTAAAAGCCCATAGATCAGAAATGGTTGCTGTTAGACATTTTTCCTCTGATAGCTTCCTGAAAATGTACAAATAGAATGACTATCTTCTGTATTTAACAGACCAAGATGAAATACCAAATTTCACTATTCTTAATCACACCAATCTGCTGTTAAAGTCAGTGGGATCATTGAGGCGAGTACTCAGGCAGTCAACTAAGTGTTTTCAGGATTAGTGCTAAAGTTTAGACATAACATTGCAATCAATAACAGGCAACAAAGGAAGTCCCCCTGAATGAAGAGCCATGGTAATTAATTAACAGCCAAGGACTGCTTCTTACTCTGCAAACCATTCAGATAAAGGCAAAGTCAGGAGAGTCACTCCTGTGGCTTTGAAAAATTTTGACATGAGAAAATAAACAGAATGAGGAAGTCAACCTGCTTGAGCAGATGTGGGATACTAGGCACATGGCAAGGGAGAAGGGGATGCACCAGAGAGTGCAGTGAAGTTCAAAGTCCTGCATTCAAGAGCAAGGAGTAGGTAGAAGTGAGTGAAGAGGGCAGAGTGAAAGGAAATCTGGGGATTAGACACATGAAGAAGAATCAGCAATTAGCACATTTATGAGGTCACATTGTGTGGTTCACATAATTATTTTATTAAGACTGAACAACAACAACAACAACAAAGCCTCTTCCCCAATCACTCAAACTCTCCCCACACTTCTGTAATGTCTTGTATTGGTATCTGCTTATTTGTCATATTGTACCTGACATTTTGTGACTCCGGTCTATACGGCAAGGCTTAAAGGCACAATGCTTTCAAAACAGTCCTAGTTAAAAATGTTAAATTTGGGGAAAATATTGCTTTAAGATTTAGACCCAGTTCCTCTAGAGAGTTCTATTTGCAGGTGATCTTTGAACTTGGATACTGATAATTCACACTCTAGTGTTTTCAGGATATTTGTTTCTTAAACAAATGTTAAAAAAATGACCACTTTCTTACAGATGTCAAGTCTATTGTTTATATCAAATATATTTAACAAACACTTTAGAGCTGCCTAGTTTGATGCTAATGTACTGAAACTTTTTGTTTCATTATGACAGTATTGTCACTTTAATGCCTGTTTGTAACAGTGTGTCCCCCCCCCTTTTTTATTTTTTCCATTTTTTTTTGACAAATGCAAATAGGGAGTTCCTTCTCCCCTCATGAACTTCTGCAATTATGTTTTCATTATTTTATATCTTTGTATAGGTTGCTTGGGATTACAGAATGCTGTTTTTTTGTTTTTGTTTTTAAGTGAGGTCAAGGAATATGTTGGACTATGTAACAACAAATTAATGAATGAATGTCTGTTTCTCAAAGATTTTCTGAAGAAGCTACCCCGCTGCAAATATAAATATATTCACACACACACACACAAACAAGCCAAGTTCACAATAACAGAAGAGAAAAATATAACATTCACTATTCTTTAGTGTGTGAATTCTGAACAAAGCTGAATTCTGAACAAATCTTTACAAGCAATATTCTTCTGTAAAATGGAAACTCTGGAAAGATAATATTCTTGTTGAAAGCAAAATTATTCTCAGTCACCTATGTGCAGCCTGATTCAGCCTTTTCCCCCTATCCTGAATTATCCATAATGGCATCTGCATTTTGATTTAAGTACCTTTTTCAGGATATCACAGCCTAAAAGTAGTCCAAATGGAGTACTTACTACTGTAAGGATTTTAAATTATTGAAACAGGAGTTAACTGCTTCCTTGATAAGGATATTAATTGTGCAGAGCGCATGCAGTTTACCACAGGCCTATTTGGTTGAAATGTACACAGAAATGCTACAGTGATTCCTGCTTCCAGTCAGTATCACCACGTTATCCCATTGTATCCATGCCTTCAATGCCAGGAAGTAAAAAATCAGTAGTACTATTAAATGAAATAACTCTCCTCTAGCTTGTGGTTGGCGCTTTAAAACCAAATTATGCTGTTGTCACAGTGTATAAAATGTCAAATGAACTAATTCAGTAAGATATTTTTTTCTTTTTTACTTGATTATAAGTAAGAGAGGAAAATAAAAAATGATTTTCTAAATATAGGTTGCTGGATCTTTTGTGTTTAAAAATAAAACATTTGTATTTGGGAATACCCAAATACTTCAGATTTATGTATTGTTTCCTGAATATTTTTTAAACATGATTTTTTTTTTTCAGAGTTTTTAGGCCTAAGATTTTTCTTTTAGCCTTTAACCTACTTTGAATTTGGTAATAATATTTTTAAGTTTTCTAATGAATTCTCCTTTACAGCTTAGAATGTCGTTCATATGACAATAAAAAAAATCATTGGAAATTTATTGCAGTGAAATATTTATTTCAAAAGTTCGGTCTTTTCATAATCGCCATTTTCTGTTTGTAAGCTGTTAGTTCTGATTATTTCTTTGTTTATTAATTGATCTTGATCAGCTAAATTGCATGGTTCCTAGTATATGTCTGCAGCTCTATAGTTTAATTAGAAAAACAAAACTTACCACAGACAAAGGTGTCATGATAGTTTGCCACTGAAACTGTATCTCACATCCATAATTGGAAAGTTTTGATCTCTTTGCCATTGAAATAAAAGATGCGGGAAAGCTGCTTTTACATCTAAACAAATTGTCTTATGTCATGTACGTAACTAAATATGCTTCAATAGCATACTTCACACTGGTAGAAGCCATTTCCTTTTGCACCATATCTTGTTCAAAGTAATTATCAACAAACACCCTAACACCCTTCTGTGTATGTATTATGATGTTTAAAATTGAATTATTACCTAGATAACAAGTGATTAGTTCCCATTCCAGAACAATGGCATAGTTGCACTGTATTGTTTAAGGACAGCATATTGTTTTCCTGCAATCCAGGTGTTAGTGGCTGAGGAAGCAAGAGAAAGGGCAGTAATTGTCATCACACTGATTGACTGAATAGTGAATGCCATTACTAACAGCACTAGACTTATTTGTTAGTCTGGAAGTGAAAGCATTTTGAACCATACATCACATGAAAGGAAAAGACGAGGCCAATAGAAATGTTTTTCCATGCACCTCCAGTACTAACCACGTAAGTTATATATCAGGGAGAATAAACTGGCAAATGACACTGACAGCATAGATTTTTTTAAGAAAAAGAACAAAAAGAAGAGAGGCAAAACATTAAACGCACAATCAGATCTTTCAGGAAATGAAAAGTCAAATTCAAATTCTGAAGTATCCTTCTTGTGGAAGAAATTGATTTGTCCACATAAGCTTCTCCAGTCAATCAATACACCCAAAAGTAAAAACATTTACTGAATTGAGCACACTGAACTAGTGGAGCTTTGTGCTTCTGTACTTTGTTACTTCTGGAGGAGAGTTGAGTCTGGCCCACGTTCTGATCCCACTGACATACAAAAGGACCCAAGACACAAAGAACTAGATGTGACTCAACAAAAATCACAGCTGAGGTTAACACTTAGGGTGGGCTCACAGCTCCATTCACAATCAGTGAGGATTAATTCTCCCCTGAGTAGTTTACAATCCGTCTTAATATTATGGGTGACATGGGAAGAAAAGTGTTATTTTAATAAATGTTACATGAAGATTATATGTTATTCCTAAACAGAAATGTGTACTTTCCTGGGTTTGGCTGTTGGAATAACTGATCTTCACCAATGCCATTGCTAATCAGTTTAGCTGAATGTAGTTATGAAAGCTTTCCCTTCTCTCTCTCTCTCTAAAGAATATTATTGGGACCCTACCCCTATATCAGGTTTGAATAATCTGAGGTAATTTTGCATTATACTATATACAGATATATCCATAGATCCTTAGTGTCTGGTGAAGATTGGTATTAAAAGAACCTTTGTCACATTTGCAACTAGAAATAAAACAATCAAAGCCTTTCTGTTGTATTTGAACAATACTCCATTGATCATCTAGAACAACTTCAGAATCAATCTACTGACCTGAAACATCCATAAGTACTTGTGGGGGGAGGGAGGGGGTGGTGCTGACCCTTAAGATACTGATCTATTTCAAAAGTCCCTGATTCTCTGAGAGAGAAAATCTGGGTATACAGCACTAGAGAAAACAACATGTGCTTGCATTGGAAGGCTTCCTTTAAAGAAGTGCTGAGCATGCCTTTCTTCACCTGTGATACCATGTGTGACTGTAACATAGGACAAGTTTTTTGACCCACAATTAGTTGTTGCATTTCTAGATGATTTGATCCCACTACTGCATTTTTTACTCATTTCAATAGAATGTAAATTTTTGCTCTTTACAGAAAATGTCTGATTTTTATATTGAAATTTTTTGCTTCTCATTTGTAACCTTTCAAAATATATCTCTTCCTGCTTAAAATATACTCACCATGAATCTTGGCGGCCTGCTCCTTCACATAATGCAGGACTCTAACATGAAGCTGTTGATCAATCAGAGACCAATTATTCCAGGTATTCTATCAGATTTATAACTGGTTAAGGAAACAATTTTGTGGACAATATTCTATTTGTATGCTTAGCATGTGAATATTCATTTATATTCTGAATGGACAGTCTGGGTGCATTTCATTATTTCCTAGGCTAAATATTTATTGTGCTTAATTTGGCAAAGAGTCATATTTTGAAAATTCTGTTTCTATTTATCAGCTTTTGAAAACAATGTGTGGTCATAAATAAACTGTGCAAATTTGGCATGACAAAATTGCTGTTTTACTCAGCTCTGTGTCTGTAAGATGGGAAGGTGCATTATCCCTCACAAAGAAAAATGACAGAATATTCTTCAAAGACAAGTATTGGAAAGATGGAGATGTATTTAAATGTACTGTCTCCATCTTCACACACTGTGGTAATGAATATATTAGCACCCAATACGAAAATAAAAGCAACAGATACATATTAATGATGTTCAAATGCAGTAACTAAAAACTATAACTCATGTTTGGTACTTCATTTAGCATTGGTCCTCAGCAATTCCATATCATAAACATGGTAATAAAATGATATTAGATTTGTTTCTGTTTAGTTTTTAAAGACAGGCAATACATATCTACTTTCCAACAGTTAACATTTTATTATCTCTTTTATTACTTGTCCCTGAGTGCCTTACTCTTATTCTTCAACCTGCTTTGCCATAAGGAATAGATAGGAAACAGTACATGGCAACTTTATTTGTGTCATAAAAATGTAGTAGCAATGAAACAAAACATAAAACCAATTAAAATTTTGCTTATGATCACAGGACACTATTTTGGTAATTTCATTTGGACCATCATGGCAGGATTAGAAATGGTGAAAGCAACAGTGTTTAAATTAACTTCACTGAGACTGCAAAGGACACTAGATATTTAATTTGGGATTTAAATCCTCAATGTGCAGCTGACAAGCTGACCAATATGAAGGACTTTCTTGAAAATTACTGTATGTATCAAAGTTTTAAATTATTCATATGAAGAAATGAAATGATCAACAAAACCACTGGATAATTAATGAAGTTGTCATCTTGACAAGATAATAATAAGCTTCTCTTCGATAAATTGTCAGTGATTCCTTTGCACTAATCACAAAAGCAATTCTACTGTATGGTTACAAGCTAGTAGAATAAAAATAACAAAACTTAAAAGCCATTAGTTGAATTTTGCTGATTGCTCAATGATTTTATAGGATTGCATGAAAGTGGTTACCAAGTCAATATGTAGCTGGCATGGGCGTGAATTTACTATACAAAAGCTATCACAGAGTAAGGTAATTGGAAAATATTTTTTCCTGATAATATTTTTTAAGAAAAAATTCCTAAGAATCATCAGCAGCATTAACAAGATGCTTATACCTACTATATCTAGTACCACTGTAATGAGGTGAAGTGAACTGTATATTACTTATTCTTTAATTAAAGTTTCTGTTATTTTAACCATACAGAATCACAGTAATAATGCTAGACTGGATAGATGAAGACAAAGAGCATTAGCATAATGCACAGGCAGTCAGAGACTGCAATACAGCCCCATTACAACTCATCTGTACTGCTCTGTCTGAGCCTCCTGCATCTCCCAATCCTACTGATAGCAATATATTAAAGCTCCTTCAAATCTTCTGCAGAATATGCTAGGAAAAGGAATTTGCACCTTCAGGAGGAATCTTGACAGACACAGGGGGGTGAGACTTTGTGTAAAATCTCCATCAGCACCTGGAATAAGCAGAAGTGGCTGAAAAACAACAAAATAATGTTGGATCTCTTTCCAGATGCATAAAAATGGTGGTAGAAAAGCTTTATGTTTTCTTCCCTTTCTTGGTGTAAGAGCTGCCAATCAAATGAGAGCAAGCGATTTTTGTGTAATACATTCATTTTGAAAGTTATTAAAAAAAGTAGAGGCTTTCACAGGGATAGAGCAGATCAATGGAAGAAAAACCTATTGGAAAATTAAGTTAAGAAATCCTCAGTAGGATTTGGGTATTTTTGTGTTTGCGTTAACGAGCTGTGCACCTTTACTTTTCAAAGATCTAGTATCTACGTTTCCTCAGAGTTTCTGAAATAAATGCATGTTGAAGATTGAAACTTCCCTCAAAATAAACCCCCTATAATTCAGACCTTGTCTTCTTTATTGTTTCTTCTTGCTCATATTCATAGAGTAATATCACAATGTCATTTGTGGCTCTGCTTTTCTAACAGTCTAAGCAGCATATAGAGCTGGATAATTTCATCCCAAGAACCATCTCTTTGAAAAAGTTAGGTTGCCACCTTATTTTGTTAAAATGCCAAAGCAATAAACCTCCAGACTGTTTAGAACATCATTCCCACCCACAACTGTAAGTAAGACTCAGCAATATTGGTAGAATATGTGAAATATCCTGTACTGTCCTTCTTCCCCATTCTTTGGTAAATTTCTCTGTTCACGCTCAACCAACGTTAGGAGCTTTCCATACATGTAGGGAGCATCATATGTTTCTTAATTGCCTACTTTGTTACTGGTTCTGTGGGGTAATGACCCAGGCCCGAGCAGCTGCCTGCCCTTTCATGATGGCAGCCATCCTGGATGCGGGCAGCCAGGCACCTCTTGTGTCAAGCATCGTTGGGGCAAGAGGCAATCTGCGTCCCTTCGCAAAGCCAAATGACCACACAGCATTAACTAGGAGGAAATTGCTCCCTGAAGAGCTGAGCTCTGGGGTCAGCAGAAGCCTCTGAGGCTCAGCACACCCTTCTCCTCCTGTCTGCTGGTGCAGCAGAGCCCAGCGGCGGCACGCTTCTTCGTTTGCAGGCTGGTATGGCACGATGCAGGCACTGGCTGCGCTTCTTTGGCTGGTCTCTCTTGTTCTCAGTCACACTGTGCCTCTTTGTGTTCATCACGGGGAACTGAAGAAAGCAGCCACAGCTCAAAGCAGTTTTGACATCAGAGGCTGACACGATATCCACTTCAGGTGTGTGGGACTGATTCCTGCTCATGTAACCCAAAGGTCAGCCTTTTGGTTTCAGCGGAGTGACAATACGCAGGATTGAAGCAGTGATTGAAACAATCTCTATGTCTTTAAACAATAAACGAAAAGAGATAAGAAATGGTCCCAAAATTCAATCACTTGACTGTGGACACCTATAACCATAGAAAATCTGAAAGCCGTAAACCCTCTGGGCATTGGTATTTCCAGTTTGGTAATGGATGCAATAGATAGGAGGGTTTAGAGGGAGGGGGGTGAGGGGAAAGCATACTCTAAATATTTCCCAGGAAGAAAACCTAAAACTTTACAACCTTTTGTTTAAAGATAGTTTTTTTAAAACTGCAGCTTTATGCTTTTCTCATTGATGAAAGCAGTGCCAAGATTTAAACTCCTTACAATAAAACACCCACAATGGAGTCAGAATAGCAGAACCCATGCTTCAATCTCTGTAGACATTCCAGACATTGCATGCTCTCCCAGGAACATCTGCTACTTTCTTCTGGGTACAAACGTGTTGTTTGTAACTTGTCTTCCACCTGCCCAGGGGCAGTGATGCTTTTCCCTTCCCTTTTAACTCTTAAAGGGCAAGTTTCATCATCTTTTCTAGACCAGTCTAATAACTGCACCATATGCAATCAATCTAACTGTAGCTAATCATGTGAGCAGTTACAGACCCCATGAATTTATGTGCTGTTTATTGGTGCTTTGTGCAGCAGAATACTATGCAGACTATTTTAAAGACTCACATAGCATAACCATAACGTTACAACAAGGAAAATCCCAAACCATTTCTGGGTAGTCTTGGAGACTGAAAGAAAATCAGCTTCCCGTCAAGAGTGGCTCTGACTGGAGAGAGAAGCGCCAGGAAGGCTGCTGCTACATACACATATGAGGAACTCTGTGCCAAGTCCCCAGCAATGCTTTAGGAATAGGTCTGGGATCACAGACATATTTAGCATCCTACCTGGGAAGCTGCCATATACAGATTAACAGCTGTGATCCTGCTATACCAAAAATAAATAATGTGGGGAAATTTTGTAGCTGCTTTATGGAGAGGATTCTCTTTCTAGGTATATCTGCTCAGTATCTATTCTTGCTACAGGATCTTTTTGGGCTTTGAAATGAGTCCATTACCAGATTCTAAAGCAACATTTTATTTATTTATTTATTTTCTAAGCATACTATAAAAATACTGTTGGCTATATGCATTTATGATGATTATTCTTCTGAAACTGGAACATGCACATATACTACAATGCATTTACAGTGAGGTTAAAAAATCTTAGCAACATCATTGTGTCAGTCCTTTGTGCTATCAGATAGTCTAGCTGCAATTTAGAAATCGAGTTAAAGTACCTTTTGCTTGGGTATTTCTTTAGGTTTATTTGTGAAAACATATTCTAAGCATGCTTGCTAAATGTGATAACTTGGCATTGCATTGGCAAATCTGGTTCCATACCATTTGGGTCCCAGATTTCACAACACCTTACACTCTGTTCTTACGAGAAGCCGAAGGCAGTGTTTTTGTCAAGTAAGAGGGAATGATACGCTGTGAGACAGATGGCGGAGAATTCATAGCTGGCTAGCTGGCTAGCTGGCTGTTGTTTTTTATTATTTTTTTGGAGATAGATTGTGGGGATGAGGGTATGGGGTCTGTTTTTTTTTTTTTTTTTTTTAAGGAATGCAGAGGTCTAACAAAACCCGCCATTTCAAGTTTTATTTATTTCTTATATACAACAATAGTTTCCTGATTGCCATGAGACAGCAAGCTAAAGTGTGAAAATACTGCAGCAGCTGTGGTGGCAACACATGTCATTTCTGTGCATACGCTGAGATTTTTCTCATGAGACTCTTAAACATATGCAATGAAGCATTCAATACACGCAGTTAATATCTAACAGTAATTCCTGCATGTGTTTGTGTACTATATTGACAATGTCTGGAATGACTGCCAGCTTTTAAGGATAAAAGATAGGCATGACCACATCCTGCTAAGATTGCTATATCCCAATCAAAAGACTGATATGTCCCAATCAAAATAGACTGATTTTGTTTGTATAGTCATCGTTTGGTGTTCCTTATGGAGGAAGTAATTAATACAACCAGGCAAGTCTAGGACTGTCTCATGGGACAAAAAATCCTTCTGTAACTTGATTTGACTAACTTTTTTTTTCTAGCTATAATTCTTCAGTAAATTCCCCACCTTCTCCTCCTTGTATGTTTATTAAAAAAAAAAAAAGATAAACAAAAGAATGAACTAAAACATCAATTACATTGTCAGTGTGACTGCAAATTTTATGTTGCAAATTTGTCCTTCTGTGCTTTAAGCCAATTCCTGCTGGAAAAGGGCAGCTGATCATAGACATTCAGCAAGTGCCATTTGTATGTTTTTTCACTCCAACACGTGCTAGTGAGATAGATGATTAAAATCCTCCAAAGCCTTGTGCTCTGCCTAGACCTAGACTCAAATTCTGCTTTTGTTCTTTATTTTCAGGGAATTTCAGAATAAAACCAGAACAGTTGTGGATGAAAGAAATGAAAGCTGAGCTGGGTGTGGAGGGGCACTCTCTTTTTGGCAGGTAAAAGAGAGGATGAGGGATAACAACACAGGTCGCAGCACACACAGAACATTTCAATTCTCAGGGAGTGACCATTTCACTGAACTCAGGATGTGGCTCTAGCTTCAAGTGTTTTGAATCTCTTTTTAGCAATCTACTGGTAGCCTCTGTTCTGTGCTAAACCGATCTTTTTTTCTTATCTGTGTAAAAAATCAGATCCTGAGTTTAAAATGAAAATAAAAAAAAAAAAATCAAAGCTCCATCACTTAGATTTATCTGCATAAAAAAAGATACAGCTCCTGTCTCTGCTCAGAGATTTTGCTCTTTACAAGTACACTCTCATGCCTGCAGCTACACAGGTCCCACCCCATCCAGAGTTAAACCAATGCCTGTTATTTTTTTTTTTTTTAACTTCAGCTGAGTTTAAAACAGATAGAAAATTATTGCTTGAGTTTATACATGCCACCATATTTTTGAATTTACTTCTCATGTAAGGTTTAATCCATTTAATTGTCTTAAATCATTCAGTAGCTTCTCTGCCTCCCCACTCCTTTTTGAAAGAGAAAAAAGAATAAGTATTCAAAGTTAGCAATTATAAAAAATCCTGAGATATTTCCCCTGAACCAAAGAGCAGGTGAGTAACTGCTAAATCTAAGAATAATGTACTGTAATGGAACTGAACTTTCCTCTTTCTGATTTAAATTTGTAAAAGTCCACATGTAATATAAATGCTTATCATCTGTATTGAATTGATGCCAGTCCATTCACACCAAAAAACATACAGACACTTTGCTCACACTTCCAGCATCCCCTACAGATATGCACATTTCTTACAAATGAAAAAAAATCAAATTTTGTTATTAAATAACCAAACATGGATTGTCACAATCTAGAAAACGGTAGGTGTTTTAATAAACATCTTTAATATTTGGCCTTAATCTTGGCCCATGTAATAGACCCACATGCATCTGTTTTGAGAACCATGGAAGTCAGGCAGGCTCAGAGCAAGGTTAAATGCAGAGCTGGTCATTGCTGACTGGTTCAGGGTGTAAGACTTAAGAATTCAGTGCTAATTCACACTGAATACCATTATTATAGCTACCCTTATGCAATAAAAAATACATTTCTCTTATTATATAGTATGTTTGCCAATCATCTGTGAATTGATGGAGGCTATTTAGGGGAAAAAAAAAAAAAGAGTGAAGGGAAACAGAGCTGTCTAAGAATGCTGATTTAGTAAAGCCATAAAAATAATAGGCCAAGTTTTCTGTTTTTTTCTGATTTTTGGAGCTCGAAAAGCTCCCCTTGGTTTCAGTGGAGCAACACTGATTTTCATTTGCTATATATCCATTCCCTAATCATACACAAATCTTCTGTTATTCATCTGCATTTCTATCTTTTAAAGCTGAGTTGGGTTCAAAAACCAAACCAAACCCAATGCAAAGAAATTCTACTGAAGCCACTGAAAGTGCAATTCCCACTTTAATGTTAAATCTGTTTATCATTAAAAATATAAATGCTGTCAATAATTTTTACGATAAGGTTGAATTTGTATAACAATACATGTTCTTAAACATTTTCTGGTATAATTCATCTGCCTAGAATGATGTTTTAACTTTTTTATTATTCATATTTGTAGATAAGTAATAGATGAATAGATAGAAAAGGGTATTCATAAAATCTGTAATTTTACCCATGTAGTTCTGGGGGATTAGTGGGCAGTTAAAGAATAAATAATGTTCTTTCTTGGCACTTCAGTCTTGGAAGGAAATAAAACATTTCAACATAAGGATGCCAAAACAAACATCACAATCAAAACTGACAGTGGTTGTATAATCATTCCGCATATTTTATTGGCACAATACATTTCTGAGGGGTTTGCGAGGAATGCAGCTCGATGACAAACTGAGCTTTGCCTATGAAAAATCAATTATTTTGATTGGATTTTTAAAATGCATTTCAATATGGAACCACTGCACATCACTTATGATGCTTGAAATGCACCAGAGCACAGCATTTCCCATTTAGCAAGCCAAGAATATATCTTATGAACTGTAGAAAGTATTTCACCGCATATGCAACTACAGTTTTCAGCTGGGAGAAAGAGGATCATTGATCTGATTCACAGCCATCTCCTTGGAGCAATTCCATCCTTCGTGAAAGGTTCTTTCCCAAGGCTGCACATCACCTAGAGCTCACAAGTGTTCCAAAATCAGGGTCTTAATTCTGCGTACACATGCCTAAGTGCTAATTTTCCTGACAGCAATCCTATTGAAATAATTGATTAATCATACAAAGATTTTTCTTTCACTGACACTAGACATAACCCATGCAGGATTCTGCACGAATAAGATCAAGGTGTAAATAATTTGCAGTGGGATACATTTCATTTTCGACAGGGATTTAAGATTAAGGATATGCTGAGTCCACATAAAAAAAATAGGAGAGGACTAATTAAGGTCAAGTTCTGAAATACCCATCCTGAAGTATATATAGGAATTGAAATAAGATGTCATAGGCACTATTTGATAGTCAATAAAAGTCACAAGTTTAGCATTCCAATTCTGCAGCTCACTGTCTTCAACTCCTTGATATTAGTGCAATAAATCTTGCAGGTATTAAAATATATGTAAATGTGGCCCTATTTTCTTCATATGTATAACACCCTTGAAGTTCACATTTTCAAGCTCACTGAAATCATTAGAGGTAGGTAGTTACTGAAAGAACAGTTTTTCACATTGTTACAGGCCCTTAGAGATTTCGGAAAAATACCAGGTTCTGAAAGACTCCTGACAAAACCACTGGAACCTAGTTTGTGAAAGAAACTGGCAGAATGAAGTCCAATCCCCTGTTATTTCAGGTGGTCATATCATGAAATCTGTTCAAAAATAGGATTAATCTCCATCTTAAAACTAATTAACTTTTTGCCCCCATGACTCCCAGTGGGAGGCTGTATCTTCCAGCATCTCATGATTCTGCCAGTTAAACAATTGTTCATTTTCAATCTACATTTATCTGCAGACAACTTATACCTATTTCTCCAGTGATAGTTTCCCCTAGCTCTTTTTCCATTTTGTTTTTCCTGCTGCGGCATTTATAGGCAGCAATACTAAAGCCTCAGGTTTTTTCTTTCTAAGACAATATCCTTTATTTTCCTCTCATAGAATACTTCCTATCCCTAGTCACTCTAGTAGCTTTATTCCTATAGTCTGAGTCTCCTTTTCTGAAACTTGGTGAAGAGCACTGTACATTGGATTCCAGTAAGAGTCTACCAGTGCCCTGTACAATGGCTTTGTCTCTAACAGTCTGATACTTAGCCACATCCTAGGGTCTATTTCCCCCTCTCACATTGCTATCTCAAATATTCTGATGTTGCTCAGGGGAGTCAGGGACTTCTCTTCCTCACATATTTTCTTTTCATCACTGATCATGCTGGTCTTTCTATGTAATAACTTTGTCAACAGCAAATTTGGCAAGTACATTTCAATTTTTAATATTGAAAATATTAAAATATTTAATATCACTGAACCTAATTCCTGAAGAACTCCACAAATGAATGTGACTCTTCGTTCTAATTTCCCCTTTAATATTTGCCTTTCATTCAGTTTCTAACTGCTTTACAGTTGCTCTACTAAATCCCTGTCTTCTCATGCTTCACTAATTACGTTTTATCAAATGCCTTAGTGAATCCAAATAAAGGATGCAAGCATGTAATAGAACTTCTCCATTTATAAAATCATTACATACAGTACAGCTGCATAATATTTACTGTATTTCTCTTTAATTCTCTGTATTTTTTAATCTGTATTTGTTCCAGAACCTTACCTATACTGAGATGAAACCAGCAGACCTGTTTACTTTCATGTCTCTCCTACTGAGGTCTTGGCACTTTGTAGTTCATTTGTTCTCAAAAGTTAATTTCCTTCATTTTTCGAATTTCGCTTCTCTGAAAGTATTTATCTTTCCATTTAATTTTGGCTGAATAAATTAGTGACTGCTCAATTAGATACTACAGAGGCAACAGTAATTGGCAGTATTTAAAAAACAAAATCTTTAAAACTGATTGACAATTTAGTGAAGAAATCTGTTGGCTGCCACATGCAAGAATAACTGGGTTATCATTACTTTTAATAGTAGTATGCAATGTATTTCTGGGAAGTCAAGACATTTCACTGACACATTGGAATGAAACAGTTCCTAATATTTATCCTACTAATAACACTACAGATGATTCACGTCTGTGCTCAGATCTGTCCTGGGAGAAATACCAAAAACTTTCCTCCCACTATACTTCCACAAAGCAATCAACGTATAAGAGATTCCATTTTATTCAACCTTCCTAGTACTCTAGAATCAGTAATAAATTAAATTTTTACTCCAATACATTTATTTATTTCAGTCTTCCTTATACTCAACAGCACATCACACACCATATCTTTATTTTCCCTAAAGATATCCCCACCACACAGCATGACTGTGGTAAATCTGACTTTTTCTGCTCTTCAGAGTTGAAATCTGTTAGTCTGTTCCTAGGTCAATTACTAAGACAACTCAGCTGCACAACAACCCTTGGCTGTTTTTCACAGGAAGGGGGAAAAAAAATAGTTACTCTGAGAGTACCAGAATTAATGAAGCCCCGTTACCTAAGGATTTTTGCCTTTTTCTTTGCCCCTCCCGCCCCCTTCTCCCTTACTATCTCCCTGCTGAGAACTGAAAGCCAACTAAAAAAGGACTGTAGCCACAAGGGCACAGACAAACAAACAAGACAGCCTCCCACACAACACATCCCATTCTCTAGTTCACTCAGAGTATGGACATAACAGTTCTTCAACACAAAGCTAACCTCTCTCTTCTGATCTCATCTAAAATCCTGCATCATAAGTTCAAGTTTTGGCCTTCTGCTTTTCAGGCTTTGAGCAGAACATATTTCTGTTGTTTTTCTGACCCAGACTTCTAGAGGAAGTAGGCAGAGCACTTCAGCTCTGTTTTATTTATCCAACTACTGATCTAGTAAATTTAGCACTTTTTTTCTTATACTCATTTTCTGTTCTTGCATCCTAAACTAGATGAAAACATTATGCAGCCACTACTGAATTTCTCAACTCATTCCTTAAATTAAAGCTCTTATCAACATCAAAAAATTTGGCAGCAATGCTAAATCTTTAGACCTCTATCAGAAATTATCAGTTTAATTGGAGATTAAGAGATCTTCTAAGAGAATATAGTGCCACTGGGATTTACCTGTGAGAATTAATTATATTACAAATTGTGTTAAATGACATCAGGAGTCCTAAATTTTATATTTCTATGTTGAAAAAAATAGTAACACCAAAATACTTCATTCTTATAAGTTCTCAAGTGAATAAGAAGAGATAGGAAGCTCAGACGCATGTTAAAAGTGTATCTTCAGGAGAAAACATATAGGAGAAACTGTTTCTGAAGGTTACTTTCTTAATGACCTCTGAAGCATGTTTGCTGCTCAATGCAGAGTTAAGTAAATGCCATCTAGAAAATGGAACTGTTACAGAAAAAACATACAGTGAGACAGATGCACACTAGGTATTAATACTACCCCCCTATTTATAGCTTTAGAGGTAAGATCTCCCACGTAGGATAAACATGCCTCATCTTTGCTGAGTGCAGCAAAGACCACTCATTTAGCATATAGATATGGGAAGGGCTCCTGTAAGGACGGTCTCATTGCTTCTACCAGCTTTGCACTGAACTTCTCAGGGGTTCTTTGAAAGCACTAATTCTGATAGCAGACATATATTCTGCTAGATATCCGTTGAGAAAGAATGAATGAGCTGTTTAAAGACAGTATCATTTGAAGATGCTCATGTTTACAGGCCCCAGGGCTTGTGCAAGGACTGCAGAGGGACACCCTGTGCAGCTAATATGAACTTATTTTCATCATTTGTAAAAGGAAAATACGTACTAACTCTTTGAGAACGGCTGACTACCAGCTCGGAAGTGATGGAGTAATTTGAGTACTAAATACTCCACATAATTACACAAAATGTGAAAAGCAGGCTGGAGAAATGAAAAGAAAATATGGAATTTGATGCTGAAACCTGTTTGACATATTTTGAAAATGAACAGGGGCTGCACAGACCACACTGCTCCCAGAAGGTAAAATTGCAGTCAGGAATAACTGTATATGTGAAGAGACTTGTCCCTCACTAAGATTACCATCAAGCTTTCTCTGTTCAATGTGGTATTTGGGCCTGGTATGAAGATCATGTAGCTTGTATATCTTCAGAGACTACCCATATCCCAATATATGTTGCAGCATATCTACCACATTCTGATTGCAAATTGTCAATTTTGACACTCTAAAGGGGAGGAAAAATGTTACATTATATGTAACACTGACTGAGACACTTGTGTTTTAATCTGCACACATATTCTTACCAAATGATTCTTGTAAAATAAGGAAGACATTTATTCTGTCCTTTATTCATACATATATATTCATATATATTGCAAAGCTGCTAAAGCAATGGCATTTTATGATTATTCAGGCCATGTTATAAGTGGAAGTCATTTAAAATTTCTGGGTGCAAAAAGAGTAAAAGGAATCACTGAATCATAGAACCATACAACGGCTTGAGTTGGAAGGGACCTTAAAGATCACATAGTCCCAAAACCCCTGCCATGGGCAGGGCACCTCCCACCAGACCAGGCTGCCCAGGGCCTTGTCCAATCTGGCCTTGAACACCTCCAGGGATGGGGCATCCACAGCTTCTCTGGGCAACCTGTGCCAGTGCCTCAACCCCCTCTGACTGAAGAATTTCCTCTTAATATCTAATCTAAATCTCTCCTCTTCTGGTTTAAAACCATTTCTCCTTGTCCTATCATTATCTGCCCATGTAAAAAGTTGCTCTCCATCTTTTTTACAAGCCCTTTTTAAGTACTGAAAGGCTGCAACGAGGTCTCCCCAGACCATTCTCTTCTTCAGGCTGAACATCCCCGAACAGAACTTCCTTCTGCTGTATCAACTGCACCATTCAGCTTGGCATCATCTGCAAACTTGCTGGGGGTGCAGTTATGAAAATATATTTTCTTGTAACAAACTAATTAAATGTTTTATGTATTAGAATTTCTGTAAGGATACAAAAAAAGAACGCATCTGAAAAGTATAAGAACATTGTTTCCCTTTCCAGCTGGTCACCCTGGCACATAGGCAACAGGTCTGAATCCTTTGCAGTCAAGCAGTAACTCTGCTGAAAGAAGTATTATAACTCAACCGGGATTATTCCTCTTTAGAGAAGAGCCCTGGGTCATATCCTAGAGGAACTCCTTCCATTTAACAACTGGTAGATAAGAAAGGATGCCATGAGGAATCACTGAGATATAAGTAAGCTAACCCCTGCTGAAATAAATGGCCAGACTGACTTATGTCACTCTAGAGAGCTGTCATGATATGACTGTACCATCCTCAATGGGCTCTGCAGTTAAAGATACTGTCTAATGATGTGTGTCACCACATAATGATAATGGTCTTCATGGAGTTTCTCTTTAATGATGTGTATTACTTTGTAATGATAATGGTCTTCTTGGAGATAGTCTATAACTTTAATATCACAACCCCACTGAGGAGCCTATACTCAAAACATTACGACTCTTGTCCATGACCTCTGTTAGCAGCCCGTTAGTCAGCGGGTAGTCATAAGACGACAGAAAAAGCCTTCAAAGAGAAAAATAGAATTAGAGGGCATAAGCCTTCCAAGTTGATGGAGAAAATATTGTACAGAACAAAGATGCATACACATATATAAATTTGTATATAAATAGCACAACCTGTTTTTCCTCCATTTCCTCCATTATGCTTGCTTATTCTTCCTCAAAAAGTATTTGAAGAATTTTATTTTTCTTCACCACAGCAAAAAATTAGAGTTTGCAGCTGGGAGATGAAAGCAAATTTATATGTGCCTCCCAGGAAACCTGACCTTTTGTTTGTTGGAAAATCATAAAGTGTCACAAGAGATATTTTGTGCTGATTTCTCTCCTCTTCTGTCATTCATTGAACATTTTGGCCATATGTGAAGCAAGGCTCAATAGTTCCTAGTACTTTTTGTAGACTTCTAGCATCAAAAAATGCACAAAATAATTGTAATTAGCAGAACTCTTAGCCAGTATGATAATAAGATGGATTGCATCGCCCACAAAGACTCCCAAGTGTGTTTAATTTGACATGATTCATCTCCTATCATTATCTTGAAAAAAAAAAAAAATTCAATTCAAGGACACACACACAAATAACAACCATTCAAATCAGAACAGATAGCTAGACAAGAGAAAAAGTTTTGTAATTGAGCATTTCCTAAAATCCAACTTCAAAACTGAAATCTGCCCAACTTACCCTTAAATCCCAATTTTTATTTTCCAATGTTTGTAGGTGTCTGGCCTCTGGTAACAAACTGAACAATTATTATAATGCCTGGAAAATTATTTCATAGCATTTTTATACCAACCACATAGACGAAAAAAGCTGGACAATGTGCCTATAATAAATGAACTGAAGAACATAAGAAGTGACCTTAACTCTTGGCTTTGCCGCAATTCAGAAATAGTGTAGTCTTCTAGTCACACATTTTCATGCGAGAAAAGAAAATATCTGTCTCCCTCAAAATAGATATTGTACCATGTTTTAATTAGAAACTAAGAAGACAGGCACTGAAAACTAATTAAATGGGCAAAGACACTACAACTAATGTAGCTACTTTAATACCTTTACAGGCAAACCAAAATAAATTGGGCATCATCTTCACCATATTCATTTGGGTTTATGTGACAAGATTGTGGTAGCAGGGGGCTGCAGAAGTAGTCTTTGTGAGCAGAGCCCAGCAGCTGCCGCAGGTCAGCTCAGGGCAGGTCAGCTCCAAAAGAGACCCGCAGCTGGCCAGAGCTGAGCCAGGGAGCAACGCTGGTTGGGCCTCTGGGAGAGCAGATTTAAGGAAGGGGAAAATAAACTGCTGCCCAACAGCAGCTGGGAGAGAGGAGTGAGAACCAGCCCTGCAGACCCCAAGGTCAGGGCAGAAGGAGGGCAGGAGGTGCTCCAGGAACGCAGCAGAGGTTCTCCTGTGGCCTGTGGAGAGGCCCCTGGTGGAGCAGGCTGTCCCCTTGCAGCCCATGGGTCCCACATGGAGCAGATCTCCACACTGCAGCCCATGGAGGAGCCCCCGGTGGAGCAGGTGGATGTGGCCTGGAGGAGGCTGCGGCCCATGGAGAGCCCCTGCAGGAGCAGGCCCCGGGCCGGAGCTGCAGCCCGTGGAGAGGAGCCCACGCAGGAGCAGGGGGTCTGGGGGGAGCTGACTAATGTATCTGAGATGCCTACCTTAGGACTACACAAGACCTTAAATGAACAATGTGATTTTATTTTATAAATCTATTATCATATCTATTTTACTTACGGGAAATTCACTTGAAACTTTACTTTCTTTCCTGATAATACAGAAAACTAATTGAGGGGCTGAAAAGTTACTTGTACTCCAGTCATTTCTATGCAACTTCCTCTGAAAGTTTCAAACGGAATTGAGAATGAAGTTCCAGATAGACATAAACTTAAGACTGTGCCTCAAGATTCTAGATATGACAGCTAGAAAAATAGCAGTATTACTTGTAAACTAAGCAAATTCAGTAAGGAATTACTGACAAATAGCTGCGTATCATTTAATTTTTACATATTCATTCTCCAGAACTTTATAAAATGATTTCACTTATGATGACAAGAATGAAACTGTACCATTTTGCACAGCTGTTGCCAATGAAATGTCAACAGAGTGTAACAAATCCAGCATTATTTATTCCAAAAATTCAATATTGCTGCAATGTAGAAACTTTAACTTAAACACCCACAGAAGAAAATAAAATCTATCGTAACTATTTCTCTTCTGGTTTTGGTTTATCCTTTGTAGGAAAACCAAATGCATAATCACATCACTCTATCAGAGATATTCTCCAATATTCACTGTAAACTATTCAGGAAAAGCACTCTAAAGAGGATTTCATTATCCAGATAGCTTATTTTCTAAACTTTAACAGAAGCCATAATCAGTGGATGAGATATCAGGTTTCTAAACTGCATGTTAATTTTGAAGAACTATCATGGCTGTGATTGAATGCCAACTAATTTTGATAGATTTTGGAGAAGATTTTAAGCGACATTATAAGCAGTTCTACATAAAATACATCATACTTCATACACTTCCAAATGAGCCCTTATTGCTGTAAGCAAATAGCTTCTAAAATAGAGATGGTTAAAGTAAGAATTTTATATTTTATCCTGTTACCTCCTAGTACCTATTTTAATGCACATCACAAGAGGGAGCTATGTTTTGTAAAAATCCAGTGTTGCTTTGATGCTCTCTAAAACATAATCAGTGTGTCAAAATACTTTCAGAGTTTCCCAAGCAGAACAGAGGTTCAGTCTTATTCTCTGTCAGGTCAGAGTCAATATGTGCTCAAGGATATGAAGGGCACAATGCCATTTCATGCTGTTTTCTTAAGATTAGATAGACATCTATATAGAAGCAATAATAGTTATTAACACCTGTGAAAAACATCACTGCTTAAAGGATGCCTTTTTCCGGGTGGTGGCAATTAGCTTTTCCAGCAAGCAAGCTGAGTCACTGAGAGGTGCAATTTTTAATGCCCGTGGGAGGGTGAGGGGAGCTTGATCTGCATTCCTCACTTGCCCATTTCTGCAGAAAGAGCAGTTGGCCAGGGCCACTGCAAGAAGTCAGAGCAGCTCCTTCTCTTCCTGTTTTCGCAGTTCTGCCTCTCCTGCTAGGGCTCTGCAGGTACATGAAGGTCACTAGCTGATGCTCGCCACACCTGGAGAAAAGCATTCAACCTTGTAACGAAGCAGACAGCACTTCCATAACTTCTCTGGAGGGCACACAGTCACAACAAGGGAAGTTAGAGCAGAAAGAGCCTATTTGTTTCAGGGTCAATCTACTTCATCTCCCTACCCAAGCAATAACTTAGCTCCCACATTTCATCCTGCTACTCAGAAGGACTCCAAGAGGATTCTCCAGTAAAGCACTGCTTAATCCTCCTAATTTTTTGGGACAAAAGTCCTTCTGTAGCCAGACAGGTGAGACAGGAACTGCACTGGGCTAAGAAAAGGCAGATTAGACACAGTGGACCAGAAAGGCAGGGTAACAGTTGTTTGACAGCATACAAGCCTAGATGATGATTCTGATGTGCTTTTATTTTTGCAGGCCAGCAAGGCTGCTGAAAACATATCTGATTGTGTTGACATAGTTTAAATGGTTACACATACCCTATTTATGTGAAAACTAAACAAAGTTTTCAACACCTTTATATAAGTACATATCTGTGATGTATGTTCACTTCTATCCATGCAATAAGCTAAAATGGTTCATCACTTTTTTAACAAGGAATGTCATTACTTTTTTTTTTTTCTTCTTACTTTTATGTATCAATTTATATTTTGGTGTAATAAATACAACTTATGCCAAAATAACTCCACATGGAAGAGGTTGTCGTTACAATATCACTGTCTAGATCCTTATCAGTGTAACACAGATCAAGGCTTTGGTCAACAATAGTTTGGTCCATATATGTTCTCAACCCAGACAATTTCTTCTCAGGTCTCAGAAAGAGAGAGCCCCTTTCTGACCTCCACATTCCCATTCCTGGGCTAGGTATTGCAAAAGTGTTTCTTTAAGCTTCCTCCCACTATTAGCCCCTACTGTGCTCATTAAAGTGACTAAGAAGTATTATTTATTTGCAGACAGGCTTGTGCTTTTTGTTGGTTTACCCTCAGATTTGATTACATCCTATTAAATGTTTAGAGGAAACAATAAAATCTCTCACATGAGTCTCCATTGGGATTAAGTGTCACTGCGCAAACAGAAAGAAGGTACTTACTCCCAAAAATGCGAACCAACCCCTGCTTCACAGCAACTAAAAACTACTTTTCCTCTTTCTTTTTTTTTTTTCTCCTGCTCTATGTGCTACTGTTTTATTGAGATTTTTGTTTCACACCATGTAACTGACAGAAAGGAATAAAACATATGGAACTTGCCAGAAATCAGCACAAATACACTAGAATAAAATTGGCATAGAGCACTGAAAAATCAAATCCCATGAACAGACATGAGCTGCCATATGATAGACTAGAAACAGGTTCAAATTTAAATCAACAACTTAAACTATGTTCGAATACTACAGTCTTTCAATGTTAAGGAAGGGCGAAGTTAGAATTCATTCTCTTTATGTTACATCCAGAACAATTGATTGCGTCCTCTACAAAGGAATAGCATGTATCTTAAAGCTCTAGCATCTGAACAGTTCTGAAAAGTGATCTAAAACAACTTTCTCTCTTTCCATTTTTCCCTCAACAAAAAACATGTCAGACTACAAGGAAGATACTGCATTTGTGCATGTTCCCTGTACATAATAAAATAAAAATAAAATAAAATACTGGAGACATATTTTACAGAAATTACAATGTGGTTTCTATGAATTTCTACTTTTTCAGAAAGATGAACTCTACTGTAGATACTGTTATAGGCATCATAATCGGTATCTACAAGTTATACTTGTGCACAGGGTAGAAGTAATTTTTGAAACCCTATGTTAATAGTACCAGCACTATTGCACTATCTTTCAGGTATTCAGTAAGCCACAATCTGTTTTGGAGAAATACGTGCTAAAAAGAGCAAAACAGAAAGTTATTACTAAGAAAATTAGTAATAATTTCTTACAAACCCCTGAGAAAAATTTTAAGTTTTCATCTAAAATTTATAGTTCCACAAATATAGATGAAGACTTTTTCCCTCACAGATGGAAAGAATTAAAAGAAGGAAGTCAGACTAAGCCAACAATTAAAACAGCGTTAGCAGTAAATTAACAGTTTGCTCAGTAATGAAAACCATCAATTGCCAACTGTAATGAAATGCATTATTAAAAACATAACAATGCTGCAAAAAGACATAATCTAAAGGAGTTATGCAGTGTGGGAAATAATTAAGTCAGAGTAACAGCAGCAATACAAAACAAGCGAGACCTACCATTCTCGGCTCACGAGCTGTGGACCACCTGGAAAGGGAACACACACCGACTTCTTTTTCTACTTGTTGTCTGTGTGAATTCAAGATGTGCATTTCTGGGGTAGCTTGCAGGGTGGTGGGCAATCCAGCCACTGGAGGCAGCGACTGGATGATGGCTAAACTTTTGCAACCACAGTACAAATTGTGGAACTGAGGCCAAGAGACAAACTTTTCCCCATCAGTCCTGTGTGCTGTAGACCACAGTGGCCTCTACTCTACCAGAGTCCCAAAACTCAGAAATTTCTTTTTCCAATGGGCTAACATCTTCCCCACTGAGAAAGTTTCAGATAGGGGGCAGGTGTGGCTTACAGGCTTCTGTTAATCAGAGCTCGTTAAAACACACATTCACCTTCCTTTCCTACTCTTCACACATTCTAACTAAATCACAGCAACAAAAAGCTATTGAATTAAAGTGGATCATTGAGCAAAGCTATATTAAATGCCATTCAAGCCATGTTGCTATAATCATGATTATGGTAAGGCTGGTGCCCTTTGCATAGGAGTGGATGTTGAAAGCAGATGTTGGGAAGGAAGTGGTGTAGGAGGTAGCATGAGTCTCGCTTGAATAGAGCACCTGAACAGGTAGCCATGTTAACAGGCTATGGAGTGGAACAGGACACAAAAGAGAGCCAGCTCAAAATTAAAAGGGGGATCAATAGGGGGAATGAAGGAGGACAGAAATCTGAGACACTGACTGCAGTTTGTGTGAGGAATTATAAGTAAGGGAAATGAAAGAAAAAGAGAGCAAATGAAAAGAACCTGGAAAAGGGAAATGCTTTAACATAGTAAAGGTAATAAGCCCAAATAATGAAGACTCTAAAAATGTTTGGCTGGAATCTGTATATATGTATAATATGCAATTTGAGACAGTTACATACCAAAAGATTTAATTAAAGAACACAGCTCTGATAATGACTGCATATTTTCATCAATGAGGGTAAGTCACAGTCTGCTTATATTGATCTATTGTCTTAAGTATGGTCTAGTAAGCCTAACTTTGTAAGACGTTACTGAAAAATCAAACAGTGAAGTGTCACATTGAATCTAGGTGATCAATTCCCCACTAAACACCGAAGGGCAGTTGCAGTCTACAACCAAGTTCAGCCTGAAGCCAGATGAGAAATATATGAGGGCAGAAAGAGTGGGGAAAAGAAACAAACAAATTAACAAAACCAACAAACAAAAAAAAAACACACTAAAAGATATGCTGCCTGAAATAGGGATAGGTGGACAGTTTTATAGGCAGATTGCATCACCCAAATATAACATTTTGAGAAGTGGTAAATAAATAAATAAATAAATTTACAGGTAGCTCACTACTACCATTTTCCCAGGTGTATAGTCTTTCTCAAATATACATTATTAAAGGCATGTTTTGTCTAAATAAATCACTTAGTGCCCAAATAACCCTCAGTAAAGTAAGGTATTAACTGCTGGTCTCAGAGGAAGGTATTAACTATAAATTAAGCCAGCTGATACAATTCTGGTTAGCACTCAGCCTCAAGAGCAGCGTGGAAGAACAGATTCTGTGATCCCATGCTGGTTGTGTTGGTGGTCAAGGACTCTTCAGCATGAGGAAGGCAAGGCAGTTCAGAGACACCAGCTACCTGGACAACACTAAGAAAGAGCATACCATCTACATAAATTCAGAATCACGTCAGTACAAACATGCTGCTCTATTAACTCCCTTACTACACAGACGACCCACCTTAGCCTCAATAATTTCTTTCCAAGAGAGAAGGCAAAGATTCAGTGCATGAAGGTATGTACTAATACCGGTTTAAGCTGCACTGGCAACTTGCCCACCACACAGGAGAAATTAATAATCTGTGAAAATAAAGGGGTAATATTGTGTAGTTTCAAAGGGGAATATATCAAAAATGCTTCAGATTATTAATGCACTAATATAAACAAGCCACTAGTTAGTACAGTTAATAATCCATGACAAGTTTGCTTTAAATGAATGGGATATCTAAATTCGGTGTTATTTATTAGGCAATATCATTTTTTCTAGGCATTTATCCATCAAATATGGCGCCCTTATTGCACATGCATTATGCAATGTGTCAAATTAAAATATTGCTTATAAAAACAAACATCAGTTACTGAAATGATCCAAATGCTACCTTAGAATGTTATTTAGGGAAGCTAATAAATACCTTTAAAAAATCTTTTGCATAGAGAAAGTGAGAAAGCATATAATAATAATTTTGGGGGTCTTGCCTCCTTGCTAGTCCTTTCCTCAAGTAAACAATGATACGGAGAACTAAAAGTGTAAAGAAAAAGAAGTCTCATGGGAGCTAACAAACCAAAGACCACATTAGTAATTATGGCATCTGTCTTACAATGGGAAAAAGAATGCAGTAACAAGCAAAATGACCTCTGCAGCAATTAGAATGCAGAAAGTCATGAATGGAGAATGGATTATTTTTCTGGTTTGATTTGATTCCACATAATTATTTGACTTGTATTTTGCTACTGTTTTCAGTTGGAGCAGGCTCTGTCTCTGTAAATGCCCACTCATTAAGAACTGAAACCTGTAAAATGCTGAAAATGATTCATCCCCACAGGACTCAGAGGGAAATGAAGACAGTCGGTGACCTCATGACTTTTCAGGGAGAAAGAGATCAGGATCAAGTCTTTGAAACGGGTTAGAGGAGAGGCAAATTACTGTACATTCATAGCAGCAAATTAATCTTCCTACAAGCTAGGCACCATGGTATGTGTTTTTGATGGGGTGGTGTTTGTTTTTTGACTTTTCTGTACAGAGAAGACTCTAAAAATGCAAAGTTAAGTAAATTCTTTTAACATGAAATGCTGAGTTAATCACCTTGGCAAGGGCAATCCATCAGTGTCCACATGCAGCAGGGAAAAAAAAACAGAAGAGACTGAAACATAGCGCCCTCCATGAAACAGAAGCCTTCCTGCTTCCTTGACATGGTGGTGCTGCCCAGTGGTGTCAAATGGCACTAGGTGTGCAGCATTTGTTCAGGAATTGTTAGTTTTCCATCTGTTTGCTTTTACCATACTCAAGGGATTCAATTACACACCTACTGCCTTTGAAACTAATCCAGAAACCCAGACAATGTTCTAGGTCTGGAGAGCCTTCATGTTTCATGTTGAAGCTGGAAAACTGTGCAGAAAAAGATTCTTCTGCTTCATCTGGGGCCACATAGGGGAGTCAAGCCTGATTTGGTGGTGTTACAGGCATAAAGAGACCTCTGAAACTAGTATCCGGTTCTTAAAATTTCTGGTGTATTTCTTCTTCCCATTGGGGAAGGCAGAAGGAATTTCTCATATCACATTAAGCTTAGTGGGGAGTATAAAAAAATGAACAAAAATGAAAGAGGTATTATGGAGGCATAAACTGAGAAATGTGCATGGTGAGTTTATTGCATATATGCCAGTTGCTACTAGGATTACTAAATATATTTAACTGTATTAAACAAAAGTATTTATGCTGGGAAATTGTACAGTTTCTGAGCCAGGTAAAATGGTTTTCTTTGAAGTCATATGATTTATAGAAAAAGCACTCGCTTCACTTAAATATATATATATATATATATATATAAGTATAACAGTGGGGAGACTATTTTTTTCCTAAATTCCATTTTCCCTGAAATGGTTTCAGAATATAGTTGTATTTGAAAAAAAAAAAAGGGGGGGGGGGGATATGAATGAACAAGCAATGAGTGGTATAACTGAAGAAAAAGGAATGCTCTATTGCCAGAAGGATTATAAATATGTTACTTTAAAACAACAAAGTAATAGACCAAGCACAGGCTGGGTTATGGCACCAGTATAGATAACTAAACATGCAAAGCTTCAACAGTAGCAACTGTAATTTTGTGACTGTTTCCAAGACAGCTGCCAAACTGTTGACTAGCAGAATGTCATCCAATATTGCATCAGGACTGAAAACACATTGGCTTAAATTTTTAGAAATATTTGCACAACTCCATTTTACATTTCTGCTCTTAGTTGTTTTATGTGCAACCAGATTAACTGAAAAAGCCAACAAACAAGCTCTTTACATGCAGATTGCAATAAGCCTTTAAAATGACTTAAAGAATATAGTTGCATACACTAAACATGTTTGGATACAAGCTAAGCAAGAGATATAACAAGTATTTCTGGTCTAATATCTCAAATTCCAGAACAACATCTGGTCTACATAAGATTGCCTGGTAGACTGTTTATTGTGCTGGTCTTTAGATTAAGTAATTGGTTGTTAGATTGAAAACAGAAATAACCTTTGATTTTCTGGCATTTATCCTGCTTTAAACACAATCGGGGAGTAGTTAATGAAGATACACATTTCATATTGATAGAAAGCCATATCAAAAAATCCAGAACACATTAAAAGACTCAGTGGATATGCATATTTGAAACAGAGCATATGGATTTAGCCACAGTTCTCATTAAAATTAGCTGCAGGCAGGCTCCTAAAAATCATAGCATACTGTAGGAAAATCACTGTAAATCACTCAGAGCAAAGTCCTGCAGTCAAATAGGTATTTCCAAGATTACTAAATAAAACTAAATACTATTTTGAAAAATTGAAAAAAAGCATAGCTCCATTGACAGTATAACTCTATTGATTTTAGTGAGCTATGTGAATTTACACCATTTGAAGACTTTTCCTTTCCAGGAACAAATGTGAGCAAGCATATGAGGTTATGAATATTTTATTAATATGAAAGTCAAATCAAATCCGTTGAAAATTACTGATGAGGAATATTCCTTACATAAACCAAAGTGACAGAAAACCCTGCCTTGCTATCACTGTTCTTCAAGTGAGAACAAGATTTCTGTGTTAAATATTTCTCAGGGATTATCTCAAATCCCTATTTTCTTGCATATAGCTGCCAGGAAATCTGTACTGCACTTTTCTACCCTTATTTATTCAATCTAATGCAATGCAGAACACTACTATAGAGCCATACTTCATATTTTAGAAAGGTATGGACGGTTCAGTAGGCAATGTACACTCTGTGAGAAAGCACATGGCTTTCTCCATCTGAAAGATATGTGACCACAAAGAGCACACTGGAAAGGACAGAAATTACTTCCATCCTTCCTCACAGTCCTATTACTTTAAAAGATGTTTTGTAGAGGAAATACTCCAAAATTTTCATCAGTGGTACCACACTCTTATGGGCATTTCTTCTATGTAAAACATTTAGAAAAGATTAAGAAGGAACATGTTTCACAGAGGCTGAAAACCATCAGGGAGATTCTAGTACCACAATATACTGGGAATATAGTTGATAATAATTCAGAAGTTTGTTTGACTGTTTTAGTGATCATATGCTCAACCCAAGTTAATTTTATCTGAAGATAGATTTTCTACATACCATACCACAGAATATGTATTTGTTTCTTACAGTTAGAAAATAACACAAATAACAGTTCAAAAATAAGGCACAACAAGGGTCAGCAATGTTTTCTAATAGCAAATATTTTGCAAATAATTACTAATAACAAGTATTTACCAATAGCAAATTGCTGAAAAATAAATAAAAAAATTACTTATATCCTGCTAGTAGCAATAAATAACCTATGTCTCCTAACCAACTCTTATAATTTCCCTATGAATTACTCCTTTTTTCATCCCACAGTCGTTTTCATAAACTACACACAGTCTTTTCCAAAACAAATAAAAAAAATACAGATACAGTAATTTCCTTTTGCATGTGCATAGCAGGTGCAATTAAAAGATTGCCCTTTAAACCACTGGCCCAAGATGACACGTGGCTATTTAGGGTGAGCACTGCACAGAACTGTCTGGCAGAATGTTAATAAACTGCACCTGGATGCATTTCAAATGTGATTTAAAACACTTACTTTACAGAGAGAAAAATGGGGTCGGATAGTTTTATATACTGATGTGGATAGGTGTGAAAACACTTGGCATTCTCAGAATCTTTGTTCTGTGTGCTCAGCTCTGCTTCTCTGGCTGTCAACTTGAGGGCTGTATGGAAAGATCAATGCAGATACATCCAACTCTGACAAGAGCTTCACTGGTATTAGCTTACTTTCCTCATAAAACAACAACAACAACAACAACAAAAGATGCCTTCCTCATTTATCAGTCCATTGGTTTCAGTGGCATTGGTTCAGTCTTCCCAAAGGTGGTATCTTAGGAGAATCTGATCCTTGTCATTGAGAGGGTTTTATAATGTTCTGGCAGTATGCATTTGCTCTAAATCAATCTCAACTTGTCATCGGAGCTTCCTCTTCTGGCAAATCTTTATATGACTGAACAACTCTCCTAGTCATGTGTAACATACCAATACCACAGTCATACTATGATTTCTAAATCAGACTTCTAAATTTCTAAATCATACCTTCTAAATCATACCAATACCAACCAATAAAATACTAGCAGATTCTGATGGCACCGTTGTATCCCACATCTGTGAAAATGATCTTGTTCATTGCTCTGCCTGGCCTAGCAGACTAAAGCAGCTTTCTCTGCTGCTTCTCTCTCCCCAGCAAATATGCCACATTTTGGGCAACACATGCCTTCTGCCTTCTCCATGGCAGAAAGCAAGCTCTGATTCTCTCCTTGCCACTTCTCTTTCCTGGCCTGGTGTCAGGAGCAGAGAATTGCATACAAATGAATTTCCTGAGAGTTTGTAGCTTCTGGAGGATTTTCTAGTCAGGGTAAGTGCTAGCAGTAGAATATGTTGAGAGAAAGGGGTGTTGCAGAAGAGTATAAATTAGTGCAGCTCATGTTAAAGATCATTTCAGTAGCCCTAAAATGGTGCAAGATCTTTTCTACTTTCATTTTTTAAATTCTCCAATTATGTCTTATAGAATTTGAATTTTACCCTGCAAATAAATCTATCTCTTTTGTTTTTAATCACTTGAAAAGTCAGCTTTGTGTTTCTACTCTACCTGGTCTGTAAGCAGGATTTGGAAGCACTACCAGTTGTCTTCCAGTCTTGCTATACTCATTTTCTCCCTTTATTGTATTTATATTAACTAAACCCATCATTCCAAAACAGATTGAGATTCTATCTCATTCATTTTGTTCAACTGGTTGACATTCAAGACTATATCAATAGATTAAGAACGAAAAACTTTTCCTAGAATATGTGACTTTATTCCTTGGGAAGGTGGCTTAAACTCAGAGCAACTTTTTTCTCCCTTGACAGAATACTAAAAATCTATCTTTCACTGGATTATTTAGAATAAGACTTTCCAGTGCATAATACATTGCAATAACGAAGGGAAGCCTTGAAGGTCTAGCTGCCTTACTATAAATTTTTATTGATACATTTAAAATGTATATCAAATATCAGGATCTCATAGAACTTTTTTACTTCACTGTCACATCTTAACCTTAAAGCTTCTTAATAATACACTTTGCCTTTTACCCTCTGCATTTGCTGGTGGCAATTTACTGTCAGATTTTTCAAGATCTAAAATTGTAGATAGGCATTAATTAAAAATGAATGGGGTAACAGCTATGGGAAATATCATTAAGGTCTTTTTTTTTTTTTTTTTAATGCCTTAATGTGCCTGAACGTTAAAAGCTTAAAAATGTACCAGGTTTCTAACACTACTAAATTTTTGTAGTATTTTTGCATTTACTCATTCTGATCATAAACTTGGCACGACTAGGCCAGTATTCCTTACAGTGCTGACATAAGACATTCAGACTTCCTGCTAAAGTGCTGGATATGACCTTAAGCACCTTTTGAAAGGTAACTGAAAAGACCTACTAATGTATATATAAAAGCTCTTTCATATCTCACCTTAAACCTTTAGAGGGCAGTGCTCCCTTTGGTTACTTAGAGATATTCTAGGAAGAACATTACACTTCCACTACCTGTTAGAGATAAAAGAAATAACAGAAAAAAATCAAAGGAAAAGAACAATTCTTGCTTTGATGATGTGGGTAAGGGAACCAATGCATCATGTGCCACACAGTGGGTGAACCCTTTACACTCTTAAGGTCAGTAGGGCTAGAAGTCTTGGTAGCATGGGTTTGACATTGACACTCTATTGGCTGCTGAGAGAAGGACTCCTATAACCAAAAGGGCACAGGAAAGTAGTCATAAAAATGGAATGTATTACACTCCTATTGCAGTTCAATCACATTTTTATGCAAACACTAAAACACTGTCAAGGCCAGTGTAACTTCTATTGGAGGTATCAGTATACCTTGGAGAATCAATACTGTCTGCAGAGATACAGCTGTTTTTCCTCAAAGATTTACAAAGCCTGCCTCAGAGTGCTATGCAGGGCAACAATGCAAGATTAGAAGTGGAAGAAAGGCCAAGAATTCATCTACTGGAGGGCCTGCATTCTCTTCTTTTACATATTTCACCCGCTAGTACTAACAGTAAACATTATGAACAAGTTTTCAGCTATGATCAGATTTATTATTAAACAAACAAACAAAATGGTCAAGAGGCAGAAAACTGTACTGAGCCATGTAGATATTCTGATGACCTAAGAAGCACCTGTCGTATGAGAAGAGACTGAGAGCCTGGAGCAGCGAAGGCTCAGGGGAGTCTGATCCAGGTGTATAAATACCTGACGGGAGAGCCAGACTCTTGTCAGTGGTAGCCTGCAACAGGGCAAGAGGCAATGGGCAGAAACTGAAAAACAGGAAATTCCACTTAAAGATAAGAAAACACTTTTTTACTGGGAGTATGATTGACTACGGGAAGAGGTTGCCTGGAGAAGTGGTGGAGTTCCCCTACTTGGAGATACTCAAAGCTGACTGGACATGGCCCTGAGCAATCTCCTCTAGCTGTCCCTGCTTGGAGCTGCAGCCTGGACAAGGGGATCTTCAAAGATATATTCCTGCTTCAGCTGGTCTGTGGTAACAACATAAACTGATATGTTCTGGCTTCAACCTATCTGACTGTCTGTCCTGTCTTTAACAACAATCAGCCATGGATGCCAAAAGAAAAAGTAAAAGCAACAGATCAAACATATTTATTTTGAACCCATTTATATTTTTTGTTACCAAGAATATTTTCCCTGACAAAAAAATAAATAAAAAAAAAATCTGTAATTAGTTACAGGTTATAGTTAAAAATAACAACAACAAAAAAAAGTATAGAAGTTCATTACATTATAGCCCTATTACTGTAAGAGGAGATAAACAGCAATAATTACTAATTCACCACCTCCACGTCATTCATGATACTGCAGACACCGACAGACTGCTCGCTGGGTGTTGAAGGGTCCTCCTCTGTTATTCTGGTTAGCCTCTCCCCACACATGTATAAAGATTCTTCAGATGTTTCACCTGATGTGCAAAAGGAACTCGTGGGAACTTCCTGAAGTTCCTTCCTTTGCAGTGAAAACAAATGCAAGGAATTAGTCTTGCCCTCATCCATACAGGGCTGTCTGTCTGCTGGCAGCCCCACCACCTTAGAGATCACCAGTGGCCCCAGGGAAGGGCTGTGGGACACTGTGGGTCAGGGAAGGAGGCACCGCAACACCCTGGCAGCCCTATGGTCCCCACCCATGCTTGATCCTTATACCATCATTCCTGAAGTATTATCTGACCAACAATCTACCTAATTTTAGCATCTTTGAAAAGGGTTTTACGCCATTAACAAGCTACTTTTTTTTTTTTTTCCATAGATACAGCATATAATAAATGTCCTGAAGTTATTGTTTTTTCCTTTTGCTGACACCTGACACCAGGAACATTTTGAATTCTGTTTTTGTAATGGGTTCAGCTGAAGGGTGGAATCTGGTTGACTTCTTTGGATTTGACAGCAACTACATCACATCTTTGCAGTGTGTTACTTATAAATGGCAACTGGACATTGTAATACTTTAAATATAACTTTCAACAGGATTCAGATAGAACAGCACCCATTCTCTTAAAAATAGCTAAGTAGCACAAAAATACTTCCCTTTTCCTATTGTTCACGTGAACTATACAAAATAACTTGGACACACAATAGTCCACAATTTTTGCTGCTAAAATGTTCTTTCGCCGTCACTTATTTATTTTTCCAGGTATCTGTGCCTGGTGATCCAGGCTGAAGGGGATTCACGGGGTCTAAACTGTGTGTGTCAACATATGAGATGGTCATCTAAACCTGGTTTGTATTCGGTGGGGGGAAACAGGCACATCTGGAGTGTCTGTTCCAAGATAGGAGGAAGTGCATGAGCAGGTGGTCAGATACTTGCAAAGAAAGTGACTCTTTCCCTCCTCTAGCTGTAAAACCAGGACTAGATGAGTGATTCAGGTGTAGACAACTACATTCTTGAGCTCTTAAGTCAGGTGAGATAGACCTCAACAGAAAGCATATGCACTAGTGGATCTCAGGATCAGGTACAAAGGTACAAGTTATGTTCTTTATATGTTGTAGCATATAACCTTTTTCTTTTTGTCACTTGATATGTATATGTAAACTGAATTTATCATATGCTAATTTAATCATATGCTAGCCATTATCTACTGCCACTTACAACATAAGAACATAACATTTATAGTTTTCACATTTAGGATCATAGGGTAACTCATAGTGGAAGGGACTTCTGGAAGTCATCTAGTCTGACCTCCTGTTCAAATCAGGATGGCACTGGAATTAAATGAAACACCTTATCCATATTACTTAGTAGGTAAGCATTATCCTCACCAGACTTATTGAATGTAACTTCACAACCTTGATCCTAAAAGCATTTGTACCGTGATTGCTTTCACATTTGGACTGACATCTTTACTTTTTAGACATCCTTTGAATGTCCTTCCTCAGGTTAATAGATATTATGGGTGATCGCTCAATGATTTTATCAACAGTCATCAAAGGAAAGCTATTTTACTGGCATAACTTGTGTCCAAAGAGCTTTTTAAAAATCTTGAAAAGGTTCTACTAATGTTTAATTTGATAAGTAGCCACTAGCTATGACCTTGCATTCAGTCACAGAAATTCACATGTAAGATCAAAACTTATTTTTAATGAAAATCTTCTTAACTAAGTACAGTTAGATCCTTGGGTTTTATGAGAAGCATGATTTTAAGCATCTATGGTAATATGACCATTACTTTGATTTTATTTTTTTTTTAATTCTTTTGAAGATTTGTGATTGTTATTTGTTATAACAGGCTTGGTTCAAAACAAGTGAAAGCAAGGCAGTATGCTCCAAACCACAGCACATTTTAACTCATTGTGCTCATTGTGAGAACACTGAAAACAATCCATTTATTCATTAAGGAGTGCCAAAAATAACTCTACGGTTTCTCTTTCACTTTTATACATAGATTTCCTTCTTTCATGTTAATCATTTCTTTTAACACTTTGCAAATTGCAAAAGAAATTTAAAATATCTCAAATTATTAGTTGTTTACTGCATTCTCAAAATATAAATGAAAACACAATACCAATATCACTGTGTAGCAAGTCTCATATGATGAGATTGGGGCATTTGAATCATCTGTAATATGCCCTGGCATTTTGATTAATATCATGAATGTTAAAGTAATTTCAAGTTATGGCAATACTTGTATACAGATACATATCCAGATTCATGAAGACAAGGGTTATTTTAAGCATTTATTGTTTAAATGTGTAGTTGAAAGTCTTAATCATTATTCTAAATTAGCATGATAATAGTTGAATTTGCTTAGTGTATTTCTCGACTGAGCCTCAAAGGTGTATCCATTTATAAACTTTCAGGATTCCATTTCATTATTAAATGACTGACATTTGAATAAGAGGCTAAAATATTAAACCATAGCAAAAATTGAAACAAAATTGGTAACACTGACTTCCACTATAAATCCTGTCCCCAGGGTCTCTTTGAAGAGTACTGTAGCTGTTGTCTTCTAAGTGTTTACTGAAAAGATTTTATAGTAATGCAACAAATGAAATCCCATAGACAGCATCCTATTTCACACAAATACTAAAAAAATGATATGAAAATTTCCAGTGTCATAGTTTATGGTGATCTTGTCCTGAATAAACTCATAAACACTTTATTCTGTCATTCAGTTTATATGTTGCTGTCTCACATTTGGATTGATGGTTGACAGCAATGATGTATAAATTATGCATGCCAATTTAGTGAACACCATTAAACCAAAAGAGTATGGGTAATTTCAATAATTATACATATAAATAGTATTATTAGCTCTGTCAAACTCAGTACCTGGATAGTATGTCAGTATATGATATCCACTAGGGATTTTAAAGGTTCAAGATTTTTCATGAGAAAAATGAGAGGTTCCAACTTCCATTTCTGTGCAGCTGGTATCTATAATCTGCAATCTGACATCATGCTTAAGTATCAAAGCTTTGATGTTGGCTGGTCTGTCCAGATCCATGATATATTTTCCAGAGGAAGAAGGTAGCAACTGAAAAAATAATTATTTCAAGTAATTATTATACAACACCAGTGGCATTATATACTACAATTATCAAAGAGTTAGACAACCTTTTTCTCTTTTATTATAACTTTCTTTCAGGTACTACTTATCTAACAAAGCTCTTCTCAAGTGACATGGCTGGGAATGGATGCTTTCCAGTTACAAATTAAAACCTCTACTCTATTGTTGTTTACCAGCTTTACTTCAGTGCTGCCTTTAAGCTCTTGCATGGTAGATGTTCTACAAGCACATAATAAGTGACAGCCAAGGAAAGCTTCTGGTTTAAAGAGACAGGTCAAATAAAGGATTGGACAAACACCTGCAAACATTTTTGTTTTCATCAGTTAGTTCAATGTTTGGGATGCTTCAGAAGCACTGCACAAGCAAAGTAGAGTCAGACAATGCACATGCAATTCAATGTTTGTCTGGTATTTCCAAACGTCTTACAAATACTGTTGCTAAACTATAAGAATTCTACTTTCAAAAGCAGTAGGTTGCCACACAAGTGGCAGAAATAGCAGGTATGCCAAATTATTTTTTTAGTTTCAAAACTTGACAACTTAGACACTGAGAGATTAAGTGATTGACTTTTCACTCGCAGTGAATCAGCCTGGCCACTGGAAATAATGGTACGTAACAGATCAAATATAAGTAATATTGTGGTTATTAATCTCTGAGTTTAAAAAAAAATAAAATAAAACCTTCTGCAATTTTAATCCTTGAGCAACGTTCTCCAGTTTCTAATTGCATATTTAAATAAATGCTCTACCAATGCAGCATTCTTATTTTGTCTTACAATATCCAGTAGAACAAATATTTACATTATTTACTACAACAAAAAACATGCTTTTGGCCTTTTTTCCTTTTCTTTTTCTTCTTCCTTATCCTATCAATGCCTTAGTTTCATCTTCGTTCAATTTTAAGACAACTAGTAGGTACTAAGAACTCAGATAATAATTCAGAAATATGAAACATTAAGCATAGAAACTGAAGGAAAAATTATGGAATGTAACGTAAAACCTATAAAGGGAAGTTATTTTACAATATAATGGCCATGAGTGCTCTGTTATAAAATAATATAACTTATAAAATAATATAACTTATAATATAAATAATAATATATATAAAATAATATAAAAAAATAGCAACAAGTGGGAAAAAATTCCACGTAACTTGCAGACTGTCTTGTGGCTCTTGTTCTAATAAGAATGCATGAGGGAAGCACAGGAAGCTTTCTTTTTGGTTCCTTCTGTTTATACCTGACTCTTGTAGAAAAACAGAGGATTGCTTACTTTATGTGACCCTGAGGGGAAAACATGGTAGTCAATGAATGGATTCACTTCCTTTTTCTTCCAGCAATCCTCTGAAGTGTCTTCACTTAGCTGCCTAAATAATTCTTTAGTTATCCCATGCATTGGTAAACTCTGGGCAGCACAGAACTTCTCAAATTACCCATAGATGATGCTCTCTAGTGGTACTCAAGCAGACAAAGAAAAAAAATTCCTTTTTTTTTGTGTGTGTGTGTGTGTCATTATCTCACTAATTCCTTGGCTGGATTATACTGTCAGACAGGATGTGTTAATGAATTAAAATTAAGCAAATTTTACCACCTACTGTCAACTGATAGCAATCACTCATAATTAGTATAGCAAATGCCTTCATGCACTTGCACCATGGATATACCATACACAGCTGAACCAAATCAGCTAAACTCTCCAGCCACAAGGACTATGCTGTGTAACACCAGTTCTGGATTTCGCCCTGCTATTTGGATTTTGTCCTGCGTGTCATGACACATGTTCTGACCAAGACAGTTTGCACTTGCAGAACCATCTCCCAGATCTACTCTAGAAGGACAGAAACAATTTAAGGCAAAGTTTCTGCATCCAAAGGATCTCTTTGCAACATGCCAAAGCACTAGGTTAGAAGTAGTCCATCAGAGCCATTCTCACCAAGCTCTGCCCTCCATTCCCTCTCCAAGGATACCATTAAACACTGTACTGACCAGTAACAAGCTTTATAAGGTAGTGCTGTAGTCAGGAAATACTTCCATCTCTAGCTGCATGTTACACAAGTTATTATTTAGAACCAGCAAAGGAACAGACAAATTTGAAAACAGATCTGCTGGAACTATCACCTACAAGATTCATGGTTCCTGAGAGGCTGGTCATACCCCTCAACCCCTCAACCCCCTCAACCCCTCAACCACAGAGATACTTGCTTGACATGTAAGCAAGTGAAGAATCACGCCTAGGTTTCTATAAATCACACGAAAGACTCAAGCAACTTATTAGACTATAGCTTTGTCCTACCACTATTGAAAAACATGGCATAGCAACTGTTATTATCTGCCTACTTCTTTCTAGCTATATAAAACTAAGTTTTACTTGAATATTCCTGTAGTCACTTGTAGTACAATCAAATCACAGTAACAGTTTTACTTCAGTTTACAGTCAGTTTCAATTGGTTTCCTTAAGATTTCTCTCTGGATATGAATAATAACGATACTATACTGGATTTTAGTATAGTACTAACCATACTATAATAGTATATTATAGTATATACTATAATAAATATACTACTTGTATGCCTAATTTACTTCACTGGAACCTCACAACCAGGAACATGGTCAGGAGTAAAAATTGAATACATACAGCTGACAGACTGCTCTCCACCTCCCTATACACAATTACTAGCGTGGTTGTAGATCACTGCCCATTCTGTCCCTTCACAGCAGGAAGGTTTCTAAATGCTATTATCTGTTGAGAAGATGAGTACAATAACTCCACATGTAACTATCTGAATGCAAACACTCCTGCTTATAAGCATAACCACTTTTATAGTAAACTTGATCCAGCCAGGGCTGGGGCCATAAACTGCAAAATATTTACTGTGTTATAGAAGCAACTTGGGGAATGAGCAGCAGATCAGACAGGGAGGGCAGCACAGTATTTTTGCATGTTTATTCTTCACCATTTTGCAAGTTTGCATGATTATTTTACACATTTATAACTATCTATCTTCAGAAATGTTCTCTTTGGAAATGAAAATTTAAATTAGAAGAAAAAAAATCACACGTATGCACAGATTATTTAATGTCAGTTTTTCAGGTTACTCTAGAAATACTCCCACAGAAAAACACCAAGATGTCTGTGACCATTTGGAAGCCACTCAAGTTGACAAATTCCTGGACTGTTTTTCTGAAATGCTCAGTCTTCGATGACTTCCACGGTTCCTTGTGCCTTCTCTTGTGCAATGAGTGCTTCGGAATGAACCCCTATTGACTGTTTAACTCTACTGAAATATTTGTTTGGCGGAAAAGCCAGTAGCAGCAACACATCCCTGAATGACCAGTTTGGGAGGGTAAGAAATAACACTGGCTGTGAGATCCTACTTTTTCGAGGAGCTGGAGTCCAACTCTAATTTATATATATATATATATATTTTTTTCCCCCTATGGGCTTCTATTTAGCTGTACATTTAGGCTGCTGTTTTGACCTTTTTGTTCCCAGATATGAAAAGAAATAGTTATTTTACATTGCACAACTATTTTGAATCAAAAGCACTGACTGGAGTAGAAGAGGTTAAACAGGCCTGGAACCATAGTGGTATATGAAAAGACAAAAACTGCCTAATAACTTAATACACAGTTACCTTGTGGAATAAAACCTGACCCACATCTCCTCTCAGCAGCCCCATACTGGACCTGAACTGAATGACTTTAAAGAAACCTGAATAGGACTTTACAAGAGTTCTTGCCTCATGCACCAAGGAAAAAGTGATAGGGGGAAGAATAAGAAGGCAATTAAATAACCTTAAGCAAAATGGATGAGCCATGTGCAGCTGCAGGTTAAGTAAGGGGTTAAAGCTGCTTCCAATAGCCAGAGGCTCCATACCTGCTGACAGTATCTAGTTGTCAGGATCTTCTCTCACACCCATATTTATCAAGGAAAAATGGGAGAATGCATCTCATTCCTCTAGGAAAAAGCATACATATCTGTTTGTGCATACACACATATGTACATGTATGTATAAATAGATATATATATATACATATATATACACTTACATACACATGCAGGGAGGTAGCCTTGGGTGTGAAGCAGAAAGACAGCTTTAGGCTACTGAAGCATCTGTGCCTGACCTGCGCTTTTGCATTAGTTTCTTTCATTTTTACAACCAGGATTATATTTCCAGCCAGCATACCTCAAAGCTGACAGTTACTTACACAGAAATGTGAAAGACTAACTACACTGTCAATAAATGGACTGCACTAGTTCTACCATTTTTTGTTTATTTATTATACTGAATGTTGTTCCCCAAAGCATATTTAAACACCTCTGACCGGGATATTTGCATGCTCATTTTACTTTATACAAGTGCAGTATGTTTTCTGGTGCACATTTACAAGAAATCAGGTAAAGAAGATAAATTAGAAGCAATAAAATAACGCCAATGACCCCAGCTATCTTCCAGCCTCGCAAAAGACAATAAAAGGAACTCCCTTTGCTCCACCAAGTATATTTAAGAAAGTGGCAGGGTCATGGCAAGGCCGAACTACAGATTCCTCAGTTGCCATCTGCAGATTTACACCTTGCAGCTATTTTTTACTGTGTGTCCTGTAATCATTTTCACGGAACTAGTGAAAGTCACTACCCAAATAGTATTTGCACTTAAAGACCATCAGAGAAGGAAAAAAAAATGCTCACAAAAGGATAGACTAAGAAGAGAAAATATCCTCAGAAACAGGAAAGACTAATAGAAACACTTGCTAGAATTTTGCAATAGGGACCAAAATTGACCTGGGAGAATACTTTTAACTGACTCTGAACTGTTGTAGAACAGTTCACTTGATTTAGAAAAGAAATTAAATCTCAGATGACACAAAACCTGCTATAAATGTTTATAACCTGGAAAACTTCTTCTTGAAGGACTTGAATCAATGTTGCCAATCCCTTTCCTCCCATGCATCCAGCTGCCATAGCAAGCAGAATGCAGCAGCTTCCTCCTCTCAAAAACAAAACAAACAAACAAAACCCACAAAAAAACCAAACAACCAAACAAGAAAAAAGCCACCAAACACAACCATTCCAAGAGAAATTACAGTTGAAATTTAGTCAATGGAAAAGAGACCTTTTCATTTTTAGGAATACAAGATTTACAAGAGCTTTTGTTGTTGTTGTTGTTGTTGTTGTTTTTTGTTTTTTGTTTGTTTGTTTTTAAAGAACATACGGCTTTCCACTTGGTTGCAAAAAGAGGGAAAAATCTGGGAAAGAATATTTTATATGCACGAAATTACAGATGGAAAATACTTATTAGATCATTTGGCTCACTCATTTGCCAGTGTAGGATTGTTCTCTACTGTAACCTAACAGCAATTCTATTAAACTCATCCACTTAGTCACAGTAGCCAGAGCTTACAATTCCTGGGAGTGTTAGCATTGGTGGGAAAAATTGTTCCCTCGGTCATCTTTATCAACTGTTTTCCAAAGCAGATACAGACAGGAGTTGAACCATAGTGGTGGTGTATAACGGCACTAGAAAAACAAGAAAGATATTTTTGTTTTTTAAACTGTGTTTTTAACAGGATGCAAAAACACTCCACAGACCATGCAAAATGCAGGCACAGAATACCTGGGTTAACACACAGCCTGTTGTAGTTGGTGCACAAGGTGCATGTTGTGCAGATAAACTGAAACTGTAAAATGAGAAGCAAGAAAATAATATAAAAAGGATTAAGTAGATCATTTTTGCTTTTCACTTTCAGGGGGCTCTTTAGTTGCACAAGGTAGGTGCTTCCCTTAAACCTCTTGATTGCTTCATTAAAATTCTCCCCTATAACTCTCTCTTGCCATGAAAACGGCAAGGCACCTAATGCAACTGCCTGTCATCTCAACTAACATTATCCCACTGTTTATCTTGGTTCCCTCTTTGATTACTTCCTTCTTTATTTATTGTCTTACCATTTTTTCAGCCTTCCAGAGAGGAGGTGGCCTTCTAGGCCACCTTTTGATTCTCTGTGCAGACACCTGAAAATAATGTTCCGGCTAATCACTACAGTGTCTAATGACTAGAGTAACATGATATTTTAGGACAAGACTGAAGAAATTTTAGCCAATGAAGTAAGCATGCCTCCAGACCCTAGAAAATGTGATTTTGTATGCTGCAGGTACGACAAAGTCAAGGCAATCAAGAGTAGATGTTCACCAATCTCTGTCGACCAGCCTTTCAGTCAGACGAGGATTAAGCTGCTGCTGCCTGACCAGCTCTGCTCTCCAGAAGGAGCATTCTGTGTAGTGATACCTGCCACATTTTGACATGATATATCTGGAGACGACTCTGACCTCAGAGCAGTATTTTATGACCCAAACTAGGCAAAGAGAGTTTCCTCTTAAGTACATAAAAGTTGGATATTTCTCAGGCAAAACAATGGTCATAGCACTACTTTTCATGACTGAGGACAGACAGAATCTCACAGTAAACTTACATGAGATTAGGAACCTTGTTATGAATTTTGTGCCTTGCCTCTAAATTAAAATAAAATTTAAAAAAAGTATTAATTGATTTTCTTGCTTCTAGTTATTTGTAAAGCATATTATTATGACATTTGAATTAATCAAGTAATTTTTCTACTTAGATTGAATGTACCTAATTCTTTTTCTAGATCAGATACAACAACTGAGTTACATAAGTGGAGACTGAAAAATCTATCTCAATGAGAAGGAAAACAAACACAAATGGGAAACAGGTCATCACTTTGCTGTTAAATCCTCCTCTCTCCTGATCTTCAGCAAAAACCTGAACAACATAAAAGCTGCTTCAAGTTTTTATGAGACTCATGGCAGAACAGCACATGGCACCATAGTAAAACTGATTCATCTTGACCTCTCCTTTCATGACTAGATATGAAAATAGATTCTAATAAACCTCCAGCATATATCCATATTTATGCTGCATGCTTTCTGAAGCAATACACAGAGATGCTTCAGATAGCTACTACAATGAGATTAAAAGCGATACTTCAATTATATTTCAAGAGTATATGTGATCACATTTTGAATCTTTTGGCTCTTCACTTATCTTACATTAATAGCTTTATATCACTGATAAATTACTTTTTCACTCAAATACTGTTATGCATACATTAAATGTGAAACAAGATCACAGTATTTTTGCATAGCCTTGTAACCAAAAGGCAAGTACTGTGTGATGCAGTATCAGTGCAAAGTAACTAATGACGTGTATCTCTCTACCCTTCACATACATCTCTGACAGATTTGTATTCCTTCCGACACCAGAATTTTATTTGGTTCTCATTTTGGGTTCATTCTCAAGATGCAATGACAGCCAGCAATTCTATTGCCTGGTATATCCATGGTCCTTATCTTGGCCCCAGGACTACAGCTCCTTCATACAATGTGCTCTGCTTCTCTGCTCCAGTTAAAAACAAAGACTAGAAATAGCAAATCATTCATACAGAACTAAATAAACTGTGAGAGCACACGTTCATCATCACCCTCAACAAAAGCCCAAAATGCTCAGTGTGGCCCCACGCTTCCTTCTCACCCCCTTGGAGGTAGGGAGCTGTTAAGCTGCTATATACACAGCCCGCAGGCATGGAGGAAACTGAATATCGACAGAGCTCGAGGCTTCTTCCCTCCTCCTGGAGCAGCTCAAAGAGAGTACTGTGGATTCTCCCTTGCTCAAAGAAGACTGACATAAAGAGCATCAGTAGAGAAGTGGGGGCAGGAGGGGCTATAAGCATCAAATACTCACTCTTCTGTCTGTAGAATAGAAAGTGCACGAATAGCAAAGAAACAGAAGTGGAATATAATAAACCACTATCAAAATGTCAAAGGAGTAAGTAGGGCTCAGATGACTTTATATCAGATCATGTAGGCAACTTGGCAACCTAGAAATATCCAGGAAGCACAAAGGGAATGGGAGTGCTATAAACTACAAATTGGCACATAGTCTCAAGATATACTCACAGCTCCTTTTACACAGAGAGAAGCTCTCTAAGATAATTGCAGGCACCACGTGCCTGCTTACTTCTTGCTCTGTATTAGAGAGAAAGACAGGATTTCAGAACAGTCCAAGTGTTCATATGAAATCTCTCACATAAGTTAGTTCTTTAAAGTCCTACTACTCCTGCACTTAGAGCCAAAGAGAGCTGCGCTTTTATCCACTGAATCATGTTTTCCAGTGATTGTCTCCGGGCTAATCCATCCTTTCAGCATATATCTGCATACATTAGGAAATGTAGCACGTATGCTAATTCTCTATCATCAAGACCCTAGCTAGGTTGCTATCATCCAGTAATCCCCATTAAACGCTTTTTCATGGGTTCAGGAAAGCCTCTAAATCAAACATTTTAAGCATACAACAGACTCCACATTAGTTTTGCCTATGCATCATTAGCTCTTCTACCCTTGCAGCCACACCAATGAGCTAGGAAATTAAAACTGAGAAAATCAGAGGAGAAACAAAATGAGGTGGGGTGAGAGGGAGAAAAAAGTTTACATTTTTGGTAGAACAAAGGTCTTGAAAGCAAGTGCTCCTTTTTTGCCATGGGAAGTTCAATAAAGAAGACCAACAACAAAAAAAAAATCCCTAATAAAATTTGTCAAACAATAGCAAGAAGAGACAAGATAGATGTTTCCAAGTTATATTTGCTTCTAATTCCTCCTCAGTGTTTGGTAAACTGTATGCATGCACTTAACTTTATATTACATCAGTGAACATGGATTTTGAAAGCATTTGTAGAAACGGGTCCTTACTGTGTCCTGCTTTTAAATGACTTCCAAGTACTTTCTGATATATAAAATACAAATATTGCAACCTAGAATTGCTCTAGTTTGAAAAGAAAAAGATTAAGACTAGAAAGTTGCTAAGTATTCTGTACAATATCTTTTACACTACGATTATGAAGTCTTTTGCCATCAAAACAGAGCAAGAGGACCAAACAGCCATCCTGCCACTCATGCCTGACAGAGAGGGCTTTATTGAAAAGAGAGACAAGATAGATATTTGCTGTGTTTAAGGAAGTAGGTTCTTTCTCAACTCCTGATCAGCAAATGCCAGCAGATACTTTCTGAAGACAACTGATGTCAGCAAAAGACAATTTCCATTATATAACAAAAGAAGGAACAAGCCTGCTTTCCAGCTCCTCAAAACCACAAATCTTTGGTCCTCCCAGCATTACTTTCATGTCCCTCACCATGGCGGATGGGGCTCACATCAAGCTGGACCTGTGAGACCTGTTTAATTTTTTATCCCTCTCTGCAGGAGAACATCAATGTGTGACAGCTTCTGGGGAGCAGATGCCTGTTTGCACATATTAAGAATGACACAGGGTAGGAGGCTGTAATTCTCCCACCATAATGCATAAATTCCACTTTCTAATTATCTAAAGCCATTGAATCATGGAGCAACTACATTTGAGACACAAACTGTTACAGAATCAAGTTAACGCAAGCTTAAGGGGCTATAACGATGCATAAATTTTATTAGAAAAACAGATTATATGTAGGACCATGACACCACTTTATAAGCTATGCTATTTGGATCTGAAGTGATAAAATACTTCACTGTCATGTATTGCAAGTCCATTGTGTAGCAATTTTTTTTTGTGTCTTTTCCCCTTATATCCTTACTCCCTAATCTGTACAAATCCTATTGAATTCTATCAGTGTCATTTGGATTGTTTGATCTTAAATTCATTTTATGACACAAGTAAATTTATATTCTGCTCTTGATCCCATCTTATGAGTCATTTGTAAGAAATGATAGTGGTCCTAAAAGTAATCCCTGTGGTATGGCTATTAGTGCTTTTCTTACTTGAGAATGTTTCATTAATCGTACCACTCTCTCTCTTTTTTGCCAGGGACCTTTTTTGGTTTCCATTGCTATCTGTCACTTTAATCCTAAAATGGTTTGAAATGGCTTGCCTTTTTCTTTATTTTCTTAAGTACTACTGAGTATTGCTCACAATATTGTCTTCTGCACACTTCTAAATACAGTGGAAATGAAAATTAGTAAATTAGTGGGTTTTGTTTGTTTGTTTGTTGATTTTTTTTTTTTAGGTGGGAAGACTGCTGCTCTTCCCTTTTACATCATTTCCATCCAAAAAAATTTCAATATTGTTTTTTTTTTCAAAACCAAACACATATTAACCAGCCATCAGATTACTTTTTAGACACAGCTCCTCTTAAAAAGACCAGAAATTATACTCAGTTCATCATTCATTACATGTAACCTCAGTCTCTTAGCACAGAATTCTTTCCATGAAAAGTGTTAGGGAATATTTGTAGCAATAAGAAAAAAGGGATTTTTTTCCCCTTGTAGCATTTAACTTTAGTTCCAAATCGTTATGTCTGCACGGAAATCTTCTGAAGTCAGTAAGACTTCATGTGGCTACAAATATTCCTTCATATGGAGGTAATTTATATTGACTGCTTTTAGAAGAGTAACAGCTGTGTGTGAGAAGAATTCTTTCGAAACAAATTAATTGCGATCTTCAACTTTACACATTCTCCATGGGTGGTGCTGACCTGCCAACGGGAGAGTTTAATGTTGCTTTTATACAATTTTGCCATGAGGAGCTTCCAAGATTGCATCAAAAATATAACATATGATGTAAAGCCCACAGTCAATATAGAATCACTTATCTTTTTTTTTTTTTTTTCAGTTATCTTTAAAAAGAAAAAAAATCTTCATTTTGGCAGAATTTATTTGGGAACAAAATTGATTTCATACAATTTTATCACTGCGTCTCACTTAATCTAGATACTTTACCATCAGCTCCCTGTCTCTGAACTTACAGCCACTGAACGTTTCTAAGGTTAGCAGTTTAGGAGTAAGATGACATAGTCTTCTTTCACTTAAATTTTGTCTTGACACCTGGTGAACCTTTCTGTGCTTTCCATAAAAATCCCTCAACTTTAGCCATTTCATTGTACTGGGATTTCCTTGATAATAATGAAAGTGGTGTTTTAATACTTCTGAAGACAAAAGGAGGTTGGAAAGCTGGACTAGTTCCCATGTTTGGTCCTAGAACAGAGGGAAAGTTATTAGAGATGGAAAAGGTAAAGCATTTGTAACTGCTCACAGATAATCTGAACACTGGATGGCATGACACTGACTGGTCATTCCACATTTAAAACCACCACAACAAAATTAACTCTTCCCTGAACACCAAGGCCTACTTACCCAAACTTTGTTTGTTTTTGTGGCTTGACTCCATTATGTCAGTCAACATGGCCCAAACGTTAAAAAAAGGCCTTCTCAGTGAAGCTTACATCCAGGCTTAATCCTTTTAGTCCCACTGGGTTTTTATTTAAGTTGTCTTCTTCCCCAAAGAAGACTAAATGGTCTAGCAGAGGCCTCTGTAAATGTCACCTCTTCCATCTAGATGCTTTTTCTTCACCAGTGATACCACTGTGATGTTGGTAGCAACCTCTGCCAGTCGTCTTCCTGTGGAACCTGTACCTCTATGGCTGTGTGACCCACTTATAATATCCATGTTACACCTTTAATGCTATATTAGCCTATGGCAGCTGGTGACATTTTAGAAAGAATTGCTTTAATGAAGTGAAATAAGTAAATACATATTTCTAGGCACAACAGAGACATCTGAATTAACTGGAAAGGGATGAAGTTAGTATGTGTATAGGAAAAATAAAAGGTTAAATACATCTTCAATCTTTCTATATGCTGTTTAGTGCAGTTAAATAAGATTTCTGTTCATAGTCATATATTTACACACATTTTCAATGGAACATTGAAATTATGGAACATTCTATTACTAGTTAAATGTATCTGTCATTCTCTTTCTTTCTTAACTCTCAGATAGAAAGATTTTCCAGAAACAAGAAACCGATGGGCTGCTATGTGTGTACACTAGTATCTGCTGAATGGGCACTGACCTGCCAGGCTGCCTGGGCCTGCTCTAACAGATACTTAAAAGCCTCAAACTGGCAGCACAGCCAGGCAAATCCCTTTCTGAAAACAAATGGGGTACATCCCAAAGAGAAACATCATCATCCTCGGTGCTGCGGAGGACAATGTTTCCAATATGACTGTATTTTCCCTGTCTTACCGTTTCACAGAAATCAACAGCATTACACTTGTAAAGTTTGGTATATTTATGTTTTTAATTATTTTTAACTTCTGTAAGCTTTGTGGGCCACCTTTTTAGCTTCTTTTAATGCACAAAAAAAAAAAAAAAAAAGTTTTGTAAAACAATGTTAGTAATCAGATGAGATTGTCATATCTGGATGAACACCAGCATGCAGCTACAAAGGTGCACCTATTTTGATCGTAGCTGCCACATTGCACATGGTACTCTTTATGATATACTGCCTTCAATCTTAGGTTTTATTTTTTTCACCTTCTGTTTCTTTTCTTTCCTGCTGTGTTTTTTTATTCATTACTGTTGGCAGGCTTGCCTTCATTTTATTTTTTTCCTCCTGCTGAGGTGCAGTAAAATAAATTAGTTTAATACATTTTATAAAGGTAGTTGATTTAATTTTCCCTTTGGTATGTCTGAAGACACAGCTGCTTTAATAAATTGATATTAAGACAGTTGGGTTTAAATGGTTCACGATTTTCTACCTGCTGTGGAAGACGCCAAGTACTTTAGTCAAATATTTTTAAAAGTGCTGGAAATAATTTTTTTCCTCATATTGCTGCCCTGAAGATACACATTTGTCAAACTAAGGATTTATTTCTTCAGAATACAGGGAAACAAAGTAGTTTGGCTGGTTTGATTGCTTTGATTCTAAGCTGTTCAAAGCTTAGAAATAAATTCCAACTGGAAAATACAGTCATACTCTCAGAAACAAAGATTTTCGCATAAAATAACTATATCTAGGCCTACTTAAGATTTTTATAAGGGTGAGTTTTCTTCTGTCTGTGTTTTTACCTACTGGAATATTATATGCATCTAGATCACAAACAGTGAACAGCAACACAAAGAAGTATACAGAAATCCAGGTCTTATTCCAATGGAGATTTACATGTTTAGGTTATAAAAGTAAGTAATTCAGAGCTTTTTAGGTGTTCAGGCAAGACTCTTAGTCAACTAGCTCTGGGTAGCAGATGCTCAGTCACCACTCAAATACCCACAGCAAACAATGTTTTCAACAACAGTGCTACAAATGGAACAGATACAAGAGGTCAGATACCCATTTGGGATAAATACTCACAGCTTCTTGGCTTTAATGTGTCCAAGAACAATTAGTTTCCATTAGTGTTTGTCCTGGAGAGAGAAGCAAGTGTGCCACAAGTATTCTACACAGTATTCTACAGTATTCTACACAGAAATTAACTACTTTTGTAACATGACACAAGATAAGTCTTTTTATAGTACCATAAGAAAAAGCCGAGAAAAGTGTATGGTCTTTTTGAGTACTTTAATCTCAAGTTCTCACATTTGTGTACATTTAGAATAAAAATACACAAATATAGCACAGAGAATACTATGCTTTCTTTTGACTAAACAGGAGTATGTTCTGAGTCATTTAATAGCCTCATTACTGTTCTTTTTGTGGTGAAAATAAAGCCATTCATGTGGAAAAACAGAGTGTGGGAGCTTAGGTATACGATATTTCTGCTCAAACTGATCTACAGACAATATATTCTAGTGATGAGCTAAACTGATGTTGGCAGCCTGTATCCATGCTCCACCAGCATTTAAAAGTTGAAATCAATAACACAAGGGTCCATGAAGAACTATAATCAAGCAGAGGAAAAGAAAGGGGGGAAAAGAGAGAAAGAAATCAATTTCAGTAGCTTCACTGATATTTTTTTTCAATATTCTAAAATAATGTAAAATATCAGAGGATAAATAAAACAAAAGCCTGATAGAAAAATCCTAGAATTGAAATTTTCCTGAGAGAAATACACAGGTAAATTTAATTAAATGTGGTTTAGCATTTAAGACCATCAGAGAAGTGTTTATTTGGATCATTCTTCCAACAATTAAATCTAAGACACTTGAACGTATTTACAGCTGAAGAGTGGCTATGTAGAAATCCAAGCCATAAATTAATTGGGATGCAGTTTGAGGGACAAGGTCTAGCAGCAATTAACCAGCATCACCAGAGTTCAGTTCTCATGCTTCTGTCTATGCCACTTTCGTTGGGTAAATAATGAGTGCATTACATAAAAATGCAAAATCATGATCAGCTACTAATGGCCAAATACTGATAAACATTATTCATATATAAGCATACAAATATCATTGGATGACTAAGTGTAGTCTAAACTCTCTGTACTTAATGATTTTACTACAGCCCTTTTTATGTCAAATAAATAATTCTAAATGTTTGTGTACAAATATACGTCTCATATTCTTATGTACTTGTTTTAAATTCTATAGGAAGAAAGTTATGCCTTGACAAAGGATTTAACATGGCATAGTGACATAGGAGTTACTTCAGCTTCTTTCAGAAAAATGGAATAATTTTCTTTCCTGAACATGATTTCTCTTCCGCAGTAACAACCTCCTGAGATGCTTCTCTGCTGCCAACACCACCAAGACATAAAGTTGAAAACTATGCTCCAAATTTTTCTATGCCATCTGTCACAGAGGCCCTTTTTTGACCTTCCCTCTCTGTCACGACAAATACATTGCACTGAATAACCATTCTGTCTGGTCAAAGTTTCTAGATTCCTTATTTTTTAAAGGGCAAATATTTACCCCATCATAGCTATCATCTTCACACCACATGTCCCTGATCACTCTGGCAATGGGACCTGTGATGCCCAGGACCTTTGTTGCTCTCCATGGCCCAGCAGGTTAAGGTCCACCTGTGAAATAACCTGGCATGGACTGCTATGTTTTTAAAACTCTACTGGATTTGTGTACAGAGAAGAGGTTTGAAAACTGTTAACATAAGCAGAAGATAAACACCGCTTTAGTCAATTAAAAGCATATAAATATAATTTACCATCATTAAGTGTAAACCTAACTATCTAACAAAAATATGTCAACAAAGCAGATAAGATTTTATTTTTTTTAGCAGCAATGCCTGCTGTCTCCTGCTGCAAGCACATTGCTGATGTTCCAGCTATTCACCTCTTCCCTGTTTTGTTCTCCCCTCTACCACTTGTCGTACAAAGAGTGAAAAGAAATTGCTTTCTGGCTTTTAGAGGTGACCAAAAGAAGCCTCAGAGGCATGTAATTAACACAATCTATTAATGGCACAAAAAGTGCACTGCTGATGGAGTCTAGCTTCCCCACAAGCAATCAGATTGCCACTACTTCCTATCAAGAAGACAATGTAAAGATAAAAATTAAATAACAAGTTAAAAAAAAATAAAAATAAATAATTCTGAATGGGTAAGATCATCTCTTTTCTCATAACATTATTTTTCAAAGCAATGTATTTTTCCACCACTGCCCCTCCCATAATAGCTGTTCTGTTACTCTGATTTAACACAGTATCCCTGGGCTTTAGTGATAGCTTGATGGCTGGACTGCAGTTTAGTTTTAAACTGTATAAGCGGTGTAAATAATAAGAAAAATAAGGTCTTCTGGGAAACTGACATCCCAGAGTGCTTTACTGAAAATCAGATAGTTCAGTTTTCCTTTTGTGAACCCAAGAAAAAGGGCTGATTATGTTTTTCTAATCTGTTCTTTTCTCTAAAGACAGTCAAGGTCTTTTTAGGTAAGTGTTTCAACATAGAACAAAATTACCTTAGGTGAACAACAAAAAATATGCAAATTACAGTGGTATTAGCAAAGCTTTTGACACCAAAGTAATTAAATGCTTCTTTTTTTTTTTAAAAAATGTGCAAGTGCAAAGTCAAATCTAAGACAATCTTCCTTATTTACTCCAGTTGTTTTTTTTTTTTTAAAAAAAGAACTATAAATTGTACATATGACTGTTTTGTAATTCATTGGTCACTTTTTGTTCTTCTTTTTGTTCTTCATTCCTGCTAGTATCAGGAAGAAAAGAGTCCAAGTTTAAAGTGGGTAACATTTTAAACAATTCAAAATGCAATTTAGCTCAGTTTTTATCCATACCATAAAAGTAGAAAACAAATTGTGAAGTTTGTCATTCATTCTTCTTTTTGCTTAAAGAAAGACTTAGAGATCACACTTGGTATGACAACCAGAGACACAGAAGCAAATTATAAAATTCAGAGACAGGTCCAGTTTCAGATAATACTTCATCTTGCATCATCAGTTTCTATAAGTATTTATAGCGAAACATTTGCTTATGAAACACAATAATTCATTTTTCCATCTATCTTCTTATTTCACTGGAAATAATTACAAAAGGTATTTTGAGATCCCTAGGAGAACACTGGGAAATCTTCCTGCTGACTTTTGTTCACACCTTAGGAGTATTATAAGCACAGATCATAAGATGGTTTAAATGCTATTTGTGGAGGATGCTCAGACGTAGCATATAAACCAGTAACTATACGAATATTCATAATATTGATAAATAATGAAATTAAAGACATTAGGCAAAACAAGTTATTTTTATTAGTATCCAGTTTTTATATTCATTATGGCAATGTATTTGTCTTTTTTTTTTTTTTTTACCCCTCCTTTCATTGTAAGTAGATGAATACTCTTGTTCAGCAACAAGAAGCTGGCCAACAGTCACACTGGATGGCCAAGAGACAATATTAGACATTATCATTCTCATTACATAGTGATCGTTTTCCCTATTTCTCACTGCTTTTGTACAGAAAATATTTACCCATATAAGGCCTGATACTTCACAGGCAGTAAAAGAGCTTACAAAAAGCTACTAGTTTTCTTAGCACTGTAACTCTGCAATGGCAATATTCATCTTTTATTCATTAATTTTTAAACAACCTCATCTATAAACACCTAACTCCTACATAGGTGTTTCCTATATGACTTTTCACTTGCATTTTTTTTTGGATTATGACTGAAGTAAAGACAGTTGGCTTGGAGAGGTTTTTACATGTTATAAATCAGATAATGGTATAATTTGAGGATTTGCTTCCTTCCAGTGCAGCTAATACCACTTAACCCAGGCATACGGGTACATTTTCTTTCTCCCTGCCCCAGGCAGAAACAAACTGAAGATGAATTCCCTGTTTAACATACAGAAATAGGGAAATTTGCTGCTAATTACAGTGGTTAGAATTCCTGGTGGGTAGCGTGGCTGTCTCCCAGCTGCACTCAATTCCACAGACAATTCTCTTAGGTTGTTAAGTTACTCTGCTCTTTTTCAGCAAAATTCTTAACAAAATTACCAGCAGCTTTTATCAAGCTGATATTGTAATTACTTTTGGGAAACAAATGGTGTCTGAGGAAAAGAAAACCACATTTCCATGCTTAATTTGGTAATGGGAAATTTGGAGAAAGCGAGAGAGCTCTTAATAAATTCTCATCTTTTTCTCAAGTGGGATGAAATAGGACACTAAAAGCTCATTGATGAGGGTACTATTAAGAAGCAAAACTGTGACCTTAAATCCTAGTACCTTTACTCTTATGAGTCCTGAGTAAGTTTGACCACTCAAAAAAAAGAAAGAAAACACTCAGAAAGACAGCTGGATCTGGGGTAGAAGATTGTATGTGCTCAACTGTACTCTTCTAACATCTCACTGCACCACAGTCTTTTCTCTCTCTTCCTTGTAGAAGCAAATTACTTCTCCTCTTTTCATGTAGAAGCTCCCATTATGGCTGAAAAACTGTTAAAGATAACAAATAAAAAGAATAGAGTCTGAACTCCTATCATAACTATGCCCTCTCTTCTTATTCTAACTGTAGGGAGTGTGAGGAATTAATTCCTTGTTTTCTCACAGGCTTGAACAACAATTAAGGAGGAGAACTGCATAGTTAGCCTGTGAGATTCAAGCGCATGAGCAAGAAAGCCACAATCCCACTACAAAGTATAGCAGAGGAATTCTGCTTGACCACGCATCCTTGGAGCAGAAAATCTATAAATCTTTGCTTCCCTTCTCTCAGCTTTGAAAACCTACATATCCTGTTATATATGAAATTTGTAATCATTTCCATAACCATCACCTCCACTTCTCAATACTTAATGTAGAATCAATTAGAGGATAGTATCCTTACAATTTTTTTATTATTACAGTTTGAACTCCAAAATCCTGAGTAGTCAATGCACATAACAATAATAGATGAAGTATATAAAAAAAAAAAAAGCAGAACTTCTGCAAGTAATTGTTGCATTGTAAGCTTATTAAGTGGCAACTGTATGTTTAAAGTGGGTCCAAGTAGAGCACTGTCTTCTCCCACTGACAGTAATACTCTGCTTCCCATTTATTTAATATGAGCCCAGCCCATCATTGAGCGTTTTTTTGTTGTTGTTGTTGTTGTTGTTTTTTTTTACAAAAGATATTCACAAATTAACTCTGGATGCTTGAAGAGAACTTAGTGAATCTAAGAACATAGTGAAATTTTAAAATCAACTCAAGCTTTAAGCTTTCTCACTTAAGAAAGATGATGGTAAGTAAGTGTCAAATACCAGTTACTAGTCCTCCCTAGTATATATGTAAAATTCTGACCTCATCAGAGCTATGCTGATTCACAACAGCTGGGAGACTGGCATTTTCTGTTTTTAAGAGTTACACTGGGAGTTCTCTGGTAATAACAACTGCATCTCACTGGTAGTGCTAAAATTAAAGTGGGACCACATGTGAGCTCTGGGAAAGTATTGACCTTACATTTTCTAGTTCACAACTCTTTAAAAATGCTTTTAAATGTGCCGAAATATGACATTTCTCTACAATATTTTCCAAGATTCCTTTCAACGCATGTAGGATACAACTAAATGATTAAAATGAGCAACAGAAATTACCAGCAATAAACTGATCAATTTTAAGGGGACCATCATATTTGGTGCAAAATGCCTCTTTTTGTTATAAGCCAACTATTATTTTTTAAACACATTGCTTTGGTAAACACATAAGGATGTGTTATTTGAGTAGGCATTACAGTGAATCATTCTTGAAGTATTTTCCTTTAAAAAAAAATCACGTTTATCACCAAAAGTGTTTAACATCCTGCTTTGTATTCTATGTTATTAGAAGAATCTTGTGAGAATGAACAATTTGGAAATAAAAGAAGTAAACTCAAGCCTCTGTACTTGTGTGTTATTTCATAGTTTTAGTGTAGTTAGTGGCATCAATGCACTACTACCTACCACCACATAAGAAATGCACACTTGTGAATTCAGGACCTTTTGACTTTCAGGACCTTTTGAGGAGAAATAAGGACTTTGAGTTGATTTACATAGTCTACTGTAGCATTCAGCAAAATAAAAATCACTCGCATGCACTGTCATTTCTCAATACATTCTAGCTACTTTAGATACTACAGCAATCTGTTCATGGAGAAGAGCTTGAATCCATGTCCTTACCACTTGTCTCTGGAGAAGTGGAATTGTACATGTGGATAAAGAGAACAAAAGTCATTCTCTATTTTGCAGGCACAGTAGAATTTGCTTCAGATTCCAGTCAAGAACAATTATTTTGCTTTACTACTGTTATAAACATAACTGCCCTATCCCTTAAGATCACCATATATTGTTTATATTTACATTTAAAACAAATCATAGTGATATAAATATGAGTGAAGAACTGAGTATAATGTTTCTTTGCATGAGTATGGGTGAGAGGAAAGGGCCAGAACTGTAAAGAAACTCATCAATTTGCAGAATTTTTATAGCGTACTTACTGTCTGTGTAGCCAAACACTGTATGGCTTGTTCTACAAAGAACTGAACTGCTCAGTGGACACAACATTTCCACTATGATCTGAGTGTTGCTCATTTCACTGCTCAGGGTGTTTCTGAGTACTGAGCTGTTGATGTTTCTCCCATTTCAGCGATCACAAAACTGAATCCTTGCCTCTCCCAGGTGACTATTTTTTGAAAATTAAAGATCTGAATACCTCTTGTGAAAAGAGGACAGTATTTCCACAGAATTTCAGCTAACGTGTCAAATAAATTCATTTCATGAACCAAAGCTTGAAGAACTGCTAATGTCATGATTACCTATGGCCTTTCATCAGAGTATGATAATATCATTCTCTAATTACTTTCTGACACTCTCTGAGGGATGAAAGGTGCTATCTAAAAACAATTTTATTCCACCTTTAAAGTGGAAGTGAGAGTTCTGTAAGTCAGTGTTCAAGCAAGTAAAGTGTGATCTTAAGATATTCTTTGTTATTCTCAGTATGTTTGAAGATCCTCTTTACATGTTCCCTTTTTCTTACTAATTTTCAGAACATCTTACTGTATAGAATAACATTGGCATGCTTAAAACTGAATCACATAACAAAGACAGAATTATCTAGAAAATAGAACCACTATTCAGAATAGTTTCCCAATTAACTGCTTCTACTTTATTAGAAATAAGAAAACTGTAGATATAAAATCGAAACATTCGTCATAGCAATAATCACAAGAGAGGAAAGTGGAAGAGAGGTTAATAAGCTGTATTTGAAGTTACTTTAGCACACATTCTAGATGTAATTTAGAAGACCAGATTTAGGAGCTTTCATTGCCTAGGCAGTCAGTGGTGAAAGAAAAGGGTCTCCAAGAGAACCCAGAACCCAGAAGACTGTAATGTATTCTTTTGTAAATCTCAAAGCCCTCCCATTCCACCAAAATGATATTGCTAAAGACTCTTTTAATCATAGTCTGTTGTCCACAATTATGAGAGTAAGTTTTTTATTAATAAATGTGTTAAAATTAATGTTTTAAATATGCCACATTTCTATATTCTAATTATTGTCCTTATTGAATTCCTAGGAAATGATTGTTTTTTTCTCCCTACCACAATGCTACACATTAGAATATTCCTGTGATTGAATTGAGAGAGGAGAAACTGAAAACTCCCTACTGAGGCAAGCAAGGTGACTCCAACTGACTTTAATGGCGTTGGGATCAACCATCAATACACGACTTTGCAGGCATTCAATATATGGATTTATTATAAACTGTGATCTAATTTCATTAATGCTAGTATTTTATTCCAGGTTATTTAAAATTACTTGTAATTATGGTAAAATGCACCAAATTGTTTTCTTGGCTTTCAGATAGAGGTATAGTCATTAGTGGTAGATTTCACCAAACAGCCAGATACGAGCTGCAGCAAGCCAAAGACATCCGTTTTATGTGCTTTTCAGGCACTTTTAACACTGAGAAAAGGAGAAAAGGTGATTGATTTCCAGAATATGAAATGCTATTAAGGAGATTCTGATCTTCATCATGTGACTTATTTCACATGACATTAAAACAAATAATCCAATCATACTGGAGCTCTAACAGCAATCATGTGATGTCCATCACAGTAGATGTGAGGTTCCTATCCCCATAGCAACATCTGTAATGCTTATGCTAATCACTTTAAATTAACCTTGATATGAAAAAACGCCCTAGGGATAATGCTATTGTTGTGGCAGTTCAGATGAGTAGCATGATTTTCTAATAAAACTCAACAGCAAAAATGAGAGTGATAATAAGATGTCCTGTTAGGACATTTTTTTAAATACGTTTCGGTTAGACCAAGACATAAGTACTGGCATCAGGATAATCATAGTATCATATAAGTATCATAGATAATGAGCTGCCTTATTGATTACTGCCCTTTTATAACCCACAGTGGTTTATTCAGAGAGTGTACACAAACTGAACAATTTAATAGAATAGGAATAGGAAGCTGGCAGAGTATCTTAAAACTTACTTTAATGGTTTGCCTCTTAAATTACAGCAAAATAAGAACAAAAGTGTCTTCTGGTTTCCTTTGGTAATATTCTCACATTACGAACTCTAAGGTAAAACACTGTGGAACTTCACTCCTTGGCACAAGAAGTTGTCAGCTTTTGAGCTGAGCTTCCAAGGAGAGAAGTCATTGATTTAAAAGAGCAGAGCATGAGTCTTAAGAAGGTGCTTTTTACTCCTTCAGTTAAAGAACATTGGACTCTAATGAAAACTTTAAAATGAGAAGTCTTTATACAAATACAGGGCTCAGGCAGCTTTGCTACCAAACCCAGCTGGGGGAGCTGTTGGGGCCTCTGAGAAGCTGGGCCCCATCCTCAGCCCAGCCCAGCCCATGGGCTGCCTTCCTTGTTTTTCCATCCTGCTTTGCAGTTATATTTCAGTGTTTATTTTACATGCATTTATTGTTACTACATAAAGTTTACAAGTCTTTATTTCACTAGAGGTTTAAAAAGATGGTGCTGTGGTACCCAACTGTAACTACTCTTAATTAGAGAAGGAAAGTACCAGCATCATTTGTCTACCAGAGTAATAGTTACATTTCTTTCCATGAGAAAATACACATGCTTAGAAATACCAGCTGTATTAGTTTAACAGGAGAGTCCAATATAACCTAGGTAAGTACAACAATTATGGCAACCCAAAGTTAAAACTGTTCTTTTCAGTTCTTCCTCCATATTGCTAGCCTTGGAGCAAGCAAGGCTATTTAACAACTTTATTTCTACCCCAATAATTCCAGGCTGTGTAATTAAAATTGATTTTCTGTTAGCTCATGAAGATCCAGTGTTGGCTCTTTTTTCTCTGTTCTAAAGCCAGCAAACACTGCAGAGACTTCCCATAAACTTAACTGGACATTAAGTCAACACCTAAATGCACCACTGACAATGACAGGAAATGGAGACCGCAGCATTTTGGCTGTCAGTAGGGAATCTCAGAATAAGAAAGCAATGCCAAAATATTTTTATATTCCAGTACTGAGAAAGCAATAGGCACAGTGTGAGCTGGAGTTATTTGTTGTTAACGAACCATCTCTGTTTCTTAAAACACAAACTTCTGTAGAGAAATTACACAATCGGCAGCAATGCCCTGGAACTGCCGCCTGAGTAAACCTGAATTGCCAGCCAACCCCCCTCTCATGCTTTTCTCCTGCTGTGCCAGGAGACTATTGAAATGACTGAACTCCATGCTGCCCTGCCTCAGATCCATGACACATGAGAAACTTCACATTTTCGCTATGTCCAGTCTTTCTGCATCATGCAAGGAGTCTCAACAAACAGACCTTTCCACCCATTAAAGGAGCGACACTGGAGTGTACAGGGAATTTCATTCATATGCAGCTGAGCTAGGAGTCTTCTGGGCATGAAAGTGGTTGTATACTGAGATTTTGGACCACCATAAAGAAATTAACCACAGTTTTCCACATTTTCTTCACAACCTCCTGGAATACTCCATGTGCCTTGACAATGATCACACACAGAACTGATAACTACTGATGTCGGTGAGGATTTTTCAATGAAAAGGACGCTACCTGCTTTATTTTCTAAAAATGTCTAAAATTTCTGGACTGAACTTTTGATAAGGTTTCACTGTTTTCATGTACTGAAAAAAAAAAAACACAGGTTTTAAATTAGACACTGTTCCCTGGGTATGAAAAATGATAAATCTTTTGGTTTCATCCGTCTTACCTTCCATTCCTCAGGGGGAAACAAACAAACAAACAAACAAAAACAACACTTACTAATATCTACCAGAATAATTATTAATCTTAAAAGAAAAAAATTAAGTTTGTTTTTGGTTCTTAATACATACTCATAAAAGATCACGGATTTGATATAGAAAGCCAAGCTCTCAGATTTAAACTGTAAGCTACTTGGATACAAGACTTGGTCACATTTATCCGTAAAGCACCAGACATACTTCCCATGTTCAATAAACACCAAAGTAGTAATAGGATCTTTTGGAGGATTTGCAAGATATTTTTTTTTTCTGTTTTTTTTTTTTTCCCTATCAGCTTAAGACAAATGAAAACTAGAATAACTGAATTGCTTCCAAATAACAAAGTGCATGAAGTGCATGTTCAGACAACAAAACACACACATTTGAATAAAAATTTTTTAAACCCAAAGGTGTTTTCTAGCTTTTTTGAACTCCTTCCTCCATGCAGGGACCAATTCCAGTCCCACAGAAGACTGTGGAAAAGACTCTGAATGGGGCCTGCATCTAAAACAGATAAAGAACAACCGTCTTATTTGACCAGATTAGAACTTTGCAGGTGTTGATATGGTTTGTAAAATACAAATAAATCAAACTCTTGTTCTTAAAGTTTGTCAGCTTTTTGTAGCGCTTTTGCTTCTTCAAGCATGCAAAGCAATCGTCTTTTCCTCCTTTTCCATTACCTACAACACACATTCTCTGATAGATGACCTTTTAAAATTACTGATAATGCCACCATGGCTATTGTGACCTGCCAGAGGGACTGTCTAATTTGACAGGAATGAGAGATTTGCCATCACTGACAAAGTAAATACATTTTGAGAGAAAAACATGAATGTATGTTTACTTTGGCTTCAGGCAGACTCTCTAACACTTCAGATGAACACTATACGAAGCACTACTGAGTCCTTTTAGTGGAGTTTTTATTAATAAGTCCTTCCTGAGACTATTATGTCATGGAAAACTTGCCTGTGCCCTGAACAAATGCCAGTTACAAGTCACAAAGTTTTAAGCAAAAACAATATTTTTTTTTAAGAGCCATCTCTGATTTGTGTATATGTTCCCACAGACTCCAATACCAGAACTGTTTTTTTGCTGGGTGATCAGTGAACCGTTTGCAGGTCAACAGTTATGAAGCATTAGTGTTTGCAGAAACAGTCTGTAGGAGAAAACATTACCATATGCACTGCCAGTGGAAGAGTGAGATAAAAGTACATGCAGGTGAAAAAGTAGGACAGGAGTGGGTGAAAAACAGGACAAAAAAACATGGACAGCAACTTCATACTGATATAACTGAAGATGAAATCTAATCAGTCAAGGTTTTGTTTGTTTGTTTGTTTGTTTTCCCCTGTTTTTCTTAATTCCATGAAAGTAACGGGCTGGTAAATGATCCTGATAGAGGAAATAAGTGGTTAAAAGTCTGTCAAGAGTACCCAGTGAACAAAGTAAATAGTTTATCAGGCCAATTTTTAATAAATAAATACAACAGAAGATGAAATCTCAGAGGCTTTTATATGCAGTGAATCATTTCAGTTTTAGTGTACCTTATAAACCCTTTCCTGAAATGGGACTAGTTCATACTGAGAAATTCGAAGTTTCGGATTATTACGGTAGGAGAGATGAAATATAAAGGAATAGCCTCAGCCTCACTTCGAGTCTGTCTTTACAGTTACTAGCCAAATCATTCACTTCTCCATGCTGTTGCTTCCTGAAGTAAGCTTTACTGCATCAGCTTTGCACCACCCAAGGCTAATCTTTCGGACAGATGAAGCTTTTTTACTTAATATGTACTAATAAAACTGTTCAAAGTCATGCTCAAGCATTAGAAAATCTGGTGAAGATTTTATTCCTAGATCAAACAAATTGATACTGCATGCCAATTATTAATGCTTTGTTCTTAACTCTACATGGTGCATAATAATCACATATGCTATTGCTCAGTCTTTTGTCACAGCAAAAAATGGGTCAGAAATAGTACAGCTAGGACTGACAATACATTTGTCTGTGTCACCTTCACACCATATGTATGATCTTATTATTACTTATTCTACTTTAATAATTCTTGCTGAACTCCTTTCTGCAGATGTTGCAATTACTTCCAGAAGAAGAGTACAGATCTTTATGCTCTCCAGACTCCCCCCTCTAGGCCCCAAATGACAACAGTCACTAAGTACATGCCAGAACGTTAATTTTATCCCTAATGTGAGCCCCAACACATATGTTTCTTTAGCATCACTTCTCTACAGATGCAGTGATCAAAAGAGAATCTCAATCTCTAAGACCAACTTCCTTTCTTAAAGAAAATCAGCCAGGAAGGCAGATGATGGGATTATCAAAGGAATCAATAACCAGGTCTCCAAAATGCTTGAGTTATTTTCTTTTGATATGCTAGTGTGGACAAAATAAAGGCCATATGAGATGGTTTAGCTATTTATCGGCTGTTTGTAAGACAAGAATAACATTTTATTTCTAAACTGTTACTCACTGAAAAAAAAAAGAAGTTTATTTTATGTGGTAAATACTTTTAATTATTATACTATTATTATTATACTATTTAATATATATATAATATACTATTATTATACTATTATATATTATTATTATACTATTTAATTAATAGTATTAATTAATTAATTTAACCAACCCCCATTTTTTCCATTTTTTTCATTAAAAACTAAGAATTAACTCAAGAAAATAAGTTCTCAAACATAATCAAATAAGACACGTGAATGCCATTCCTCACCTGCTTTTGTATAGTTAATAGCAATGTAATTACCCATAAAATTTGGGACCTATATATTTTATAAACACACATTCTAGCCAACTCGCAGGCTTTTCAAAGAGTTGACCACCTGAAGAATTCTCTGTGAAGTCTTTCCTTTTTTTTTTTTTTGTTTTTGTTTTTGTTTTTTGAGAATATTGTCAGAAAAGACACAGTACAGTATAGATTACACTCATCCATAGACAACAGTTATTAAATGTACACACACACATATAATATATGAATGGAAAGGTGAACAAGAAAGGGTAAACATATTTTTCTACATCTTTAGGATGTTTGAATTAAAGAAAAAAGTCATCCTTAGAACTGGAGCAACTAGATTTTTAATTTACATGCAATATTAACATCCAGTCACTGTAAGAATATTTGAGATAATGGGAAACATAGTTCTCATTAGAGTTCTATTTCATACTGCAATAGAATAATAAAAAATAACTAATATAGTCTTTGGATACGATTTCCAAAAGTGTTTGAGCAGTGGCTTAACTTCCAAATGAGAGAGTGACTTTAGGAGAAGGTAGTTAGGTCAAACCTTGGAAAAATCCACTTATGCCACCCTTTTTTACCTTCTCTCAGCCAGATTCAGGGAATTAAATCCTGTTCCTATGGGAAATTTGCCAATGACTACAGTAGACAAAAAATTGACTCTACCATAGTCCATCTATGTTGAGAGAAATAATGAGACAAATATAAGGAAACTCCAGATATTTTAATATTTAATCTCTTCAGGAAAGATTGAGAAAACCAGGGCAAAAACTATTAAACTAATTTCTTGGAGACTGAAGATTTTACTGAATCAAATGATTTAAGAAAACAGAAGTTTTATTTTCTTTTCCTACTTATATTTCAATTTTTGTTGTTGTAGATTTGCTTTGTCTTTTTTTTTCCCTCCCATACAGGGGAAAACAATAATAGGAGGAGAAATATTTGAGTGGTTGATTTAATCTGTTTTACCTCTGGTGTCTCAACAGAAAGGGTACTGCAAGGAGGCTCATGGAGTCTGAATAAAACTGTCACAAGGAGGGATGTGATGAGAAGAATAATGAAGACCACTTCAGGAATATTTCACTTTTGGCTGTTTGATGGTATAAAACAGTACATTGTCAGAAAAGGATGGATAAAACTACTAAATAGCAGAGGTGAAAGAACTGCTGAAAAGGAGGCTTATACCTGGAACTCTCTCGAAGACACCTTTTTGGTGGAAAAAGAAATCAAAGCTTTGAGAAAAAAAAAAAATCCTGACATTTAAAATTTAGAGATGCTCCTCCAGGGGAAGAAATAAATTGGTCTGAGACACTGACAGCCAGTCTCTGATATTCCCTGTCCCCTAGGCTCAGGTATCACAGAGCCACCTACCCAAGAGCAGGTATCCAGAGGGATCTGGGTGAGGAGGGAGTCACGTACTCCCACCTGGCTGATGCACTCTAAGAGGCCCACCTCTGGGGAGTTCACCAGGCACATGCAGGGGGTATGAGGTAGCACCATCACTTTAATCAAGAAAACTGTTTAAAACTATGATAATTTAACCCTCACTGAAAAGAGAATTCTTTACATAAAATAGGAGATGTTCTAACAGCATACTACAAGATGGGTAAAAATCAGCTTGAGAGATAACTAGAGGTGATGAAAGCTTTTAGAAATTGCCAGTAGCCAAAGGAAGAAAGCACTTACAACAAAGCCAGGCCTGCTCACTGCTCTAGCTTTGCTGACAGGATCAAGTTGTAATCAGTCAGTTCCCTTACTACTGCACATCTAAAACAGAGATGCAAGGAGTCTGAATGTGCGAAAGATGGTTTATGAAATGCTCTAAAGTTTGATAGTATATAGTTGACTAATTGACTTTTAGTAAACTGATAGAAAATGCAAACACATTAAAGGAAAAAGGACAAAGTACTAAGTAATCAACAGACATGAACAGTTCCCAATATCTTAATCTCATTTCAGATCAGGTGGAACCCAATAGTCTTTCTCAAACAGAATTGATTTGAGTTGGACTAAATACTTTTTGCATGTTCTAAATCTACAGTATGACATACCATGAATTCAAGAAAACTCTAAATGCATAAATGGTTTGCTTGCATGGATCCTTACTGCAACATTGTGTGGTCTTTTTATGCAGTACTGAGGGCTCATAGAATAATTTAGGTTGGAAAAGACTTTCAAGATCAAGTCCAATCACCAGCTTGACCTACTGAGTCCCATCACTAAACCATGTCCCTTACTGCCTTGTTTGTACGTCTCTTAAATACCTCCAGGGGTGGGGACTCTATCACTTTCCTGGACAGCTCATTCCAATGCCTGATTACCCTGACAAATAATTTTATTTTTATTTTTATTTTTATTTGCTAACCAAACGCTGTATCAGGGAGCCTCACTTTCATCATCTGTCTCAGTTATAACTAGACTATTGTACACTTCTCTTAAATCAAGAACTGGACAAGAATAGGAATTTCTTTCTTACACTCCTGATTTGGGACATAAAGTCCCAATAGGCTTTTTTAAACAAAGGAAAGGTTCAGAATGCTTGTATGTCAGATCACTTCGTTCTGAATCAATTTAGAACCACTTGTTGAACATCAAGGGCTTGATGCTTAAGCTTCTTCATATGCCAAGCTCTTTGATCAAATTACATCTCCTATGCTGCATAAAATGATGCTTATGGCAGGTTAATTTCTCTCAGCAAGAAGACAGATATAGCATAGCCAGAAATGTATGCAGAATAGGATATGGGGCTCCTAAACTGCAGCTCATTGAAGAGCTGTGGCAGCTCCAACAGGTAAAAACAGTAAGTGAAACTGACACAGACAGAATATTTAACTTAAGTTTCCACAACAGAAAACAAAACAATCATGGCAAAACATTTTTTTTTCCTCAGAAAGCATCAACTTAAAAAGGAAACCACATATTCATAGTAGAAGAAAAACAAGTTCTCAGTAGTCCTACTAATGACATAATAAATAAAACTGTAAAATGCTATGTCACACTGTTGTTAGAATACAGGTACGTATCTGCATCCTATCAGATGTGCATGCTACTGACCTTCCTACACAGTCCCAGTTTCCATTAGGATTAATGAACACAGTTTATTGATATATTTTATTTCCTAGTGGTAGACTATAAATACAGTAATAGGTATTCTGACTTCTTATTTCATGTGGCTGCGATTATAAATGATCAATGAGCTTTTTTGTGTACTGACTGCTAACTTAAATTTGAGAAATCACTCGGAAATATACAGGCAGAACCACCAAAAAATAAATGACTAACTACAATATTTCTGTTGCTACTTTCAGATTTGTAACATATTCATTATAAATCTCTTTAAGGCTGCAAAAGTATTAACACCATTTTTAAGTGATTTGTTTAGTTAATTTAGGTTGTGAATTCTGTAAATGCCAGAGGAACATGACCCTTGATCTGTCTATCAAAAGACATTAGCTCTGGGAACACACCTTGCTGGCCTAATTCCAGGTGAAAATTATGGAATATATTTTAGCAGACAGACACACTCTAGGTCTGGAAAAAAATTCTTTTTTTTTTTTTTTTCATATAGCTTCATACATCTATTACTTATACTCCTAATCGGTTTATGTCATTTTCTCCTTCATATTATACTTTTTTTTTTTTTCATCTTCCTTAACTTCAGAGTACCAGTTCAACATTTGCCTTCTAGCCATGACCTTAATTGTCCATTTCAGATTGTGGGAATGTTTGTAATGCAATAATGCTCTGCCTCCTTTGTCCTTCTACCCAAGAACCTACCTAAGGATTGTGGAATCTCCAACTGGTGAGTTAAACTTTAGTTTAGTTAAACTTTAGGCTATCTTAAGACACCACAGGTCTGATGAAATAGTAGAGATAAGAGTCGGAAACATGTTTTATAGAAAAATACATATTAATCTGATGGAAAGAATTTCTATGTGTTTAGTAGGTGTCATGGTTCAAAAAAAAAAAAAAAACAAACAAAACAAAACAGAGGAAATCATACTTTTTCTCTCTCTCTTTTTAACATCATCATGACAGAATGACAACCACACAATTTCTCTTAAATCTGAGAACACCTTGGACCAAGCAAGACTCCAGTACAATGAAAGACAACCTTTCCATGTTACTCCCATGCTTAACAAAAAGAAACCTGAAGTGAAATCAGCAGAAGACTCTCCATTGCCTCAGTAGACCATGCAAGATGGCCACACAAACACCATTTTTATTTGTTTGTTACTGTAGTAAAAGATTATTTTATGTGTAGAGGAGGAAGAAGGAACTTGCCGAGGCGACCGGCTCTGGGGCAGACGCGTGCTGCAGCGGAGCGCGGGATCGGGACAGGCAGGGCTATTTTTCGGGCATCGAGCCTACGTGAGGGAGCCGCCAGCCACCGGCAGCCCTCGTGAGGGAGGCTGACGAGGCGTAGGTGGAGCCAGCAGCGTCAGCGACAGCTCCTCCCCCCGGCCGTTCAAAGGCAGCCCTTAGGGAGCGCGAGCGACCAGGAGCGCGGCGACCAGGGCCGGCAAACAGGGAGTGACGCGGGGGGAGTGACGCGGCAGTTAGCGAGGCAGTTAGCGCGGGCAGGAAGGGCGGAGCGCTCACACCCGCCCGTAGGGACAACTCCTCCAACGGCACTCTCCCGTCAGCTGGGCTGCGATGGTCTCCACCAGGCACGGTGCTTTCTCTAGGAAGTCAGTACACACCCAGACCGACTGCCCGTCCAAACGTGCGGCAGTTCAGGTCTCCGGATGCGGGGAGTGTCTGAGCCTCTTGCTGCCATCGGCGGGAGGCAGAGAGACTGCTTGCGTGAGGTGCGAGCAGGTGGACGACCTGGTCCGCATGGTGGTGGAACTCAAGGAGGAGGTGCAGAGGTTGAGGGATATCAGGGAGTGCGAGCGGGAGATAGACTGGTGGAGCGACTCCCTGCAGGACCGGAGGGAGAGGGACCAGGGTGAGACGCCCCAAAGGGGGGTGGACCCCCTGCCCTGTCGCCATCGGGCAGAGGGAGGGGACCTGCGAGTTGAGGAGGAATGGAGACAGGTCCCTGCTCGACCTCGCAGGAGATGCCCTCCCCTTCCGGTGCCGCCTTCCCAGGTGCCCTTGAACAATAGGTTTGAGGCCCTGGAGCTTGAGAGACCGGTGGGTGAGGATGAGGTAGGAAGCCTACCCAGGAGGATGCCTGAGGTGAGGAAGTTGACTCCACGCCTCAGGACTGCCTCCACCAAGAAAGAAAGAAGGGTGATTGTTGTGGGCGACTCCCTCCTCAGGGGAACGGAGGGCCCTATTTGTCGGCCTGACCCCACACATAGGGAAGTCTGCTGCCTCCCTGGGGCCAGGGTCAGAGACGTTACCAGGAAGCTTCCAAACCTGGTTCGCCCGTCTGACTATTACCCGCTTTTGATAGTCCAGGCTGGCAGTGACGATGTTGAAAAGAGAAGCCTCAAGGCTATCAAACAGGACTATAGGGGGCTGGGACGATTGGTGGAGGGAGCGGGAGTGCAGGTGGTGTTTTCGTCTATCCCTACGGGGGAAGGGAGAGGCACGGAGAGGACACGGAAAGCTCACGTGGTTAATAGGTGGCTCAGAAGCTGGTGCCAGCACAGAAATTTTGGTTTTTTTCACCATGGGGAGCTTTACTTGGCACCCGGCCTGATGGCCCCAGACGGGTCCCTATCTCCAAGGGGAAAACGGATCCTAGGCCAGGAGCTGGCGTGGCTCATAGAGAGCACTTTAAACTAGGTAAGAAGGGGGACAGGGCTTAAACAAGGCTTGTTGGAGCTGTGCTGGGGGAAACAATGGCTAGGCCAGGGAAGAAGGCGATGGCCCAGCTGAAGTGCATCTACACTAATGCACGCAGCATGGGTAACAAACAGGAGGAGCTGGAAGCCATCGTGCAGCAGGCAGGCTACGACTTGGTTGCCATCACGGAGACGTGGTGGGACCGCTCCCACGACTGGAGTGCTGCAATGCCTGGCTATCGGCTCTTCAGGAGGGACAGGCAGCACAGAGGGGGTGGTGGCGTGGCTCTCTACATTAGAGAATCTTTTGATGTTGTGGAACTCCAGGCTGGGAATGATAAGGTTGAATCCCTGTGGGTTAGGATCCGCGGGAAGGCCGGCAAGGCTAGCATCCTGGTCGGGGTCTGTTATAGACCGCCGAACCAGGATGAGGAGACGGATGAGGAGTTTTATAGGCAACTGACAGAAGTTGCAAAATCGTCGGCGCTTGTCCTCGTGGGGGACTTCAACTTCCCGGACATATCCTGAAAACACAACACGGCACAGAGAAAGCAGTCTAGGAGGTTTCTGGAGAGCGTGGGAGATAGCTTCCTGACGCAGCTGGTCAGTGAACCTACCAGGGGTGGTGCCCCGCTAGACCTTCTCTTCACAAACAGAGAAGGACTGGTGGGAGATGTGGTGGTTGGAATCTGTCTTGGGCAGAGTGACCACGAAATGGTAGAGTTCTCTATTCTTGGCGAGGCCAGGAAGGGGACCAGTAAAACTGCTGTATTGGACTTCTGGAGGGCTGACTTTGAGCTGCTCAGGATGCTGGTTGGCCGAGTCCCTTGGGAGGCGGTTCTGAAGGGCAGAGGAGTCCAGGAAGGCTGGGCGCTCCTCAAGAAGGAAATCGTGATGGCACAGGAGCAGTCCGTCCCCACGTGCCCAAAGACGAGCCGGCGTGGAAGAAGACCGGCCTGGCTCAACAGAGAGTTGCAGCTTGTGCTTAGCAGAAAAAAGAGGGTTTATAATCTTTGGAAAAAAGGGCGGGCCACTGAGGGGGACTACAAGGATGTAGCGAGGCTGTGCAGGGGGAAAATTAGAAAGGCCAAAGCTCATCTGGAGCTCAATCTGGCTACTGCCGTTAAAGACAACAAAAAATCCTTTTACAAATATATCAACGCGAAACGGAGGACTAAGGAGAATCTCCATCCTTTACTGGATGCGAGGGGAAACCTAGTTACTAAGGATGAGGAAAAGGCTGAGGTGCTTAATGCCGCCTTTGCCTCAGTCTTCAGCGGCAATACCAGTTGTTCTCTGGATACCCAGTGCCCTGAGCTGGTAGAAGGGGATGGGGAGCAGGATGTGGCCTTCGCTATCCATGAGGAAATGGTTGGCGACCTGCTACAGAGCTTGGATGTGCGCAAGTCGATGGGGCCGGATGGGATACACCCGAGGGTACTGAAAGAACTGGCGGAGGAGCTGGCCGAGCCGCTTTCCATCATTTATCGGCAGTCCTGGCTATCTGGGGAGGTCCCAGCTGACTGGCGGCTAGCCAATGTGACGCCCATCTATAAGAAGGGCCGCAGGGCAGACCCGGGGAACTATAGGCCTGTCAGTTTGACCTCAGTGCCAGGAAAGCTCATGGAGCAGATTATCTTGAGGGTCATCACGCAGCACTTGCAGGGCAAGCAGGCGATCAGGCCCAGTCAGCATGGGTTTATGAAAGGCAGGTCCTGCTTGACGAACCTGATCTCCTTCTATGACAAAGTGACGCGCTTGGTGGATGAGGGAAAGGCTGTGGATGTGGTTTACCTTGACCTCAGTAAGGCTTTTGACACCGTTCCCCACAACATTCTCCTCAAGAAACTGGCTGCTCGGGGCTTGGACTGGCGTACGCTTCGCTGGGTTAGAAACTGGCTGGATAGGCGGGCCCAGAGAGTCGTGGTGAATGGAGTCAAATCTGGTTGGAGGCTGGTCACTAGTGGGGTCCCCCAGGGCTCGGTACTGGGGCCGGTCCTCTTTAATATCTTTATCGATGATCTGGATGAGGGCATCCAGTGCACCCTCAGTAAGTTTGCAGATGACACCAAGCTAAGTGCGTGTGTCGATCTGCTCGAGGGCAGGAAGGCTCTGCAGGAGGATCTGGATAGGCTGGAGTGATGGGCTGAGGTCAACTGTATAAAGTTCAACAAGGCCAAGTGCCGGGTCCTGCACCTGGGGCGCAACAACCCCAAGCAGAGCTACAGGCTGGGAGATGAGTGGCTGGAAAGCTGCCTGGCCGAGAAGGACCTGGGAGTATTGGTTGATAGTCGGCTGAATATGAGCCAGCAGTGTGCCCAGGTGGCCAAGAAGGCCAACAGCATCCTGGCCTGCATAAGAAACAGTGTGGCCAGCAGGTCTAGGGAAGTGATTGTGCCCCTGTACTCGGCTCTGGTGAGGCCGCACCTTGAGTACTGTGTTCAGTTTTGGGCCCCTCGCTACAGGAAGGACATGGACGTGCTCGAGCGAGTCCAGAGAAGGGCGACCAAGCTGGTGAGGGGTCTGGAGAACAAGTCTTACGAGGAGCGGCTGAGGGAGCTGGGCTTGTTCAGCCTGGAGAAGAGGAGGCTCAGGGGCGACCTTATCGCTCTCTACAGTTACCTTAAAGGCGGCTGTAGAGAGGTGGGGGTTGGTCTGTTCTCCCACGTGCCTGGTGACAGGACGAGGGGGAATGGGCGAAAGTTGCGACAGGGGAGTTTTAGGTTGGATGTTAGGAAGTACTTCTTTACCGAAAGGGTTATTAAGCATTGGAACGGGCTGCCCAGGGAGGTGGTGGAGTCACCATCCCTGGAGGTCTTTAAAAGACGTTTAGATGTAGAGCTTAGCGATATGGTTTAGTGGAGTACTTAGTGTTAGGTCGGAGGTTTGACTCAATGATCTTGAGGTCTCTTCCAACCTAGAAATCTGTGATACTGTGATACTGTGAAGGAAGAGTTTCAACTTTATGAACTAAAGTAAAGATTTTGGAAGCTGCATAAATACAGATATCTGACCTTATTTTTATTTAATATAAGCATAAACTTAATCTCATAAATGCACTAAATGGAGAAAAAAAAAAAAAGCTTTGATCTTAAAACATGCTAGATGCCTCACAGCTTTTACTGATTTTTAATGTTTTTTTCCCAAATTTTAGCCATTCTGTAAGTTGTATGAATATAATATAAGAATGCAACACTAGACTTTCCATTTTGAAAAAAAATAAATGCATAAAAGTCATATTTGGACTTCTAAAATTTGTTGTCCTGATCTTCAAAGATGTTAAACACATATTTATTCACCTTGGAGCAACATGGCAAAGTCAGAATTAGCTGTGAATAATAAGCATTTATGAAGAACAGACTACTTATTTATATGCCTAGAAATAGATGGTGATTTAAATTAAATGTAGGTACCAACATTTGAAAATGTTGGCCCTGGATCACAAACATGAAAAAGACTATAGGGATGCCATTAACTGGATTGATCTCTGGTGTGCATAATTGGCACTAAAACCAAAGAAGCCAACAACTGCACCTTTGGAATTTTAATTTAGTAAGGACAGTATATGATGGTTTTGTTATGAATCTGTGATTATTATGAAAACACTGATTGCATGGCCTGTTTCCTTAGAAACTAATCAAAAGGTGACACGTTCTGTTGACTTTCGATTATACATTCATAACATCATCTTTCAATTCTGTGTCATAAAGAATTTATGTAGGACATTAATCATGCAAGACCATTAAATTGTTATCTCATTTCAGTGATAATTGTTTACTGCTATAAATGGTTCATGTTTTGTTCCAACAGTTGGACTGTGACTAAAATGTATCCTCAAAGCAGTGTTGGCAAATATTAACTTCTTTGGAGAGAAGGAGCTATGGAAGTAGGGGAGTCTTATTATTGCATATGAGAAAATATGACTTATATAAACTGTGTAACTCAATCACAAAGTGGGCCAAATGAAGCAGTGGCAATAAGAAACCTAACCTGCTTGGCGCTTTGTGTATCTAATCAAGAGTGCTTAGGAAAAGAGTTTTGCAAGATCCTCTTATTAATAGTGTAGTTGGCCTCTTTCCCAAAATATAATGAAGAGGGTATAAAATGTCTTCCTTTTTATAATTGCTTAAAACAACATAATATGTAAGCTGAAATGTAATAAAACTGAACTATGAAATACAGTATGCACTTATAGGGAAACTACAGACAGCAAAAAAATGCCAAGCATTAACAGAAAGGAACGTCCATAAAAAAACAACAAACTTGCTCACCGGCATAACTCATCTAATCAGAATTATGCTGTGCAATGCAATGATTTGTCACCTGCTTTTAGATTTCCCTATTGACTCCTGTGTGAAATAAGAATGGGATCAATATAGAGCGGTCCTTTAATCCCATGGGTGCCATCACTAATGCTGCTGTCTGTTACTGCTTTCTAAATGGAACTGAACAATATATTTTTCTGTAGCAAAGTGTCTACTTTATGAGCATAATAAATAGCAATGGCCCTTTAATGACAACTTTAGCTTTGGCCATTATGGTACATTTTAAGTGCTTAAAAACACTAATGGGAGCTATACAGTGTTAATTATACTTAAGATATGAGTGCTGTACACAAGAACTACTGCAACATTAAGTAAAACACTTCTGCTAATCCTAATTATAGCCTGTATAGAAGAGATAAGAGAAATCAAGTGCTCCTTCTACTGCAAGTTCTTAAAATAGCAGAGACAGGAAGGACAAATTGGCTGGAAAAACACTGGAAGCACCTTCTAGTGTAGAACTTGATCCTTCTTTGTACCGTTTACATAAGTAGCTACTTGCATGAGTTTTGCTGTGCAGAAGCATATATACATATGTACATATATATCCTGTCCCTGTAATCAGTCCTGTCGAAGGCTAATCAAAGCCTTGTGCCCTGTCAAAGCAGCTGGTCTCTGTATAAACATGGATCAACACACAAGCATTAATCTGAAAGAGCAGACTGGAGAGTTGAAGAATACAGGCATGAAGGGCAGATTGGGACAGTCAAGGTTCATCCTGTCTGTGTGTTTAACTCTGGTGTCCAAGTTAGGAGGGAAATTCTTGGGCCAGTTTTATACCCATTAGATTGCTGAGGATGATGCATATTTTCCTGCAGCAGCTATTTGTGCCTGCTTATTTCCACAGACTACAGAAAAAAATCCAAGGTACCTATGCTTCAATTTAGGAAACAATAAAATCCCTAAAACTAGGGATTCATTACCTAAAACTAGGGATTAATTTGGCCTAACTGCTTGCAATAAATAGTGCTCACATTTTAGGTGATGATAAGAACTTCCTACTGGCTATGAAAGCCAGGGACTGCATATTTAATCTTTTTTGAAGTATTTCAGCAGGGGTAGAGAGAAAGAAGAAGTAAGAAAATCTTGACAATTACAAGTAAAATCAATTCAGGTAAAGTTCATCATAAATACTTCACACTTGGGCTTTAGTCTTAATGCTGTGCAAGTTTAAATTTGTGTGCTAGCACTAGCCTTTTCCTGTCTGGGTTTATGGATGGCCCGAGTGATTCTCAACGATATCTAAAAAGAAAGATTGACTTACAAAGAGCCACGCTTTTAGATGCCTGCTCCGTGCTTCTTCACAGATCCTCTCTGGCACTTCACACCGTAACAGTCAACAGTGTTCCTCCAAGTGGCTACACAACCAGTCCTAAAAGTCTGTATCCAAGAGGAGTGACTGTTACCTTTAACTACATACGGTAGATATGAGAACGCATGATCTCTGCTTGCTGTCAGGATTATGGAGGAATAGGAGAGTAACTGTACAATGGCTGACTGGCATCATCACAGTTGTTAACATTTTTTGAAGTGTGGCACATACCTGTTTGTGTAAGGTGTTCGGTCCTGGCCTAGAACTTATTACAACAGATGATGAACCAGTTTGACTCCTGTTATAAGTAATCTCGGCAAACGTAAAACAACAGATAAGGCCAACTTAATTATAGTGACATACTGTGCTAACACTTTTAGAGATGCATATGAAGTGATTTACATCCACTGAAAGAAATAAATACAAGTGTTAGTGGAAAAAGGTAACAAACCCATCCTCACAGAGCTAACGTCCATTTATTTAGCCATTTATACATCCAGGGATGTATAAATGAATGACGTAGCTGTACAAAGAAGATTACAAAGCAGCCCTTTTTTAGAAGTTCATGGATATCTAATAAAAATTATTGAAAAAATACAGTAAAGCAACATGTTCAATGAAAGTACTTTAAAAAGTATTTTTTCTTCCGTATGATACAGTTAGGTGGTTTAAAGATTCAGTTTGCTTCTTTTCAGCCAGTAGAGGATTCAATTCACATAGGAAAGAGCACAGACCTAGAAACCTCTTATTCTTCTTACAATATTCTGAGTCTTCAGTTCCTTCCTAAGTTACAACAGCTTGCAAACCTATCAGAAGATGAAGTGATGAGACTTCAGCATATTGCAGTAGTTCTGAAAGGAACACCAGAAAACCCAAGCTGTCTCCTCACTATATCCTTCAAATATTTCTTTTGCAAGCTCCATTTATATTTTGAATTTTGCTAAATACTGCAACTTGTTTACTACATCAATGCTCAGCACTTAAAGTCATCTTCAGGATAACAGGGAAGTCCCTGTTAGCCTCCTCCTTTTAGAAAAGGCTCACAGAAGCTGTCAGCAGCTCAGTCATCGGGATGAACTGTGACTTTTGTGTCCAAAATGAAAAGAAAGAAATAAATCACTTTATGAAATAGGCAACCCACTCTGGCTGTCCCTGTTGAGCAGTGGGGTTGGACCAGACGACCTCCAGAGGTCCCTCCCTTAACCTTAACCATTCTGTGATTCGGTGATTCCATGAAAGCAACTGTGTTGCTTGAAGTGAGGTCAGTCAGTTTTTCATGGCTAGAGCTAAATGTTCTGTCTAGAACTTTGCCAACACTTGCTAAAAGGCAATATATTTAATAAATAATTCATAAATTTAACCATTAAATTAAAACTAGTTCAAGAAACTTCAGATATATGTACATTTAAAAAAAATAGAGAGGGGAGGGAAAGGGGAAGGGGAAGGGAAGGGTAGGGGAAGGGGAAGGAGAAGGGGAAGGGAGGGGAGGGGGGAGGGGAGGGGAGGGGAGGGAAGGGAGGGAAGGGAAGGGAAGGGAAGGGAAGGGAAGGGAAGGGAAGGGAAGGGAAGGGAAGGGAAGGGAAGGGAAGGGAAGGGAAGGGAAGGGAAGGGAAGGGAAGGGAAGGGAAGGGAAGGGAAGGGAAGAGGTGTGCTGATATCTATTTACTGTGGAAATAGACTGGTTTCCCATTTCATACACTTTCTTATTTATCCTACTGCTCACACTCAGACACAGCTATGTGGATGTTTGCAACATTACAGATTTTAAGGAAAATATAAGCACGGCCTAAGAGAACAATGGTCATACTCTGATGTTTTGGTAGGTTTGAGGCTGCCAGACATTAAGTCTTCACATCCAAACAGTCACAGCCTAATAGTAAAACAACATGCAGCAAGGAAAGAAACAGAAAAGTACTGGTAGTACTAAGTAGGACAGAGACAATAAAGGTGCACATTTTTGTTCTCAGTCTTGGTAACTATGATTGTGACCTATTGGGTAAGGCATGGAGAGTTTTACAGAGGATGTGTTACAAATATTAATTAAAGCTTTTAGAACATTTTGAATACAAAGCCTTTTGAAGATAGAAGGTGCTAAAACATGTTATTATTCTAAATAATAATAAAATATGTTCCAATATCCTGCAGAGACTGTATTGCATCAGCCTTGATTCAACACTGAAAAACAATGCACCTGTTTAGCATCTTACAGCATTATTCACATTGAGTATTCAGAAGAAAAGTTCTTTGAAGAATCCTTATCAACTCAAAATGAGTCTTTTATAAACTGCAAAGCTGTAAAAGCTGTTCTTTCTTTACCATCTTTATAGATTTATTTTTCAATTACACTGTCTTTCTCTTCAGACAGTAAGAGATTTCCTTTTTGTGCTGGAGCTGTAGCACAGGAAAAGATGCATATATTTTGACCATTGCAATTTGGTGTTCCACACTGCCTTCAAAAAATGTCAAAAATCATCCTCATAATTTGTAATCCACCTGGGATTATTTGGGTAGAACCTTCTTGAGACATATTTTATTACTGGTCTACTATTTTTTTTGGTACTATTTCTACAAGAATGCCAATATTTATTTGGCCATGGTTAGGTAACTCCTCTTATAAATTTGGAGAATATATGCCCCTTCCCTAAATCAACATTGACAGTAGATAATACTTAAAGAGAACTAACATCACCAGCTTTCAGTGTAGAGCATATTCAGGAGGCCTAGTGCAGAATGCAAAGGATTCAGATTAATTAGCATACAAAACTACTCTTGCCACTTTGCTCCTTTATTTCTAATAGAACTCATTATTGTGCCATCATATTTCAGAAGTAGTGATGCAGAAGCTGGATTTGACAATGATTCAGGAACGAGCCAGCCAGCAAATTATCTGCAGGGACTCACAGACCTTTCTATAATATCTGCCCACCTGGGCATCACTCCAACTAACTGCATTTTTATGTCACTCAAGAGTGCTGCCCACAAGTCAGAGTGCCAGATGATCTGTATTGCAAATGATGCAAATTGTTTCATTCATAAGAGACAGAATTCATCCCAATAAAGTCAGAGGCAGTGAGGGAGTGGGGACAGCCCCAGCTCCCACCTGCACACACAGACCAGCTTCAATGGGGCTGGAGGAAAAGCAGACAGGGGCCAGGGCACACTGGACCCTGCCCACAGGACCCTAGGGGTTATCCTTTTCTATACAGGGCTCATCGGAACAGGGAGCTTCCTCATAAGTTACACATGCTGAGCTGCAGCATTAAGTTATTGGGCACACTGCGGATGTGTGGGGGTACAGATGCACCACCTCATTTTCTAGGGGTTATCCCAGTTTAAGAGGCTTCTCATATCCATGGTCCTTCCAGCCTCAGTTTTCACTCTCAGTCTAGGGTTTCAATTCATCACCCTTTAAGCTGTGTCTAACCATTTGCGATGCTGACCAGTTAACTGAACAATGCTGTGAGTGAAAAGGCAGATATTCATTTATATTCTGAAGGATTACTTCTATACAGATCGCTTCAGTTGCAAACTGGCACAACCAAGAGAATGGTGAACTGCCTAGTCTGAAGGATCATCAGGAGAGAGGCAGGATGCTGGCTCATGCTGGCTTTCCACTTACAGAAAATGCCCATGAAGTCAGTACCTTTAGGGTGGCATACCAAGGAAGTGAGAGAGGCAGAAGCTAGAAGTGGCATATTGGAAGACGAGACTGAGATCACAGAAACTGGTCTCATTTGTGCACTCTTGTAAATAATAATGTGCCCAAAATATTCTTATCTTCTATTATCAATTTGCTTTGCTTGATAGCACAGCTGAGAGTCAGTAATATGTAGCACCTTGTTTAACCATAACTTATTGAAATGGCTAGTAACATAATAATTTTCTCCATCTGATCCACACTACCATACCGGTTTTGGTGTCAGTACCTTGGGAAAAAAAAAATACTCTCTTTCATTTGCTGTAGTTCATATACTTTATATTACACCATAACATTGCAGGCTTAGTAACATGCAGTCCCGTGCACAGTATCACAACAAGTAAAGTTCTACTGCTAATATATTTTAAGCGTAGCCTTCCTGGAGAATATATTTCATTTGGAATATATAAGATACGGTCTCAAATTGTATACAAGTAGTTCAATTCCTCTGACCAGGCAGAGCATGGAGATTCATCTCTCATTTTTCTAAAATAATTCTGCTGTGTGGAAATGCTGGCACATTTATAGTTTAGGATGGAAGTGTATTCTATGTGAAATACAATCTGTGAAAATGTTAATACAGATTTTAGTTAATATAGTTTTCAATAGGGTTAGTGATGTCTACCTTTTTTCACCAGGCAAGAAAAGAAAAAAAAAAAAAAAAAAGTGGTAGCTTATCCCACCAAGCTATCATTTGGCTGCAAAAAAACAACAGCAAATAAACATTAAATAATATATGAAATGCATGAACAATTATTACTTTATTAATAAGAAACAACACTCTTCTGAAAGAGCTGTCTTAAAGCACACAAGAAAAAATGCTTTTTACTGGCTTCCCTACAAGATTGGTCTTTTGTGCTTGCAAGTAATGGGTACAGTAATTTTGATACTTCTGGATATTAATGGCACTATGTTCTTACTTTTCTGGCCTAAATTTAAACGCTTTTGAGGTACTATATATTGAGACTCTGCTTTGTCAACACTAAATTTGGCTCCTTAAGTATAGAGAATGAGGACAGGATTTCTTCATTCTATATGGGACCCAAGACACAAAATGGGATAACACTTAAAGCTTGCATTTAAAAATCATAGAATCATTAAGGTTGGAAAAGACTTCCCAGATCATCTGGTCTAAACATCCCTCTACCACCAATGTCACCCACTAAACCATGTCCCTAAGCACTACGTCCAACCTTTCCTTGAACACCCCAGGGACAGTGACTCCACCACCTCCCTGGGAACCCGTTCTAATGCCCGATTACTCTTTCTGAGAAGAAATGTCTCCTAATTTCCAATCTGAATCTCCCCAGTGCAACTTGAAGCCATTCTCTCTAGTCCTATCACTAGTTATCTGTGAGAAGAGGCCAACCCCCAGCTCCCTACAACTTCCTTTCAGGTAGTTGTAGATGGCAATAATTACTCATATGTGTACTAAGCATGTTACAGCAAAGAGTAACAAGTACTACATATTGGTATAATATATTATGGCTAATGTATGATTAGCTAAAAGTCTTTAACATTTAGAAGATTTATTAATATACTTTTGAAATGTACTATGATGTTCAAAGCTTCAGAACTGCTAAGTGCAGAGTTGGGACCATAGATTAAAGTCACATGAAAATCAATGACAACAGTTCTCATGGATCTGAAAGCAATTGAACTGTCCACCTTTTCTAGGTTGTAAGGGAAAACAAACAAAGATTGATTCATCATTTAAACTTTCCTTACCATAAGTCAATATATTTGTGCTTGAAGATGTGCTACTGAGGTTGATCATAGACTGTTCCCTGTCCAGATGCCCAGGGAAAATGTTGCATTGTTGTCTACTGAAATTTCAGTCTGGATTATATGGAATTGGCTAACTGACCAAATTTGTTTTCTAGGGTGCAGCTGTAACAGAGTCAATGTCTACAAACTAGTTGGACTTGCTCTTTCTCACTCAAAAAGGTAATTACAAGGCATGATTATTTCGTGTTATTTCTATTCATACAACTGGAAATTGATGTTTTTCTTTTCACAGTTTTACAGGTGGAATGAAGACAACTTTTTGTTTGAGCAAGATCAGAGGCTTGTAGTTGCTAGAGCTCTCATCTTGTATAATACAGCTAATGTCTTCCAGCTAATCTACCTGCATTTTAATTTGTTGGCATTAGTTTATATTTCATTTTCCCCATTATGTTAGGATGCGCCACTGTGTCCAAAGAGTGATACCGGCTTCCAAAGATTTCTTCAGTAACTCTTGCAAATCTCCTAAAAATCTGATATCTGTATCTTATAACAAAGATCATAGACAATATCCTTGTGCTGTGTTTTTTTTTTATTGTTGTTGTTTATGCATTCATAGCTACATAGCCAAGGAATTTCTTGCTTTGTCTAGTCCCATCATGCATCTTGCAAGGGAACTGACCATTTTTTTCCATAGTGGGTAATTATTTACTGTTTGCTATGTAGTCTTTTTTTTTTTTTTTTTCCTCCAGTTCCATTACATACTATGTCATTAAACCTTGTTGTATTGCTCTATTCCAGCTGAAGTACAAGTCTCATAACAAAAAAATATACATACAGTGCTCCCATCCTGGATAACATTGGGTCCATTCTGCAAAAATATACCCTGTGCTAAAGGTTAGGGAGCTATTGAGAGCCCCAAGTTGGTAAATGGATACACTACATTGATGAATGGATACACGACAAGAACAGGCTACTCTGAATCTTGGTTACGGGGAACACCTGAGAGATGTGCTATTGGTCCTACCTAACATCACTAAATATTCACTAAATAATTCACAGATAGACTTTTCAGGAAAGCTAAAATAGGCACAGTTATTCTGATACCTGCTTACTTCTTGAAACACACCTTTATCTTCTCTTTTTTATATTTTATCATTCTTCTTCCCACCATTTTAGCTACAAATTCCATTTGTAATACATTTCAAACACATCTGAATACTTATCGCCACAAAAAACACTGCTTTAAAGTTGTTGTCGTTGTTTCTTTCCTAAGGCTATGTTGAAGTAGCCACACCAGTAAATTAGATCTAAGGCATTTCTGTCATGGGAAGGATATTTAACATAGTGAGGATTTTGCTAGTTTTATAGTTTTAACAGACTCCAGCTCACCAAACCAGAGCAAGTTAAAATGAGGAAGCCATATGGAAGCTCTGAAGGCACTAGGAGGACATTGTTCACCCCAGCAGTTACCCTTCTGGTACCCTTCCAAACCTTCAAAGGTAAGCTATATCATGCAAAGCATTGTTGGTATCTTTAAGGTCATGAGTGCTCTCTCAGTTCTCTCTCACTCTAAAATTCTCATGGCATTTTTGCTCCTAAGTCATTAAGAAACATTTGTAAGGGGAATGTAAACCCCACAATGTTTTTATAATTTGCATAATGGTACCTTGCATGTCATAGAGAGTTTCCATTTTTCCCTTTATTATTGATTACATGCAAAGTATATATTTTTTTTGCTTCCTATTCCAGGTCACTTGCAGGTAGCACAGCTATCGGGTGATTTGGCCCACTATTGAGTTAAGCTAAATTTCTCTGTATATTTTATTTATATGCATCAGAAACAACTACAAAAGTAATTGCATATGTTCATATAGTAAAACTGTCTTTAGTCTGTGCAAAGAATGAAGCCTTGCCAAAGTTTTTTTTTTTTTTTTTTTTTTTTTCAAAATATTCATTGTAAAGCTTATCTATACAGGCACAGACCCAAGACAGAAATACACACTATATCTGCCAGACCATGCAAAAAGCACTATCATAATTCTTATATTTCAGTACTTTTGTTTACTACATGAATTCTGCTAAAGTACAAACAGTAATGGTAGAGGATGGACGGATTGATGGATGGATGGATGATGAGTCTATAGATGGACAGCTAGTGGATAATGGGTAATACTGGTCCATAATGGAACTTAGACAGCATTTTAATAAACCCACAGTACACAGAACCTGCACATTTCCAGAGAAAGAGAAGAAAACAATCAGCTGGCATATTGTCACAAGTCTGTTGAGGTGGAACTGAATGGAATGATATAACCGTCATGCACTGGGCATACTATGACAGGTTATAGACAGTTGATAAAATGAAATTTTAAATAAAGGTGCAACCTTGTTCTATTGTATCCTGCAATTAAAGCCATTAGGCAAAGGAAAAACCATTTTGGTTTCCACCTTTATGGTTCTGGAATGTATCTCTTCATTGTGCTGATAAAATCTAATGTGTTATATATTTCACCGTGACAAAATATAATTGATGTCATGAACAGTTTTAAATTATTGCTTGTATAATGTATGCTTTTAGCAGAACTGTATTTATTATTTTAAATTTTCTGAAACTTGTTCTAAATTACCATGAAATGCATCAGGGTGGAAGAAAAAGATTTGTCAATGACAGGACCAGTTATTTGAAAGACTTTAACTTTCAAGTCAATTTCACAATACTTTCAGCTCCTTTTTTTTTTTTTTTTTTTTTTTAGGGGGAAGGGAAAAATAATGAAGAAGGGAAGAGAAAAAGAGAAATACCATAAATTTCTTAAACTAGTTAAAAAGGAACAATAAACAGAATGTTTTATGTAATAGCGATAAAAATTTAGATGAATGTAATTTCATGAAAGCTGCATTTTTAAAACAGAGAAAGAAGTAGAAAAGAGTTTCATCACCAATATCAATATGAAAAAGTCAAGGCACTGCAAACCTAATTAGACAATGCTATCTTCTATATTCATAGATGTGCCTAGCAATGATACATTATCACTCAAGCTTTAGCACTGGGTCATTAACTGTGCAGAAATGTTACATGCATTTGTGTATACAAGATTAAGTGCTATACATTCTTGCAATGTTCCATATTCTATTAGATCATTTTTAGCCACTCTTTTATCTCTCTGTCACTTTCAATGAACTGTAAATTTGGTAGCATGTTTACAGATATTTTTCTTTCACTGACTAAACTATCAAAAGCCTGTATGATGATTATATCATTTCCTTGGTCCCTTAGGAGCATAATGTACAATGTGCTATGTCCTAAAAGTGCATTTGTGTGGAATGCCTAATCAACATATTTTGCACAGTACTTTTGTCTCCTTTAGAAAGGCACCCCATATTTCTCATGCTCATTACTCTAGAGTATAATAAAATAGGACAGAAATTCATCAATGATCATTGTCACATGGAACAGTATTTCAGAGTAGGCCTGACTGAAAAAGCAAATGAGGGGTAAGTGTTAAATGAGAGACGATGACAAAATTATTCCCCAAATCCTGTAAATGCATTAAGAATTACAGCGAGCATTTTAGAGATGAATGACTATATGTTATATCCAGAGCATAAACTTTGGTGTCCTAATCGGTACAATTGTACCACGTTATACTGGCTTCCAGTTTAACAGAAGAGCCATAGGCTATGCCATGATTTACAAAACAAAATGAAAAATATTTACAAAGCGCATGAATTAAGTATGCTTTACTGCCAGTCCTAATGTTTTGATGACTCCTGAGCAAGTCTGAAATGAAAAACAATGCCAAACAGCTATACAGAGAGCAAACTGCCCTCTGCATATTGCTCACTATTAACAATAGCCTTTTCCTGGAATTTCTCACTTTGCCCCAGGGTATTCCATGTGGAGACAATCCCAAACAGATTTAGGTTCACACTTTAGTGCCTCTGCAGTTAAGAGACAGTAACACCAAATGAAGAATAAGACATTTATCCCATCTTAAAAAAATAAAAGAAAAAAAAAAGCCCTGCCTAACCTAGCCAAAACAATTGGATTCTTGACAGTGTGAACCAGCATTTTCATACAGTGTCAAGTGAAACCAAATACTTTTCCACATAGATCACTTTTCTTATTAGCGACTGATCACAGGACCAACCACAATTCATTATCTGGAAAACAGATAATGAAAGGTATTAGACTACTCAAAGCTTCTGTTTAATCAAATATAAAGCTGGGAATTATAGAATGATAATTATACTGCCATTCAGATTCACAGGTCACCACAGAAGTCTCCAGAGATCACACGGATAGCCCTTCTTCTAGCAAAAAGTAAGAAAAAAAAGAATTTAGTGACCACTGGAAAGATTTTAGGGCTAAATGTAGCCCCCCCAGCTATGGTGCAGAATAATGAGAAAACTCTGAATAAATGGGGAGAACAGCAAGAAATATTATCTGTCCAGTACAGGTTCAACAAGTTAGTAAGAGGACAGGTACTCTTTATTAGGAAAATATTTATATTTTAATATTTTATATTTATCAAAACATAAAGATGTTTAATGACATTTAGTTAGGCAACAGCAAAGAAGCTCATTGCTGCTTGCACATACATTATGAGTATCTTCAGCATCCTCTTCTATGAATAAAATGCAATATAATGGTGTCTGTACACATTTAAGACACCTTTTTAACTTACCCTTTGGGTTTTAAAAATCCTGTTAATCTTTTTGAAACATTTTACAAGATTTTTTTTAATTCTGAAAAGTAATTGTTAGTGTTAATGAATCACTGACTACTTACTATGGTCATTAAACTTTAAGGGTTAACATAAGATAAGCTCTGTGCCCCAAAGACACTGTAGTTACACAGTGAACTGAGTATCAGAGATTTATGTTCTATGTGACAAACCAAGGACTTGCAGAGAAATGCTGAAGGAAAAAAAAAAAAGTAATTTCATTAATCACTTTAAACACCAGAGCTCACCATCTTAAGCTGAATGTTTTGACGTATAACTTACTGTAATCATGCAGAAAAGGAACAACAGAAGGTAACAAAAAAGATTCCTATGGTGAAATTGATAAATGGAATAAAACTGATTAAAATACTGAGTTTAAAAGTATGTTATAATTTCAAACTTTTGTTTTAAAATGTATAAAATTCAAACCCATTTTTCTAGGCATACTTCAAAAGGACCTTAGATCCCTACAGTTTCCATTAAACCTGCATTGCCCTGAGCAATGGTCTTAATACTTGGCACACGCAGTAGTTAGAGTTCCAGCTGGGATGCAACTTGACATATTTAACATCAGGAAGTCTTTTCCTGTTTCTCTGTGAACAGACACTATGTCCATTCCTTTCATTTCAACAGTTGTCCTAAATTCCTTGTAATTGTGACTAACTCTGCAGTATTAGGTCTGCATGTTCCTGGTGATAAAGTTAAATCACCCTATTTGCGAAAACTACTTTTTCCTTAGTGAAAGAAATATGCACTCTCTGTTATGTGTAGGTAGACATATACAGAAGTGTTTGGAAAAGGTAAAAGAAGCAGTATAGCTGTGCCACAAACAACTAGGTCAACAAAAGGGGAAAAAAAGGTAGGGGGAGATAAAATTATCTTGCCCCTACTCCCCCCTCAAATAAAAAATAAAATAAAATAAAAATCTAATGCAGATAAGAACTGCATTCCCTTGCAGGGAATGGCTATTGTACAAACAGAAGAATATTTCAATGAGCATGAAGGTGAAAATACTTCCAGATTCTTTGGCAGAACATGCTAAATTTAGGTCGGAAATTTAAATCAGAGAGAAAGACATTGCTTTTTAACTTCCAAAATTGTTTTTATTTTGTAAGTACAAAAGGAAAACTTTTGGAGAAGAATATCACAGAAAGGGAAGAAAACAAATTCTTTCCCCCAAATATTTCCATTCTTTCCAGGACAAATCTTTGGCCCTTGAACAGTCTTGGGGTTTATGAGCATTTCTAGCATTGTTGCCATGCTAAAGCCATATTAACAGACTGGCAGTGATACTGTGTAACCCTGGGAAAGAGAGGAAATCCAGCTGCTGAGAAAACAAACCAGATGGCTACTGCCCATTTGGGCATAGCAGGGCTGGCAGCCCTGGGAGCCAACAACATGTCCGTTCCTCTTGGGCTGTCTGTAAGCTGCTTGTTCACCTTGTGGCTCACATTCAACAGAAGAGATTTTGGTATGAACCCTGTGGCTTCAGGTGACTGGACATTTGTGTGTGGTTAATATCAATGGAAAAATAATTCAACAGAAAAACCTACTTGCATTGAATTTGTTCTGATGTAGATCAGATTTTCTAAACGTTAAACAATGTATCAGAACTATTTTTGGCATCTGCAGTCTCAGGATTATAAACCGAAGAAAAACAGATGTTCAATTTCTTTTTTTTTTAGCATCTCAATGGACCAGGTAATTCTTAAGGTTTTGAGTATTAAATTATGAAAAGATTTATAAACAATTCAGGGAGTTCTAAAATCCCATTAACACTTCTTTGCTTATGAGGAAATCTAGTTTTCATCCCCTTAGACTCATGATATGGTGCCAAAGAGAAAAAGTATCTGTGAATGTAACAGACATAGCTTCTGTCTCACATTAAATATTTCAAAATATAAGTTACCAGTGAAAGGCACGGTAAGTTTGTTTGGTATCACTGCATTTCTCTATAACAATGAGAAGATGCACTCTCCTCATCATGGAGAAATCATGAGAATAAACACCACACAAAGTCAACTCTAATGAAAAAGCAGTATCAGGAGACTGACAAAAGTGGCTGTATTTCCATCAGTAGAAAAATCAAGGAATTTCAACAGGACATATAGTCACGGATTACCTGAGAGAAAACTGGGCTCGGAGTGGGAGATACCTCACCTTCCTATCCTTATGTAGCTGTGCTGGGTGCAGGTGCCCAGGTGCTGGCAGTGGGTGCTGTGTGGCCGCTGCATGAGGCGATGCCGGGCCTGCCCGATGCTGGCCCCAGCCGGCCCCAACGGCCCCACCGCAGGGCACAGCCGGGCCCCGCAGCCAAGATGGCGGCACCTCATCTCTGGGAAAATGGATTTAAGAAAGGGCAAAATGCTGCACAGAGAAGGGAACAACACAGGGAACACCAAGGTCAGAGGAGGAGGAGATGTCCCAAGGCAGAGCAGGGGGAAAGCTTGAGAAAGCCAAGTGGTGAAGAGAAACTGCTCTGTACTGACCACAACCATTCCCTGATTCTCCCTGCACTGCTCTGGGCAGGTAAAGCAGCCAGGAGTGACACTGAGCATGGGAAAGGGGGCAGGAAATGTGTTGTTTCACTGTTTGTCTTTGTTCCTCACTACCCAAATATATTTTAAATGACAGTAAATTAAATTAATTTTCCCCAAGCTGTGTCAGTTTTGCCCACATCAGTAACTGGTAAGTGACCTCCTTGTCTTCATCATGTCCCTTAATGTTTCTCATCCTATTTTCTCCTCCATCCCACTGTGAAGGGGGAGTGACAGAGTGGCTGGGTAGCTACTTGGCTGTTAGCCACCACAGTTGCTTTGACAAGGTATGTGCAACATTATGAAGATGCTGGAGCTGGTGCTAAACTCATCATGTAGAGATTGGTGTCCAACATGTAAGACTTCAGTCATTGAGTCATATGATGGAAACAAATCTCTACCATGGTGGGTTGTGTTACCTGACTCTGCATGTGCAAAGGATGATTGTGCTTCTCTACCTGGAATTGCTTCTTCCAACAGTATTCCCCTGAATGAGAAACCTTCAACGAATTACGTCCTGACTGAAGCACTGCATAGCCTGAAGATGCCTCATTCTATTTGCCTTCATGCCGGACACTGACTGATGGTGGATCTGTGTTGGGCAGTGCTGGCATCTACCACTGGGGAATCACATGGAGGAGAGAAAAAGCATCAGAAGCCCGCAGCATACAGAAAGTGAAAAGTGAAGCAGGGTGAGGTGAGTATGTCTCACACAGATATCAGTTTAGGCAATAACTATTCAAAGCCTTGACAAAGCCTGAGTCAAATTCTTCAAAGATAGTCACATCCCTGCTGCCAAAGTTTTGCTGTTTTCCTAGGTCTGTGCTGGAACTGAACAGACAGCATACACCACTAAAATATATTAGACCTGCTAATTCCTTGTATTTATTCATTTATTTATTTTTCACACTGCTACATGCAGGGTCTTGGAAATACTTCACAAAATATAATAAATTCTATTTTCTGAAGAGCACAGCTGATTTCTCCATTGCCTTGTATTTCCTATGATTGAGTACGTTTAAAATACTCCCAAATCAAGCATTTTACAGATAGAAAAGTCTTAAAAGCTTGAAAGACCATAAAGCCTGAGAAATGATAGAAAAATCAATTCAAATGATTGAGAATTCATGGCTTGAGAATGTAAACTTTAAAGATATCAACTGTAAGGAAAGTTCTGCTTATATGTCCAAGGCACAAAGCCAGGCGGTTGTGCAAACTGCAAGTCTTCTGAACTCCAAAAGGAACTTGAACCAAAGTACAATTCTGAGTGCATGAATTTTCAGCACAAAGTGAAAACTCCTAAATGAAGAAGTTAGGACTCAAAAATAAATGATCTGTCTAGGTTTATCCAAGTAAATAGGTTTATGGATTCTCACTACATTTATAATTCATTGGGATTTTAACATTTTCAGCAGTTCATTTCAAAAGCTCCTGCTATTTTGAAGGACCAGACAAACAAAATCCTCTTAAATAAGAAGAAACCTGCTTTTTAACACTTGAGTCTAAAATTACTATGTGAAACTATTTATTTTTTTTCTGCATTAGCTATAATACAACAAATTTCCTCAATTTACTTGCATGGATTTGAGTTTGGAGATTTGCTAAGTTTTTAAGCGGATCTTAAGTACAGGAAAGATTTTCCAAGTTCACAGATTTGACATACTGCCATGCTTTGCAAAAGAAATGATAATATCTTCAGTATGTATACTTAATAATGCTGCACATTTTATGGACATTGTAGTTTTAACATTTAGCCATAGGTATTTCCATGGGTTACACTAACCCTAAATCTAGATAGGGACTAAGTCACAGTACCTCCAGTTTCTACTGTCAAAAAGTGTTGAGTATCTTTATCTTGCTGTATATTTTCTGATGTGCATATTCACAATAGTGTATGTAAATGTACTTTGATTAAAAATTAGTGTAATATAGTAAGTCAGACTGTTTTGATTTCTCACAAATACAGCATCTCTTCCTTCATAGGCTGCAATACATTGCAGTAATAAGGATATAATCCTGAATAGCAATTAATTGGTAAAAAGCAAAAAGGAAAAAGAAGTCTGCAGTTATCTGGGCTTTATGGACCTATTTTTCTGTAGCTATCAAATTATTCATTTCCCAAACAGGTAAAAAGGCCTAAGTTGACAAGAACTAACGGTCCATCTAGTGTAAAATCTTGTCTAAAGCAGTAACCACTCAAAATACTGAGGATGAGTATATGATATAGGGCAATTAAAAGTTGGTATTTTCAAAATCATGGCAGTTGGTGGACATGCTCACTAGAAATTGCACCTAGCCGTCTCTTTTAAGAGCCATCCCAATGCCTAAGAAAGCTTGTTTTTTTCTTAGTCCAGTGATGAGCAGCTAGGGCTTCATCTTTCTCATATATAAGCCTTGACCTGGACTTAAGTCTCTTTCTGTCTCTCGGCAGTGAGGCTAGGGAGCATACATTAGTAACCATCAGCGAACACATACCTAAAACCAAATTGTGCTTGTATTGACCTATAAAACAAACAAACAAACAATCTACATAACTTCTCTGTTGAGGAGAGGTAAAATAAGAAATTAAGTTAAATTCCTTTTGGCTATTTAAACTGGTAGCCTTCCTTTCATTTCAGCCTTTATTTAGCTGGCATGCAGAAACTCCTTTTATGTTGAGTCATGAGGAGGTTGACCCTTTTTCATATATCCAGGATATGTACTTCAAATGCTACTATCACCATGGTATACATGTACATTTTAAAACACATTTCATCCTGTACATTCACCACTGCAAATACTAGTATTCAAGGACATTGCATGGCTTTGAAACCACCTGAACGATTTGCTTCTAGATATAACCTTACTCTTCATGTTTCCTTCTGAGAAGCAATTGTAACCATTCCTTGAGATTTTTGCAAAGGATTTTCAAAAGAAGACTCCTAGTTATTTAGGATTAAATCCAAGTATTTGGGCCCAATTCTCACTTACACTTCAAGTGGATGATTTAAACTCGCAATCCTTTGCTCTGTTCAGGCAATATAAGTGGGCCTTTGTGTAAATGAGAATCAGCTTCATATTTTTTATAATGATGTGTTATGCGTTACATTCTGACATTTTAGATTTCTGTACTGAACAAAGAGGCTTTCTCTTCTTTCCTTTTAATCTGGTATGTGAAGCAATATGTGAAAACATGGACAATGTTTATGAAAAATTTAACAACTGCAGCTTTTTATGACAAATAACATGCTATAGTTGAAAAGCAGGTACGTGGCATGACTTTTACTTTACTGACATGCATTTCCAGTGCCATATGCTACAGAGTGCTGCAAAACATACTGCTTTCTTTCAGGACATTACCTTGTTTTGATGGCAAACATGACTTGACAGATGCCTCAGCAGAGGAATTGCATGATATCTGACCTTTTTGTAATATGTCATTTCTAGAAAGCCTTGGTGCAGGTGCTCCATCACAGGGCACATAACAGAGATACAAAACAGAAAATGACATGATTCAAAACCTTTTACCTGTTTTTTGACTTCCCTGTATTATATTTGTTTTAGAGCATGTCATTTATTTGTCTTTGTAAAATGAGACTCCAAATCTCAGGATCTAAGGTTTAGGATCCCATTTAGATCTATTCTACTCCAGGAAATAACTCTTTTGGTTTGTTTATAGTTACCTAATGATTTAATTCAGGCAATGCTGGGCTTGAGTCTCAATAACTATGCTTCAGACAGACATAGATAACTTTAAGCACCTTCAAAGGCAACCATCTTGGAACTGTTCAAGGTCCTGTCTGCCTGCTGTACATAAATGCAGTACAAAAAAAAAAAAAAAAAAAAGTATGTCACATCTCCAAAAGACATGGTATGAGGGGCATAGCAATACTGTAATGTACTATGACCAGACATCTCCACACACCTTAACCTAAACCTTGCTTAAACAGCATTGATCAAGACAATTAAAGACACACTTTAGGCTACACCTTCACCATTCACATCCCCAAAGTAGATTAGCTCTTCTCTGGGGTACATTTCTGGCTCTCTTGAAATAAAGTTATGTTGTTATAAAGAAGTTTAGGACTGCAAGAATAAACCCATTCTCACTGATAGCTGGGCACACATTGGCTTAAATTCTGTTCATACAATGTATAAATTCAAGGCATTGAAGAGAGAATAATTACATGGTTTTGTTTTACCACAGAAAATAGATAATTATGGGTAATTCAAGGCTCAATTATGTTGTGGGATAATTAATATTCAAAGTAAGAAACACTGCATGGAGATTATGGGGTAATCTGAAAGGAATTCACACAATTTACTCTAGTGTACTCTATTTACTCACTATTTGTTATACATATGCCTTGGTCAGAGCTTAAAATATTCTTAAAAATGTGGCACACTTTTCTTACTATTTAGAAGCAGGAATAGAGGAAAACAATCCATAGATAATAGCTCTTCTATAATTCTGGGTTCCCAATTTAGCTAAATGAAATTAAATCTTTTTATTTTATATGTAATAGTGTTAGATTAAGTATGTCACCCCTATGTCACCCAAAAATGCTCCTGACAACATATATTAAAAAATAATAAATGCTGACTCAGTGTTGGCCTTGTAAAACTTTCAAGTTCAAGAAATGCATACTACGACTATTCCTGGAGCATGGATGTGTGTGCCCTGTAACATGGTCCACCACCTTGACCCATGAAAGAAAAAAAGTAATAATATTCTGGAGAAATCAAGCTATGGATTGGTAGCTGACTTGTATCTGGAACATTCACCAGGGTTTCCAGAACTGGCATTAAAGATATAAAGACTGTTATTTCAGGTATAGAATAGAAAGATCACAGAAGAAAAATCACTAGAAGGCTGTGCACAGATATAGTCTACAGAAAGGTACCTATGTAGTCACTTCAATATGAGTCGTAAGAAAATGAGTGTAAGTCATGCTCGTTTAGGTTTAGGCTTTGGCTAGATTGTTTAGAGCTGTCTCTTACATTAGCAAAAAAGACTGTAGGAAAGGTGATTATTTCCAGCCCTTGAAAGTATCAGATAAGTATCTAAAAAAAAAACAGGAACTCCAATAGCTTTGCTGGAAATAATGTGTTAATTCTAAGTAGCCAGTGGAATACACAGAAAATATATATACAAACAGTATGGTTTTATCTGAACACAATCTAATTTGTGCAAATTAAATACTATATGGCCTATGCTGATTCTATTTGATGATGTACTTCAATTTTTCTGTAACAAAGTTGAAGGGAAGGTTATCAAGCTTCTTGTTTAAAGAGCTGTTTATTATAGAGCCTTTTAAAGTGAAAGGTTTTATCATGATGTAGTAACACAAACATTTAAAATGCATGTCCATTGCATTGGAATTATTATTATTGTCATCATTATCATAATTTTAAGAAAGGGTAGGTCTGTGTACATGTCAAGCTGTTTAGTCCAGTTGAGTACACATTCCTGGGTCTACAGATGATGGAAGTTACTCAGTAGGCCTGGTTCTATAGCTCCCTGATTGCTGGTTAGTTAACTGTTTTTTTTCTTTTTTTTTTTTTCCTATGATATCATTCACAGGCTAGCAGGAAATTAAACAGTGCCTTGTGACACTCAGGATCTGGGACACAACTGTTTATACCTTCTTACTATTGGAGGATCCCTGGTGTGATTTTGGCCCAGGCCAGCTTGTACTCTCCCAACTGCTCTAGTGTACAAGTCTGGAGTTAACTTGGGACAGGTACAGCTCAACAAACAGTTTTCATGCAGCTAGCCTCTTGTGGAACCTAAAGACGGGTAAGTAGGAGAGATGGAGGTTGTTTCTCATCAGTTAGCCTCAGGAATCAGACCATCATGTTTGTAGCCATGTTTAATTTACCGATATAAACCACACTATTAAGACAGAGAAATGTTTCCATAGCATTAGGACAGAGTTTTGGATCAGAAATTTTTGGACCTAAATCTTGGAGGCAATCAAGACCTAAATTTAATTTGCACTTCTTTGACAGGGAATTACAAATCTCTCAAAGTTCAGAAAACTATGTCACATGGGGTGCCTCTTGGTTTCCCACACAGATGGGAAATCCTTGAGGATCTGGTGAAAAAATAGCCTGCAGAATGTGGAGCCAATCACAGAAGTGAACTTGTTATATTTAATTAACCTCATAGTCGTATTGAGAAAGTTAATGGTATTTTAATAAATTGCCATTGTACTCATGCTGTTTTAAAATGATAGTATATAGCACCCTAAGATATATCTGAGAAGAGACCCTCAATAGAGTCGACTCATTAACAGCACTGTCATGGAGTGAAGAATGGCGGCCTTTAATTATATAACCACATGTAGCGTTCTGACAGTTTGTTACGCACATGATAAACCAAAGACTTACATTTTTCTTTTTCAATCCAAATTTCAAGGCAATTTTTAACAACCTACTGTAAGTACACTGTGTATTGAAAAACTGTTAATGTGTCTACATTAAAATGACAATATGTACCACATGCAATGTCTTCATCCCTAGGGTATCCAGTTGGCTCATCTCAATTCCTCAGTGTATGAAAATTAAAAGTTGATAAAAGAAGGTTTGCACATTTCCACATAGATGAAAGTAACCTATGCAGAGACCACTGGGGTTAATAATAAAAGACCCTCACACTATAACTCTGGAACTCACAGAAATAAATGGTTATTGCTTCAGTGGAGCAAATGGCACTGCTGTGGAGTATTTATGCAGTTTCCTGCAACACACAGAATTTCTAGAAAGAAATTAACTTCACAAACTGATCTATGTTGCTCATACATTATTACAGGATTGCAAAGGAAGCAATATTTTATGAGTCTGTATGATATTAATAAATTGTTGCTTTCTATCCCTTCTTATTGCCCCTTTTTTCCCATAAACAAGAGATAGAACTGTCTGAAAACATCATCCAGGAGATACAAAGCATAGCTGTATGACCTCAGTGTGATGGAGCAGCTTGTATATCACTGGGCCAGAAGTGTGCTGTAGTCTGTGCCAGCACCTCAGCCACGGCATTTACCTGAATAATGCATGCAGATCTGCCATTTGTGGCTTAGGCAAGAGACAAAAATGTGGTGTTTGATGACAGCACATCTGTAATAATCTGTGGCAAATACTGTCCCCTGAGCCAGCTGTGCTATCCAGACATTCACATATGGTGGTGGTATTTTAGTGAGAGCAAAACATTCCTTGTGATTGTGCGTGTGGGTGATGAGCAAAGGGAGGATTGGGTGTTGCTGTTCAGTCTGTCAATACTCTTTCTCATCATTGCTCAGTAAGGTATGAGTTGCTGATCCAAATTCAGCCATGATTATTAGACTCTTAAAAAGTCTGGCTGGCTTGGCCTATGCTAAAAATGGAAGAGACGGAAAGGCAACCTTCAGAAAGGTTGAACTGTGTTGTGTATATCTGACATACTTGGGCTGCGTTTGCCTGTCCTGATCCAACTACAACTGAACCTGATAAAATCTCCTTGCCACTAACCCAGAAACAGAGGTAGTGACCCTTCACAGCAGCAGCACGACTTGTGTAGTTTCCTTCTAACTTGAGTCTATTAAAGTGATCCAGGCTGGCTCACACACTTCTAAATAGAAATATCTTTTTCACTGTGAAAGAACTGGATTTGGAACAGCACCTAAACCAACATGCCTGGAGATGGGATGAGCTTGGTGGTAGGAAGGGGACGTTCTCAGGAGCTGTCACTCATGCCTCCCAGGAGGGCAGCTGCTGAGGGAGCCTATTTACCAGCTTGACAACACATTCCAGAGCACACCTTGAGCCTGCACTCTTAATGCCTGACACTGAAAATTAGCCTTGCAAAATTATAGCTTAAATTGCATTTCTCTCAAATCAGCAGAATCAAACAAATTCAGTAAATCTCATCCATTCTATTGGTTTGATTTGATTGCTTACTTTTCTTGCAAAAAAACTTCTGAGTTGACCTGGAGCTTTCTACTCACACATATCCTTCAAATCGCCAGCCCTCATCATTATGAACTGACTCGGGCAAAGATCTGAGGGAGACTTTATGAAAAAAAAAATATCTTTTGGTTTATATATTTTCCATCTAACATCATCAATTCACTTTGAGAAAGAAGACAGTATGAGATCTTTTGTTTTATACAGACTTCTATACAGACTCCAGCCAACAGGGCATAAGACAAACCCATTGAAAAAAAAAGAAAAAAAAAAGAGGGAGAGAGAGAGAGATCAGAGACACAAACAAACAGGGAATATGTGTGCCACTCAGAGAAAAATGTCTTTATCTCTTGGTGAGCTTGTCTGCAAAACACTTACATGCACAGCACTTCCCTGTCCATCTATGAGAGAGACAAGTAATTCCCATAATCTTATGTTTCGGACCAAGTAACTATTGAAAAAAATCTTATTGAAAGACTATACTGAAAAAATAAACTGTGAACTGTTCTCATGACAGTTTGTGCGGGCTTTCAAGTATTTCTTAGTGCAGGCACGAATACTTTTTGTTATTTTGTCTGCCAACTTTTCCCATAAAGTCAGCACTCCTACATCCTGATGAGCTGTAGGAGCTCATGGATTAGCTTAATGCTCGAGAATCTGTATCTCACATTGCATGCTTGCTTTTTTGGCACTTTTTTGACTCTGGAGTAAAGGCAATGACCTATCTTACACATCACGTGATGGAAATCAAGAAAGAGCTTGTGCTTGACCCAGATGGAAACCAGCCAAATGCCTCACTCAGAGCCCTTCACTGAGCCCCTTCCACCTCACTGAAGCCATGGGGAGGGTGAGCACCTGGGTGGAGGGAGCTGGCAAGCCTGGAACTCATCATAGCTGGCAGGGGGGGCACTGCTTCCCAACAGCAAGCTTCCAATGAAGATCACATTAAAGGTCTCTTGGGCACTATTTTGCAAGTTTTCAGAAAACATCTCATTAAATACCTTTATCTTAAAAAGGAAAAAAGAAAGAAACAAACAAATAAAAATGAATAAACCACATCACTCAGCTTTCACTGGCTCATGGTAGCAGACACATTTGACTACAAATATACTCTGTTTAATAGAGATTAATCTTTTTTGTCAGTTTTAAGTGTCTTCAGATTGAGGAAGCAAGAAGGCCCAAGCCTTCAGCAGCAATTACTAGATTACTCTGCTTGTGTCTTTCAGAAAAAAAAAAAAAAAATGAGTGGCAGATTTTCATTTTCTGTTTTGTAATACACAACCCCCCAAAATTGCTATAAGTAAATACAGTATAATGCCTTTTGCCATGAAAAGGTATTTTATTTTATATAATTTTAACAGAATTTCTTTCATGATGACTTGTGATGGGTTATTTTTGTTTTCATCATACCATTAGTAAAAAGTGATACCTCTTTAGCTCTAATTAGGCCACTATCATAGAGCCCATTAATAATTCAATAACCCCTTTATCTATTTTCTTCCCCTTCAGAGCTCTTCAATCAGGGCTTATGCAGCAGGTTGCATTTGCTTTGAAAATCCATTAGCCTTCCGCCTCACTTGTGGGTTTTCCAAGGGACACAAATGGACAGACACGTAATTTTATTTATTTATTTGTTGTGCTTTTTGTTTTAGGCTATATGTAAAATGATGGTGGCAGTGGTGGGGGGCAGGGGGAAGGGGCACATAATAATCTCTGGTGTCACAGCCTTACAGCTTAATTTGTCATCATATTTTTCACATGCAAGATTCTGACAGCATCGATCACCTGAATCTGTTAAACAATTTTTTCATGAAGCTGACACACTGCCCCAGTGCTTGCATCTATCAACATCTCCCTGATTTATTGGCTTCATAACAGGAAATCATTTGGTAGCCTGGCTCTATTTTGCCTGAACACTGACCTGTGACCTTAATTTGCTGCCTTTTGAAGTTCTTTGTTCTCCCTTAACAGGTAGCTCACTAATCAGCAGAAGCAGCTTTATAAACTTATATAAATATTTAACTGAGATCTAGGAATATTAATGTTTAAATTAGTTCTTGTTGGAAAAGTATAAATAACCCAGACTAAACAGAACTATTGAAATCAAAGGCGTGCTAGCAGAAAGGATGGGATTTGGCACATGTTTAATATTTCATGTCTGTCTCTGTTCCTATTTCAAAATATTGACAAAGAGCTGTTATGATTTTCTGAAATAAAAGAAAGACTTCCCTCACTGTGAGTCTTGAAAACAAAATTTAGAAAGCAAAAACAGTAATTTTCTTTAATAGGTGCTGAAAATGAGGCAGTGTCGTTAGTTCAGGGGCAGGGATCTCAGATTACGGTAAAAGTTTGCTACTTCACCAGGACAGAAGCCTAACTTGGAACATATCCTTAAGTTTTATTTAAATAAAGAAAATCATGCAAAATGCTCTGCTTTAAGAATATCCTAAGTCTTAGCTGTCCATCCACTGACCAGCACTGCACATAAAAATTGCAAGCATTTTAGAAGAAATCAATTATTCTAGCATTTGATGTGAGACTTTATAAAAGCATAAAATGTATCAAAGTACTTTTCTTGCTAAACACTGGCATTCACTATCACTTAACCATGGTTAGGGAACTTCATCTAATATGTAATGTGACTTTTCAGTTGGAAATCATACTCACTTTGTGAAAAGAAAATCAGCAGTTTTCTTCAACCATTTGGAGAACAAATACTAGTGCTTTGAAGTCCTTGAAAAAGCACTCTACTGAGAGCAGCTCAAGAAGGTAATTTACAGTGGGGTTAATGGGTAGAATAAACACTCTAGACCCACTCCTGTGAGAATGCTTCTTCATTTCAAGACTTTTTTTTTTTTTTTTCCCATCTCTTCTTCCCCTGCTTCCTATCCTAATTTCAAGTGGAGGCATAGCACAACATAACAACCTGGGTTAACCATGGGAGCCAACACTATTCACTAACTATAGGAAAGGGACAGAGAAAGAGAGTGTTTTTCCCCCTTACATATATGAAGGAGTGGAAGAACCCGTCTAGTTACCAAGTTAGGCCTTAGAACACTTGCTAATGTCCATGAGAAGCAGATGTTTGTAGGAAGGCTACTTGGTCAGGAATGAAAAGACAGAAAAGTAGTTTAAAAGAGTAGAACCACGTTCACCACATCAGCGCAGAAGAATAAGCCATAAGCTTCGTATTGGACCATGAAGATCGTGTAGCAGATTTAGCCCTCTGAGAAGTAGGTAGTCTGTGAAACAATGAATGCCAATAAAGTGAAAAACTGAGCAAAAAAATTCAGCCTCTGTTTTAAGATGAAATTAAATTCTTGTAAATCACTGAGGAAGAAAGTATTTGGTTCTTATGTGTGCTCTAGTTTCAACAACACAGAATTATTCACTAACAACTTTGCATATATTAATTCATGCATGATAACAATTCACTTAATTCTTTCAGTAGGTTGGGATTTATATGTTTTAATTCTGAAGACAAAGGATACCTACATGCACTTTAAAGGTTTGATAAGCTGGATAACAATATATACTGTTTTCAATAACTTGAATATATTTCCAGTGCAAAACTTATTTACAGTGCTTCAATTTTAATGAGTTTAGATCATATAAGTATGGGAAGGAAACAACAAAGCCTAGTCTGGGCATCCATGTATTAGGGCACTTAAAGGAAAAAAAAAAAAAAAGCAACGAACCTTCTAACATTAACATCTTCAGAATTCTTCTTAGTTTATTTCTGTATTATAAAAGTATCATTTTCATGGTCTCTTGTCAGTCAAATTAAGAGCACATTATTTAACATGTGTCCTCTAGACAGCAAAAATAAGTGAAAACATCTTGATTCGCTTCTTTTAGTGTATGTCAATTGTGTGCATAATATTTGAAGGTTAATAGTGTGACCGTGATGTACCAAACCATGCAAACAATATCTTTCTAACAATGGACAATTTCCTTGTGAAATGGATTGGAAAGAATGTGATAGCATACAGAAGACTATATTAAAATGATGGCCCTTCAATCTGATGAACGGTGGAAATGTTACTTGCTCAAAGGCACCATTAAAATTAGAAACCTCTATCTATACATTGTCTTAATAACAGCTATACATGTTTGCACACACACTGAAGTGTATATTATTCTGTTTGTGAACTTGATTATAGTGTACTTATAGGATCTGCTTAGATAAGAACACAGAATTGGAAAAGCATTTGAATTCTTGCATTAAGAATGCTGCAGTCATTCAAACGCATTTTGTAAACAAACAAAAACCCTATGTCAAATAAGATACCCTGTAAGATCACCATTCTTAATAAAAATGTTATTAACAAATGAAATCTCCAGTACTTAAATGACAAAATATTGCTGCAAGATAGTCTTAATTGAGATCCCATCCTCTGCACAGTTTTTCTGTACTTAATGGAATCAGAAATATTTTAAGATTAATTAGGAAATATAAGAAGCATATTTGCTTCCCTAAGTATAATTTTTCTGATATCAAAAAAAAAGTACAAATATTTCTGAGGAGACTCATGGAGAATCAGTGTTGTACTGCTGAGGAAAAAAAAAAACACGTGCTTTTATTTATTCTAATGCATCTTCACTTAAGTTAGAGCTCTCTGTATATGTAACTGGGAAGTGACATAGAATCTACCTTGTCCTACTGAATATGTAATTGCATCTTCCTAAATACAGCAATATGAAATGATGCTCTTTAAATGCGGAGGCTCACTCAAAGTAAAATTTTACCTAACTTCTACATTAAAACATCATTCCACCAGTTGGCTGATAAATTCTTATAATCTCTAAAGGCTATGCTCCTCATATGAGGGAAATCAAGATGAAGGTCCAAACATGAATGCATAAATCGAAGAGAATTTAAATTTTTAATTATTTAAAAAATTAAGATTTTGTCTATCAACTAAATGCCAAGAAAAAGTATCATCTTTATTTACAAGGAAGTGCATCAAGCGGTGGTCTCATGAGAAAAGAAGCCCATGTCTTTCAAAATAGCTCTCTGAAATATTCCACTGCAGAAGTAAACATGCTTAAGCACAGACACTTGTGGGTGGCTGGAAATAGAAATTTTGCTGCTGATGGACACAATAGTCAATATATGTTCCAAACTGACATTCAGAGTGCTATAATTCTGTCCCAGAATTGCCTAGGACTTTCACATTGTTAATCACCTGGAAGTCACCCAGTGATTTCTAAAAGGACAACTAAATGCTAATGTTGACTAAGACATCAGCTGAGGAAACATCCAGATGAATTTGAGATTTTAAAATGAAACATCAATTAAAAAAAAAAAAAGAATTAAAAAAAAAAACCAACACTCAAAGCTTTTATACAGTTTCCCAGATGAACGTAGACAGTCCATATGTTGCAAAAGCAGTATTAACATCTAGAAGCAGCATTTTTATGTTATTTAATTTTTTGACGACAACTGAAATTAAGGCAGTGTGTGTCTTTAAAAGAGCAGAGATATACAAACACAGGGCCCAGGGCTCACAGTCCCATAAGTGCTGTTCCCCTGAAGGCATCTACCTTGGAGAGGTGACAGAAGTGCTTCTGTCATCAGGCGCTGAAGGGAACCAGAGTGAAATCTTCACCTTATGTTGTAAATGGGCTCTCCAAGGGTTGCCTGTACTTATGGGCTTTGCCAAATGTACAGATTATTAAAAGTGCTTCCAAAGAGAAGAATGGACACACTTAGCAAGGTGAATGGAGACTGGTATATTCCAAGCACTGGAAGCAGGGGGAGCAGTGAGTGGGAGAATAGCTAGAGAGTGTTTTACATTACCTTTCTAAAGCATAAACTTGAACTGTATGTGAAAGAGCAAAAGCTGCCTAACAATTTAGGAAGGAAAGAACTGTGATCACAGCAATGCATCTGATAATGATGTCAAAATTTGGATGTGTAAGAAGGGAGAACATTTGAAGCAGTGAAGATGAAATGAAAACCTACTGTAAAAGAAGGCTGAGATTTCAGCAGCAAAGATAAAAAAAGAATAAGAGAACTTGTGTACGGGGGAGGAAGAAAATGACAGGAGTTTGTGACGAAACAGAAAGCAAAGCAGAAAAATGTAAGTTTTTAGGTAAACTAACCAGTGAACAATAGTCATAAGATTGCTTAGCTTTAGTTTGTTATTGCTTTCAGATGCAGAAAGGACCAATTTTTACTCAAACAAAAAGTTTGTATCTTTCAGAGTGGAAAAGACCCATGAAATATCTGTAGTATTCAGAAACTAAAAAGAAGAGAAGTGGAAGGGAATTAATCTATTGAGTATTGACACCTGAGGGGTGGTTCACTCACAGACTTCAGTGATGCCAGGCTGGCGCACATCATGCTTTGTTTCCCTCATGTCCCCCTAGTAAATCCTAACTTTTATTGTGGATTAGACCTTATTTAATGACGGTAATATAAGGTCACTCTACAGAACTCTTTTAACTATGCTCAAAGACCAGAGCATACAAGATTTGATGTTCCCAAACTGCTGCATGTGGTTGGAGTGTTCATGAATAATGAGATTTTATGCTGCAAAACATAGCACAACACAAGTGATACGGATTACGTGCTTGCTGTGCCCTTGGCTCTGAACCAGTTCAGATGATCCTGTTCCAGCAGGGTCTTTCCTGTTCTTTTCTTTTCCTGTTTTAGTACAATGGATCATGTAAATCCCTTTATATTCTGCCTAGTAAAATTCCTTCTTCCTAGGAGGTACTTACCAAATGCATCCGGGGGAATGGAAAAGCAGACACAAAGACATGTCACTGAGACAAAGAAATTGAAGACTTTTTGAGGAATTCAGAATAGACTGTGTAAGGTTTTTGCAACCCAGAAAGCTGCTAAATGTTACTGGAGAGAAAGTAAATCAAAAGGATAGGACTTTTTTTCTTTTCTTTTTTTTTCTTTTCTTTTTTTTTTTTTTTCTGAAATGAAACAGCATGCAGGAAGATATTAATTTGCTAAAAACATTTTAATTTATACTCTTTCACTCAGATCTGAATTTTACCCTGATTTCCTGCTTGAAAAATGCTGTTTTATTTTGTGTTTAAGTAAAATCTTAACATAGAGTTTGAAAGCTATTTTAATGTTTTTAGAATTCCTCTGATAGCAAAGATGTAAAGGTCCATCCACTTTATAGCTGGGGCCCACAGAATACCCAGTCAGAGCAGCACAGGCTATGACAGCATTAACAAGTGATGCCAAGCAATGGAAGCCCTAAAGACAACTCCACAATGCAAATAAAAAACTGTTAAGCCAGATACCAGAAAACAAACAAACAAACAAAAGCCCTCAAATGTAAACTCCTGAACCAAACTGAGATGTTAATGTAGCTGCACCCATCAATACCATCTAGCGTCCTTCTAGTAGGAATTTCTGTTGTGCTACAGCAGGAGCTGATGTTCCAGAAATAAAATAACATTAGCTATGCCTCAGTGCAAGACTGACCTAAGTATGAATCAGTCAATACTAAAAGGAAAAGACAATTCAAACTGAAAATATATGAATTCCATGAAAGTGCTTTAGGTCTGTAACTAGTAAGATAAGAAAGGAAAATCCTAAAAAAACAAACTAGCAAACAAAACCCACCACCAAATAAAATTTGTTTTTGAATGCATTTTTGTCATTGAAAATACTAGAAATAAGAATTTAACATTTTGCTCACAAATCATAACTATTAGTGGCAATAAATGCTTAAATTCTAATTTTATCAAGAGAAAAAAAAAAGAATTTAAACATTAATAAGAAATGTTATCTTGTGCATTAGTGCTGATTAATGCACAGTTCACATGTGATGCAAAAACAAGGCAAACATCTAGAGTGGGTGTTAATCAGCACCACAGCGAAGTCTATCCTTATTGCTTAAATAATTTATTTTCAGGTCTCAAAATGAGATGAGGTGAGAAACTAGACCAATTCCTTGCCATGCTCCATTTACAACAACACAAAGTTTTAACCCTTAAACTAGTCCACAAGTCTGCCGCAGAAACAGCACTTAAAAACAAACAAAAATTTATGCAATATTCCTATAAAAGTCACAACGAACGCAAAGTGGTAACAAAGTAAATGAAATCCCTAGAAGAAACAAGCTTCTTTGACTTACTGTGCAATGCCTGTAAAGAGGCAAGCTAATTTATGGGAACTGGCATCTGAGATTAAGAGTGAGATGCTAGAAAAAGTTGGATGGATGGACTAGATAAATGGCTGACCTCAGAGTATGCTATATCTGGTGTAAATACACAAACTTTCGAGTACATTAGCTTTCAGATCTGAGGAAACAGATCAGAAAAGCAAAGTAACATTGCTATGCCTTCCAGCATCTAACAAACCACGTAATTACAAACAGATCAGAAATCAAAGTAAAGACAATTTGTAAGAGTAGATAATATTGCAGCAAGCCAGGTATTAGGGACTTGTTGGAAGACAGATATATTCTTTGCTAACTTGTATACCATTATATAGAAATTTGTCTTTAAAAGAAATCCCTCAACGTTATGTACTACACTTACTTCTTAATTATTGAACGCTCTCCTTTGTGAATATTACATTTACCCTGATTAAATTAAGATTATGTCATCATTATGGCATCACTAAACTGTGACCTGAGTTTTTTCTGCACAGCTTGAAAGGAATCAGCACTAGTCTTCTCTGCAATCTCATCTGTTCAGATGATTTGACATGTCCTTGTGCAAATCACAACTGAAAAAAAAACCTGTATGTCAGCAATGTAGAGCAACATCGGAAATTCTTCAGTCTAGACTCAGTTCTAACTTTTTTGTTCTATCTTTGGCATGGTTACCACTATTTAGAGAACCTTAACATTTAAATATATTTTATTTGGAAAGGTAGTTGTTAAGTAGCATCAGTAGAAGCATTTGCCTCCGTTTAGAAACTTGGTTTTAAACAATTGCAATTAGAATCATAGAATCATTTAATACAATCTATGCAATAGATTGCATATATATATATATCAGAGACATGTTAATATTTTTAGAGTTTTAACAGTGAAATATTCTGACTTGCCAGAAATGATTATGTAACTTCTCTTTGTGCTGCCAAAGTTGAAAAGGCAGCACACATTGGGTAAAAATGTACTTTTTCTGTATGGAATATGCACCAATGACCAAAGATTCTACCAGCACATCTATATGCCTTACTTTACCTTTGCTTGACAGCCACTTTCCTCATTTCTTCTTCTTAAACTTCATGGTCCTTCCATCAAACCTACTTCTCTGTAACACAATTCAACATCGAGCTATCTTTCAGCTTTTACACTCTTTACCTCACCTCAACACCATGGACTCCACTTAGGTATGTTCTTTTGCAAGGAGTTAAAGAGAATGGCCAAGAGCTGTGAGCTGCAGCCCCACGGAACAGAAGATTGCTTTTCATCAGCCGAATAATGATCACAGTGAAGGAGCAGCTACAGCATGCTCAGTTTATTTCTGGGTATTGCTGCCTGGAACGCACTCCTACACATCTTCACCATAGCATATATACATATATATATATTATCAAAAGAAAATTTGACAGTCACTAAGGATACATCTGAACTGACAACAAGTTACATTTGTCGTTTAGGATGCCTTTTTTTAAGCCCACTAAAGGATTTATATTTCCCCATTTAGTACTGTCACACAGGTCAAGCAAATCATTCAAATCTAATTTTGCTCTTACACTGACACTGTAGTGATATTAACATCATGCTTGAGATTCTGCAGAAACAAGATGTCTTGGAGCTCCCAGGAAGATATTCTATTTCAAATCTCCAGATTATCTAATACTATATGTACTACTTCTACCAAAATATTAAGCCATACATCACTGTTCATAGCTTTGTGGAATTTTCTATATTGCTTCTCTTCATTTCAATTACTTGTCTTTGACCTGATCTTTGACAGACCAGAAAAGGTGGTTAATTGAAATTTTTGCATATTCATTAAGTTGTAAGAGTAAACTGCAATTCTGGCAAGACCCATTCTGCTTTCATAGTGTGAACAGAATTGAAAAGCTATATTGCGCTCAATTTTGAGAAAAGTTCACCTCAGAAAGTGTATTTATCTGTTCCCAAAGAACTTCAAATTGATGTGAGATACATGCACATATTTAGAGGGATTTTTCCTTTTGAGTATGTGGGCAAAAACTGTTCAAGAACATGGTTTCATTCATGGGAAAATCATGTGGGTCCCTTCATTAGAAAGATGGCTCACGATCCAACCTGTAACTGCAAGATTCCACTTCTGCCTTTAACATTTGAGAGTCAACTAGAACTTTGTTCTTTGCTACGCTATCATTTGAGTCTCAAGGATATACATTTCACTGCTGATGTAAAAAACTAAGTGCAGTCAAAAGTTCCCATAAAAAAAAAAAGCCCCCAAACAAAACAAAACAAAACAAAAATCCAGAAATAGGCATCAACAACAACTGCTGTTGAGACTAGAGAAGGCAAGGCGTATTTCAACCTCTGAATGAAGTAAGAATGCCTCCTAATCCTGAGGCTGCTACAAAACTTCAAGCCCACAAAAATCTGTCCCTCTCTGCTCTCCTTTCCTTTCTCTGTGCTCTCTCCAGGGACAACGCTGATGCATGCAGGAGCTAACTAATTGCTGGTTTGGGCTTGATTTTGCTTGAAACTTAGCGAATAATCATACACTACAAACACCAAATAGCCAACCAGAGCCTTATGTAACTCTTCCTATCAGCCACTTCCTTTCATATATCTATTGGAGTATGACATCTGCAAGTAAAGCCTATATAAATTGCACAGATACGACTGGCCAATAGATCTAGAGAGCCCCACCTTCACCTAGAAAAACCTAATAGATGCGATAACAAACACTCTGCAATGGTAGAACTCAACAAGATAATACTGAATTGCACCTTCACAAAAATCTGTGAAATCCAAAGAGGAAATATCAGAAACTAGTAACTTATTCTTTGTAGCTGTAGCTATCTGTGGCTACAAGTTTAATGCCTTGTACTACAAACATATTTACAAAACATGTACAGTGATCATTCCAAGAAATGCTTTGTAAAATTCCTGTATTAATAAAGCCTGTCTAGCAACCTAATCCATAATGTGCATAATGAATAATAATGGCAGTCATCAATCAGCACACATAACTGTTAGCATAGTGCACAATGTACTTCACATAGCTGCTATACTAAGCGCACAGAAACACAAATAAATCTCAATGAATTTATAAACAAAGGCACACAGTGGAATTTTGAAATTGTCTCCCTTTTTCTCCTCCTCATATTGAACACACATGGCTTTTAAAAGACAGTTATTTAATAAATTACATAGGCTGAGCTTCTTCTGTGTGTGTCCATGTGTATCCACAATTAATGCCACAGAACTACTGAGTCACCAGTGTTAGGGCTGATGAACAAAAAGTGGGTCACTCTGTCCATCCCCCTGCCAGCAAAAGACTACAGTTTCTGGCATGTGGCACAGCCCAATCTGAGATGTCAGCCTTTTAGCATCATCGGCACCCCTGTTCAGAGAGAACTCCACAAGTTAATAAATCTAATTATCTAAAGGTACTCATTAAGATGCAGGCTGTAAGATTATCATTTTTTAATCTCTTGTCATTATTACTATTAACTAGTCCCTATAACATGATTTTTTTTCTCTTTTTTGATGTTTGGACTCCACAAATGGGTGTATACTGTTATCAAGCCTTGTCATGTTTTGGCCAAAATGTGTCTTTAGGCTCTTTGAACTTTGTCTTTAGAAGGAATCCTATTAGCTTTGTGATCACTCACACTGCTGTGATCTTTGAGTTTGTCAATATTTTTTTTGATTACAGCCTTTGCTGATAAGACATTTGAACTTAGATGCTGCACAAAACCTTTCAATACAGGAAAAAGCCTGCAGTATGCAGCAGAATTGTTTCCTACAGTCCAAACAGCTAACATCATTCATTACAGGAGAGGGCTGCTGTGATATTTGTTTGAGCAATAGATTAATGAGAGCAAGAAAGAACACTTTGGGGATAAGGAAGTCTTTGCATAAGAAAGAGCTGATATTTCAGTTACGTGGAATTTTGTTTCCAAAAAGGTGACCTAGCCTAGGGTTTCTTTTTTAGGTCCAACTGCAGCATGTAAGAGTGGATTTTAATATAATGTTATGTATTGTACTTGCACCTTCATTAAAAGCATTGCTAGAATGTTCTTGCTTTTAAATTTTTATTTAATATTTCAATAAGGCAAACTCATTTTGATAAGGCATACAACAACTGAGCTACATAATGTAGCAATGTAGCATCACCTGAAATCCCTCAAGCTTACTGGTATATACCATTCACATACAAAACACCATTTTTGTTAGTACTCCTTGTGTTTATTGTGGTTTTTTGTTTGTTTGTTTGTTTTGTTTTTCCCCTTCTATTTGTAATTGTGATTTCACTTTCACAACAAAAATAACTTTTTCACCTTCACTTATTACTTTTACAGAGGTGATAAATCTCTAAGAAAGACAAAGAAATGATACCAGGGCTCCAGAGGCTGGAAAGCCAAGACCAGGCTAGGAAATTTTAAGGTACAGTACATTTTTTTTCAGTAGGTGTTATAGCTAGTTTGGAAACTAACATTTCTAAATAGCCATGTACAAAGTTGCTGCCTTGACTTGCGCTAAGCAGAAAGCAGAAAGTGGTGCACCTGCCCATGCTATCCAAATGTTATTGAAATTTTTGAATTTTGTTTCCTAAGAATCTCATCTCCCATTTGTGCAGTGGTGAAAGCAGATTCTCTGAAAGGCTACCTAGGGTGGGACACAAGTTGACTGCTGCTTTGAAAGGTGTTTGTCTTTCAACTGAGCACACTCAGAGGCCTGTAGGGTCATATGCAAGGTTTTTCTCAAATATAAACTACAACGGGGAAATTTTTAAAAGGGAGAAAATTCAGAATAAGAACAGAAATAACATTATTTTTTTTTAATACATCTGGTCCCTCCCCATTATGGCCATGAAGGACATTTTATTTCAGTTAGGTTTCATCTTAGCCCAGCAAGTCAACAAATGTCTACTACAATTGCTCATCATTCTTTGCCCTAATAACCTCTGAGGACCATGGGTCCTGCCAGGTGAGTGTGCTGCTTGGAGAGTTCCCGCATTCAGCCTCTGCACTCTGTAGTGCTGTGTCCTGTGCTTTTGGGCTCCCAGGACAGGGAAAAACTTTTTTTTTTTTTTTTTTTTCCTGAATATGATTCACCTGACATAGCACAGACTAGCTAGGACCAGGGAAGCAACTGGCTTTCCTCCTTGCTCTACAGCCACCTACCCTTAATGAAACGCAACCACCATACCATACACACAAAGAAACAGATGCCATCTGCTACATATATCGTAAATCTTTCTTGGATTGCTAGCACCACTTAAGATAATTAATTAAAAAGCACTAGGGATAATTATTTAAAAATAAATTAATTCTAAATCATTATTTAAACATCATGTTAACAGATTTCCATTTAAAATAGTCATGAAATTTTGGAATCTTTATTTATTTATTTATTTATTTATTATTCCAACCAGTTAACTTTTTTTTAAGTACATAATAGTTGTCTCATTTGAATAAACTGTTTTTTTTTTTTTAATTATTGACAACCTCTCTTCTCTCTATAAATGGGAACTGATCGTTTTTCATTCATCAGAATAATTATTTTATTTAAAAGAGGATACAATTTAAATAATTTGCCAGAGAAGTAGTTGCAGATGAGCTTCTTAAAAATATCATATTTTCAATAATTAATTTTTATATAAAAATAATATATATTTTTTTCAAAATTGTGATTATAGCATTTATTTTCTGTATAAAAAATGGTCTGAAAGATTTTACAATTAATTTTGTTTGTTTTTTATAAATTCCAAACATATCCTTGGCATCTGACTTAAAACCAGTTTTCTTTGATAGAACTGGTTGCTTTTAAGATGGAGCATTAACACACTGAATGCTAAACCTTAAGAAAATTTCCTTCCTGCTCTAATTCCTTAAATTTCCTTAAGAAATTTCTAAATTTCCTTAAAAAAAATTCCTTCCTGCTCTAAGGAACCTGCTTTGGCAGGGGGGTTGGACCAATTGATCTTTCGAGGTCCTTTCCAACCCCTTCGATTCTGTGATTCTGTGAAATACATTGCACATAGGACTAAATAGAAAAAATCACTGAGGCCTGTGATCTCATTTCAGGCTTGCTTGCTAGGTTGTCCTGTTATGTCTCAATGGAAATACTGCTACAATTAACCTCCTTTGCACACACAAAATTTTATGAGAGGAAATGCTATTCAATTTTTTATTTTTTTCACAGCATTATAGTGGCCTATATATACAATCTAAATTAATAAAGTAATTTCATTTTGTAATTTTGAAATGTCTTTAATTGCTATACTGAAAACAAATACTATAAATTAAAGAGCATAAGCAATTTAAAGTGAAATTTATCCCTCCTTCTTAAATACTAGAATATTGTTCTTAGGATTTACTCATTAAAAAGTTATGCATCATTTACAGGTCCTTGCTTTTTTTGACTTAAGGTGCAAACCAGCACCGTGCTCACTGTGTGAACTTCTGCTGTCCATTAAAGAACCTTTCACCCCATGAGTAAGTGGTTTCATGCTGTGCCCCGAAGGTTTCTTCAAACTAAAAAAGTATGTTTTGCTAGAGGAAGGTATGAAAAGAAAAGAAAGTGGGCCTGGCCATAAGAGAAATGACACAGCTGCAGCCTGTGGCCTCACTACTTATGCTATTTCATATGAGTGCTGACTGAACTAAGCAATATTCAGTTAATAACTACATGTCATGGGAGATTGAATACAAATGTTTACATGACACCAAAATGCAAGAGTTATTCATAAAAGAACATAGTATGTTACCATTCAGGATTGGTGAAACAGTGTAGCTGCCCTCAAATTTCTGACTGAGATATATGTCTGGTTTTGTTTGTTTGTTTTGTTTTGTTTTGTTTTTTCAGAAGTTTGATCTGGAGATCAAACAGATCCCAAATGAACAAATGTTAACATGAGTACAGACAGTGAAATAGTGCATGTGAAATGGTGTATGCAATGGAACTATCACCTAAGCTACCAAATAGCTAAAACTGATAGTTTTTTTGAAGCTGAAAAAGTAATATCCATGGAGATAAGAGTGGCTATCTTTAAAAGTACCCCTGTAAGAGTATGCTCTTGTATATAGAGAGTATATGTATAAGTGTATGCTACTTACTGTATGTTTGGTAAGTTCCCAGAGGCTATGACAGAGCAGTTCAGGGCACTGATGTGAAAATGGAAGTAGATGATATATACATACCCAAACCCACTTCCACACTACATGAAGCACAATGTGTTCACTACAGAATATTTCCCAAATATATCGTGAAAAAGAGTTATTTCTAACTAAAGCTCAAGTAGATGTCCTTATTGTCTTATTCAAACATGGGATATTATTCTGTTCTGTCACAAGCCAGGGATAAGTCCCAAACCTATATAAAACAGTAAACTAGAAAACAGTGACCCAAAAATCTAAACAGTATTCTTTAGAAAGACAAAAGATGAACAAAGCTTCACAACAGAGAGAAAGCCTCATGTACAAGTGATTCAGATACTTCAAAAAATGTTATTCCCTGAACAAGATATTTTTGTGCTGATCAAATCTGTAAAGTGGAGTTCATTTGTAATGCTCCTGTTCTCTCAGTCCTCAGGCACAAGGAAGGAAATCTGACAGTTTGAAAAGAGATGAATGTGCATACTCCAACCTTCAGTAGTCATCTCATCTAATACCCTGACCTCTGAAAGAAAATTGATTAGAAAACAGAAAAAAAAAAAAAAAGAAAAAAAAAAAACACGACCGAAGTAATACATGGGTGTCTAAATGCAACTCTCCTCCCTTGGGATCTTTGGGTCTATTGCCATGAGAACAAATGAGTTACCATGGAATCAATGGAATCAACATTTAAAAATCTACAAGCTGAAAACATCTTGGAAAACTTTGCTCAATGTAAAATGAATTTCTTAAGCAAAAGGTTTGACTACATTTTACAGTTGTTGACAATTAATATTAGCTATTATATCACAGTTTAATGTAGAGCTTGGTCAGATAGTAGTTGAGATTTGAGCCAGATTATGCATTTCCATACCAAGTATTAGCCTAAAATAAACATATTTAATAGCTTGAGAGAATCCAGATTTAACAGGTTATATATGGAAAAAGTTCAGTATTTACAGATAAGAGAAATATCCAACAGAAGTTAAGGGAATTTTACTTGGCAGATTACGTTCATCTGTGGAAATGTTAACTTCTAATTTATCAAGCAGAAGGAAAGACATCATACTTTATTGGATTTCTGCTTCTGTTTCCAATCCGTCTGATGGTTTAATTTCTCTGACTCATAAATGTAGATTCTTATTTAAGGTATACCATGAAGCAGTGTTAATATCCAGAAAGCTTCTTTTTATTTTGTGCATCTTCTACACTATCTGCAAACCCAATCCTAACCATAGCAGAGATCAAGCACTGATTTGGTTTATATACTATGTCAATAAAATATCAGTGATAAAAATAACAATGTGTTGAAGCGCTCACTGCTGGCAAATGCTTCCCAGGAACTGTGGCTACTCGTGTTCTTTGTCCTCCGATGATTTGGAGGAGAAATGAAACGGCTCCCTCTGTCTTCCAGAGAGGGCTCTACAGGGGCTGGCAGAGTATCTGTGGTGACCACAGCACAGAGTCTACAGAAAAATCATAGGTGCAAACTCTGATTCTGGAAGCTATATATATATTATAACTTTATTGCTCTTGCTTTAAGACATTCCTTACACACCTGAGGTTCACATCAATAAAATAATGTCCATTTTTTGAAGCATGGAATAGCATCTGCAGAATGTTCACACCTAGATATATGCCAATATTACTTTACATTGCAGAAGATATATGTATATGTTTGTTTTGGGTTTGTATGAAAGAGGTTCTGTTTTACGTATTTGCTAACCAGTATTAAGAGTTAAAGGTCTTTCAGCTGAACATCTTTCATTTTGTAATTATTTTCCCTTCAATCAGGCTGGCTTTTTGAAGTTAACTGGGGAACAAAGAAAGGAGATCAGAATGACACTGCTCCTTCAACCCGTTTTTCCCCCTGAACTGAGGAGACCTACTGCAGTTAGCAACCAGACAGCAAAGAGCAGTTCTTGCAGCAGAGTCCAGGGCAGCTCAAGATATGTAGGAACAGATCTTAATGACAGTGTCTGAATCATGGTTAGCTTCACCCCTGGTAACATGCCTATATATGGAGCCTGTGTAGTTTCTTTAAAGGATTATCAAACTTTGAAGAAAGTTTGACTCTGTTGGACCTCAGGATTTGTAAATAAGGAGATAGTGAAGTAGGTGCCACTTGCAGAGAGGTTTATTTGGACATGACAATGAAGGGAGGAGTATGTAAATGGAAACTAATTTAATCTCTGAACAGGAGATGAGAACAGAAAACAGAGTAATGGTCAAAGGTTAGGGTTGTGCAATGGAAAGGAAAATTAGAAAAAGAAGCAACAAAAGAAAAGAACCTGAAGTCTAAGCAGAAGAGAAAATCTCAAAATGGCAGAAATATAGGACACCACCCAGGGAAAGCCAGAGATACTCATAGGTTATAAAGGACTAGAGGGGTTATTTAGCATATGAAAACTGAAAATGTAATTCCTATAAATTTTCCAGGATTTTGCTCCTTATCTTCTGGGTACACATGCCTGATCAGTAGATTTGAAGGGCATAAAGACCCTTATCAGTGCTCCTAGCATACCAAAAATTTTCTGTAACTCATCAAATGCTTTATTTGCTCCTTCATAAAATTCTAAGACGTCCTCTTGTTTTGAAGACCTCTTTAAGCAAATATCAATTTTAAAAAATTCAGTTTGATTACATTTTATTGTGATATCATTTGTTGTCTTTACAATCAACAACGCCTAAGTTCAAAAGCTTGCTTTGTGTTAACTTCAAAAAAAGTTGGGTTACTAAACTTGCACTGAGTTCTTTCTTCCCCAATTCAATGACAGAAATTTCTAAATAAAATAATTCAGGAATCAATTACTCAGGTCAGTTTCCTCTAAGATTGTTAATTAGATTTAATTACATTTACAACATAAAGTTGAAGTGGAGTTTATGATATGAAAGTGTTAGCAAATTTGTATCTGTTTCTTTTCAAGGATACCACTGGTTCATTTCAGAGTCTGCATAAGCTCAAGAGAGTTTTAGCAGCTTCATTAGAAACAGAACTGGTTACCTAAGCTTTATGTTTACCTATAGCCCTTGATTGTTCTCTAGTTTGATTATGGGATTTTGGAATACGTTTGGAAAGCAGTACTAATAAAACACTTTACTGCACTTAAGGTACTAAGCTAACAGAACAGTTTTTTTCTATTTTGAATGCAATGCCATGAATACCAATAGATATTGACCAGATCATTAAAAATAGAAGGTGTAACTAAGATGACTAGAGGAAAATGAGTGTTCTTAGATATAAAAAAAATAGTACTTACGACTCATTTGCTGCCTGAAGTGTCTCATATGTTATAAAGGATTATGGATGGTTTTTTATAGATGTGTCTACGCTCCTTACTATAGTACCAAAAACATTATGAGGACAATTAAAGCAACACTTGCAAACATCCAATTTTAAATACTTGCAATTTTTATTTTTATTTTTTATTTTTTTTTACCTTCTCCCCAGAGCAGATAATATTTTATTTCATTTTTATCATGAACATTCTCTGGCAACAAAGAAATGTGGTTTGGTATTCACCCTGGAATTTAGAAGATAATTAAGGTGGCCTGAAAGCATTGAGTATATTTTCCTGACTTGATATTCACTGTGTCTATGTTTAAAATCTGGATCTGAAGTGCCCATGTTGCTAAAATTATATGCTACAATAGTCTATATTCATCTGAAGCGTACAATTTTCCTAAGTTTAAATGATAAGCTTTCTATGCAGCTGGACACTGCTATAGTTCAGCTGATCTCTGTAATGAAAGTGTGCATAGGTATATAAGTCATTATCTTTCAGCGAAGGGCAGCCTCTTAACTAATGCATAGTGAATGTTTTGGGAAAAAAAATATGTTATAATAACACCTGCACTATCAGGTCTCAGTAGCAAAGAGATTACAAAGAGATAGATATACAGCTAAAGTACATTTAGAAGATAGTTTATTTCAAGTTTATCTTTTGTGTATGTTTGTAGGACAGTACCTACATTTGCACTTTATAGTGAATATTAAATATTATTGAAAAATAATGAAATTTTCAAATTCATTCAATAATGAATATTGAAAAATTAGTGAATATTAAAATTACTTAAAATATTGGCTTGACCTAGAGTTTTGAGAGTCAGATGCAGGGCACAAGATTTGCTTGGCTTGGATCCTGCTGTCATGTTCCATGTTCAACAAAGTTCCAAGTTTGCTTCCTCTGTGGTGACTTCGTCTAGTCATTCCCTTTATAACAGTTTCAGTCCGACCCAGGCCTTTTTATTCTACAAACAATATTGTTCCTCATCAAAATTCTGCTTTCATTTACAGGGTTATCAATTTATTTATGGTTATATACAATAGCATAAAACCCGAAAATTTGCACTGGAACTAAACAAAAGTAACACACCACTAGGGAAAGTAAAGAAGATGAAGGGAAAATAAATAAACAAACAAGCAAACAAACAAAAGCCCTACAGTGACTCTGCTGGTAGATACAAATAATTAGAATATTCAAATATTCAAGATATGGAACAAAAGGAGTGCTTAAAGTGCTTTTTTGTTTTGTTTTGTTTGTGTGTGTGTGTGTAGGTAACACCTATCCACCTTCACAACTATTCAAAGTCTGAATTATGTCATGAAAATTCTCAGCATGCTATTAGAGATTAATTGTAGGTTACAGAATCACAGAATCATCTAGGTTGGAAGAGACCTCCAGGATCACCTAGTCCAACCTCAGACCTAACACTAACAAGTCCTACACTAAACCATATCACTAAGGGCTACATCTAAACGTCTTTTAAAGACCTCCAGGGTCTCAACCACTTCCCTGGGCAGTCCATTCCAATGCCTAACAACCCTTTCAGTAAAGAAGTTCTTCCTAATATCCAACCTAAACCTCCACTGGCGCAACTTTCGCCCATTCCCCCTCGTCCTGTCATCAGGCACTTGGGAGAATAGACCAACCCCCCACCTCGCTACAGCCTCCTTTAAGGTACCTGTAGAGAGCGATGAGGTCTCCCCTGAGCCTCCTCTTCTCCAGGCTGAACAACCCCAGCTCCCTCAGCCGCTCCTCGTAAGACTTGTTCTCCAGACCCCTCACCAGCTTCATCACCTTTCTCTGGACTCTCTCGAGCACCTCGATGTCCTTCTTGTAGTGAGGGGCCCAAAACTGAACACAGTACTCAAGGTGCGGCCTCACCAGAGCCGAGTACAGGGGGACAATCACTTCCGTAGTCCTGCTGGCCACACTGTTTCTTATGCAAGCCAGGATGCTGTTGGCCTTCTTGGCCACCTGAGCACACTGCTGGCTCATATTCATCGGTTATTACCTTTTCTATGATTTTTACTTATATGCACTCAACTTAATCAATACTGATTTACTAGAAAAAAATGGTGATTTCAGAATTCTGACTGAAATAAATACCAATATAATTCAATCTATACCCAACTTTTCTCTGGGTCACCTAGTTCAGATATGTGAAAACCTAAATGGAGGAATTTGTTTTTCTGTTTAATTGCCACTGAGTATACTGAAACCTGGCATCTTTAAAAACTACCTTTAGAAAACAAAATACACAGTAAATATTGTGCAATGCTTCTAAAAATAAAGCCAACAAATGTCAAGGGAAAGGATAATCCTGCCTCCCAGTCCACCAAGCCCCAAGGAAAACTCATGTCTTAAAGCACATCAAGACTTGTAAACTATTGTTGTGTAGATATTGTCATTTTAACATATACATTGCCTTACAAATTGATAATGAAAATTGAGCAGTAAAAATGTAAACAAAAGCTATCCTGTAATATTACAAGGGCTCAGTAATTTTCTAGCAATTCCCATACAACAGTGTTGAGCGTGAGATTTAGTTTTATTCCATTACTCTGGTGATAAAGGTGTGCATTACAGTCAAAATGCTTAAAGTCTTCATGTATTTCTTTATTCATAGATTAACTCCTATGTAATTGTGTTGAATGAGGCTTGAGTGAAAACTGCAAAAAAGTTTGCAATGTTAGATATGTCATATATGGTTTGAAAAAGTATTGTATATGAAGCTTCTAATGAAATAATGTGCAGTTAATACGGTCCAGGAAAAAAAAAATGCATTGGAATTCTGTATGAATTCAGCAACCTTTAAAATGTTCAGATACTTATCTAAGCCTTGATTGACACTTTAAGACTTGATGACACTGAGGCTTGAGCCTGTAAAATTCTAACAGCACTCAAGGTTAAAGTTAATACCCTTTACGTTACTTGGTGACTCTTGAAACCTGTAATGGTGTAACTTTGAAAATATTTCCTGTTTATAAAGAAGAAATAAATTACTGCTCCTGAAAGTCAACCTTCTTTTGTTTTGTTTGATTCTTGTGTCATACTCCACTGGCTAAAAAGATTTGGCATCCATTTTATAAACAAATTTTCTGGGGTTAAATTTTGGTTTTGGTTTACCAAAAGAGAGTTGTGTAAAAGTTGTGTAGAGACTGTAAAAGCAGTCATTCTTCTTGTATATTAGCTTAAAACATATGGATTTGAATTTGTGTAAGGCTCCCTGTGGAGCCTTATAAACAAATAATCCAATCCCTTTGGATTTGTTTAAGGATCCCTGATTCCAAAGAGGACACTAATATCAATCTTGGAAGTAATTGTGTTTAAAGATATTCTGATCAATGCATAAACTAATACATTTATAACCATAATCAACTTAGTAGTCTAAACAAAATCTTGGTTTAAGGATGACCAGGAGATACTCAGAAGAAACTAAGGATATATACCCTGCCCATCACTCCCTTCCAACAAATCCTGGAAACGAATGTGGTTCCTTCTTCAGTGTGCAAGACTGCTGATGGGAAGGATGCCCAAACACATGTGCTGGCCAACATGGAAGAAGGCTTCTCGCTGGACAGCATGGAATAAGGCTTCTCACTGGCCCATGGTTTTTTGGAATCAACCTGAAGACACTTTGCACCAGCTTAAGAGAGACCTTTCTATACATAAAAAGCAGGCCAGTTCTTACAGGATACACACTTCCTAACATATTCAGCCAATATGAAAAGCAATAGATTCGATTTTCATCACCAAAATTGCAACTGTCATATTTTTAGCTGTAATTACATTTCATGCCATATAACCAATTATTTTTATAGCAACAGATAACAACAATTCTTTGGACATATCTTGGGATTTTCTTTCCAAATAATTCTTTAGCAAGTGTATTTTTCTTTTAAATATCTTCTGTGACATATTTCAACATTCTGGACTTCATGAAATCATTACTGTTAGGTTAATCAAAGAGGAAATGACTCTGTGCTGGAATACAGACTGTATTTAAAAAAAAAAAAAAAAGATCTAATTTATTTAAATATCTTAATGAGCATACAGGACAAAATATTTGAATATTCTAACAAGAAAACTTTTGTGCTCACTCTCTAAAGTTTATCAGGTACCGGTATATAATGCACACCAGTAACACACTTGTTTTTTTATTATTCCTTTGGACATTATAATGACCAGATTTTTCAAATGATGCAAAATTATAATATATGTGTTTACCTCAAAATGGCCATGATCTGTCTTGGTCATGCAAAATTACACTTAGCAAGTAACAGCAATACAAGTTTCCTCCCAAAATAAATGTTTATAAGTATATATGTCATATCCTACTGATTTTCACACTTCCATAGGATTATCCTTATATTGAAAATATGTCATTGTGATCTATAATTTAGGCATACGTTTGACAAAATATTTGTCTTATAGAAAGCCATATACCTTAACTACTCAAAGAAGTTAGTTAATTCATTGTTAAATATTATTAAGTATAGTTTTCTCTTGGTTACTAGTTATATTAGTATAATAGCACCATTGTAACAGAAAGCAGAATCTGGAGAGCCATGTTGGTGAAAGCATAGGGAAAAAAAATAATGTGAGATAATTCTCTAATAATTTACATGGTTATGATTACAATGCTCTGTTGCAATTGTTTAACTTTGCATATGACAGAAAGAGCCAACATTCCTAGAGCATACATAAAAATAAATTATTGTTATTATTTTTTTCTGTATTCCATAGTTGTAAGAAAGCTTATTTCAGCAGAAACAAAAACATAGCTCTTATCTGTCTTACAGACTAATAACTTTTCATGTTGTCAAGACAGCAAAATAGATATGGATATTCACTTAGATGATGATAACTTTCTATTTGCTCTGTACATAAAAAAAAAATACAACCAAACAAAACACCTGAAAAAAATCTATATTGTCGCTACCCCTGAACCATTAAAATAAACTGTACAGAGAATAACTGTAATCCAAACTGGCATTTTTTCTAGCTCTAATACAGCCCATTGAGGAAATTTATTTTTATTAAACAGCAACTCATTTTTCTACATCTATAGCTTTCTAGTTACTCTCTAAATCTAGACTTTCTTATTCATTATCTATAATGATACATTGATCGATCACAGTACATCTCATGTCTCTTTTATCTAGTTGTTCCATCTCAAGTTGTCATTTTTCAATTCATGGCCTTCTCAGTCCATGAACTTTATCACTTTACTACCATTATTGTTACTCTTGCATAACACTCAGTACTGTGACATTTTATTGACATGAAAGGATTTCATCTTAAATATTGGCAATCCCAACAGACAGAATATAAACCAAAATCAGAGAAGAAAGTGAAACTAGAGAAGCTATTTTTTCTAATTCAATCTCAGAATTATTATTATTTTTTTTCCATATAAATTAATAGTAGTTTGAAGGGGAGGAACAGCCTGAAGAAGAGAAGGCTCCGGGGAGACCTCATTGAAGCCTTTCAATAGGTAAAGAGTGCTTATAAAAACGATGGAAAGCAACTTTTTGCTCAGTCAGATAATGATAGGACAAGGGAGAATGATTTTAAACTACCAGAGAGGAGATTTAAATTAGGGGTTAGGAGGAAATTCTTCACTCAGAGAGTGATGAGACACTGGAGCAGGTTGCCCAGACAAGTTATAGATGCCCCATCCCTGGAAGTGTTGAAGGCCAGGTTGGACAAGGCTCTGGGCAACTTGATCTAGTGGGTGGCATCCCTGCCCATGGCAGGGGAGAACTGGATAATCTTGAAGGTCCCTTCCAACCCAAACCATTCCATGATTCTGTGAACAAAATTGCTGGTATTACTTTATGCCTGTGACTGCATGGCATGCAAGCATATGGAAGACACTGAGATGTGTTTGGGCCATCAGATATATTCGAAAAAACCTGTTCATTGCTCAGTCATTCCAGCTTTGCACCTCATGAAATCATGGCGCTGACAGTTTGGAATGTCTACTTCATTTCACCTTCACAGAAGAAAAAAACAAAACAAAACAAAACAAAACAAAAAACTGAAAATTTACCTAGAGTACCTGTTTCCCAAAAGAAGGGAGAGCTATTTCTTCCCGCTGTCATAAGTATTATTTACTGTCTTCATATATATAAATATATAAAAGTCTTGGATGAATGAGCGCCTATCAAATAACAAAAGGGACCTGACTGTTTTTAGAGCTTGGTTGTGGGAAAGCTCTTTAGAGGGTAGACCTAATTAATGATGTACGTATAAATACAAATGTATGTGTATGCATATTTATAAATACATACCTAATGTTTCTATTCATGGTAGAGAAAAAATTTAGATTGTATTCTGTAATGCATTTCCAAAAGCTGCTCTAAATTCAGCTAGCTATTTTAAAAGGCCACTGTACAGAATCAACTGATTTATATGCTCTGTAGGATGTTTATTTATCGTTAGGAAACACAAAACAGTTTTTATGTGTGTGTATGTGTATGTAAATATATATATAATGCAATTTAAAATGTAAATATATGCACAACACTGTGATGCTGCTTAACACTTATCAATCACATATATAATAAACACATAATATCTGCACTTGTCTGCCGAACTTCTTCCAGGTATAAGTTAAATATTGAGCTTTATGCACTTAGTAAAAGTCTTTTTGTAAATAGCTACAGCAACTGGCCAATTTTAAAAGGTTTTTCCTTTATACATTATTGAATAATTTTCTCTCTTTGCATTTTATACTAGTAACTGCAAATGAGAAACCCCCTCTTAATGTGTTAATACTACACCTCAGGCAGGTAGGTATTGGAATGATAGAAAGAATGAGTCTGGAGCTGGAAAAAAAAATAAAAGAGCACACATGAGCTGGAGGATGACTGATATCAAGTGGGGTGGACATACAGCTCTTAAAGCAGGGAAAAAAGCCGTAAGGCCTGTAGGGGTAGAGAAGACTGTGAGGGGAGTTCACAGTTCGAGGACACTTCTCTTGGCTTCACTCATTTGTAGTCTTCACGTTCACAAACTTTTATTCTAGCCAGTCCCAAAAATAGACCCATCTTCTTACCAGTCTGGTACTTGCGCCAAACACTCCTTGTTTAAAAGTCCCTCTCATAAAATTAAGTCCCTCTCACTTTAAAATGAGTTCCACTCTTCCAGACCCTGTTGTTTGACACTACTCTTGTTAACGTTTACCTGGAAAAGGACATAAAATGAAGACGCTGCAACTACCAACACAGCCATGTGTTACCTCTAAGACAATTCTCAGTCCTTTTGTACAATGTGGCTGGTATAAAAAAAAAAAAAAAAAAACTAATTGTACTGATACAGAGGGAGTCATATCTCCTCACTGAACTTGAACTTCTACAGCATCTTTATGTCTAATTAACAATAATTGTCAGTGATCTCAAGGACACCTCCGTAAGTCATCAGTAAAATTTTCTCCCATGAGATAAACAAACATATAGTACCACTCAGACTTAAATTCAGGAAAAAAAAGCTGTTCTTTGACTGTCTGATATTTCATTGTGAGCATACTCTTTCTTGGGACTCCCCTTGCACTCACAGGTCACTGAGACACTTCTGGAAGCTCCACCCAAACAGCATTTTACTGCCCACGTTTGCTGTGCAGTGCAAATATCCTAGAATTATTCCTGTAATTGTTACTTTTCTAGGGGGCATTAGTGTCTCTCTCTCTGTTTTTTATTCAAGTGTATGTTCAGCGCTGTAATGAAAAGACCTCATCTCATGTGAGACATATGCAAGTTACCCGGTGAACTGTTGCCTTTTTCAATTTGCTATGAGAGCTTTGGAAATTATTTCACATGAAATGATGCAGTTTACCACCAAACGTGGAGCTACTGACTTGGAGAGCGCACAAACATGTTTTGAGTTGAGAACAAAACAGATCATTCAGCTTTCATAGGCATTACAACATCAAGAATTAGAATTAGTAGATAAGAGCAATGCTTGGGGCTCAGAAAAATAGCATGATTATTCATCATTGGTATCCCCAAGAATAAAGCTCTCTGGGAACTTCTAAAAGAGAAAGTTCACTTGCTGGTTTGTTTCAGATACATTGATGGGCACATTAACACAGATAGGTGTTAACATTAACACAGATAGTCACATCAGGTGACTTTCATAGAGTACGAGGGCAATGGTTGTACTTTATTCTTTTCTGGCCAGATAAAAGGTATGATAAGCATTATGTTTAAACTCTGAAAACCCCATCTTGAAGGGGTGGTACGATGTAACCCAGAGAATTCTTGGCCATCCAGAAACAGCTGAAAAAAATGATTCTGTGAAAAGATGTTGTTAAATGTGGAAAAGACTAAGACTGAAATACCCATTATGCTTCCAAATAAAGCACACAGTGACAGTGCTTGAAAAGCGGAAGATGTGTGCAAAGAAAAGAACAGAATGAATAGCTGCATTTTTCAGGATTTCTCTAGAAATCCTGTTAGTATTTGCACACGGCAGAAAATGAAACAATATTTCCTAAAAGTGGGGAAAATGCCACTGTAACAGATGGTAGGAGTGCAGGCATGCAAGAGAACACATCTATGAATTGATGCATGGGCATGTTTTCTGTCCAGGAATGTTGAAACAGCAGCTTTTAGAGAATAACTTCAACTCCTGCATTTAGAGAACTATCATTACCATCCTAGCTTCAAGTTTGCTTAATATAGGCATGGATTTTATTTCTTGAAAGTCTTTGTTATTTTTAGTTATTTTGATAGCTAATGGTTTCACAAACTAATAGTCACATGAAATAAAAGATGCACTTTGATACTTTATTATTATATTTGTTATATATTATTTTAAGACATTTATGTTTAAACACCATTCATTAGGTTTGTATCTGTCAGTATACAGCTGATTTACATGTGAATCAATGAATTTGCACTGATTTCTATGATACTCCAGATCTGAGCATTATTTAAAAATAAAATTCTGACTGTATGTCCTAGAATAAAAAGTGTTGCTGTATATGCGTGAAACACTTAAGGGGACAAATCAACAAATGACTTCATTGTCTCTCACCTAGCATACCCCCATTAAGATAGCTACTCTGCCAGTTCACTCTTGTGAACTTGTGAGCTTCATTAACTTGTGAACTTCATCTTGTGAACAACATGAAGTTTTTTGTTTTGTTTTGTTTTGTTTTGTTTTGTTTTGTTTTGTTTTGTTTGAAGGTATGCATTGCTTTGGCAATCTTCTTTCTACGTCAACCTGTGACTTTTCTGTTCTGTGGAACAGAATGTTACTAGATGTGCTTTAGTGCTCCGATGTAAAAGTATATCTGCTCCAAAAGGGGAAAATCAAACAAACTAAATAAGGTTGTCTGAAATAACTAAGAACATGCTTTTTGAACATATCAAGACTGGTTTAATTACTCACTGTCTTTAGTCAGAAAATACAAAGTTGCTAAAAGAAACAATATGGACTGCAACACAGGTGTGATCTAAGTGCTGAAAAATCAGAAGTGTATTCTGAGAAGGAAGAGTTATAAAAGCCCTTGTGCGCATCCCTCTGAAGAATCTTTACAAGATCTCAACTGGGTAGCATGTTTGAGTTCAGCTGAACAGGCAGCACTTCTTAGGGACTTCAGTAAACTTACTGAAGATCTACCTCCATTGCATATAAAGACTGGCATTACTGTTTTAACTTCAATAACATCCTGCTTGCTTGAGCTACAAAAATTAAAAAAGCTGAAGTGGACCTCATCATTAGGATGAACAGTATGAATATGAAGACAATGTGATCCTAAAACAACAAAGGAAGAAATATGCAGGTTCAAACTCAGTGCTGAGAAAAGAGTTCACTTGTCTCAAAAACTGGAGGTGACTAATTTTTCCAGACTTACTAGTACTTCATGAAGAACACAAGAAAGAATAGAGCAGAAAGGAACATAGCTTTCTTCTGAACAAAAGTGAAATAAAATAACATTTTCTCTGAGACTTATGTGGTAAAATGTCACTACATGCTAATTTCAAGCCCAGCTCTAATTTTATCAGTCCACCTTCTTGAGTAAATACAGACATGGGAAAAAAAAAAAAAAAAAAAGAGGTAGTTATGGGAGAAACAAACAAAATGTCAATGAAATCTCTGGTGTGTATAGTTTCAGTTAAATATGAAAATAAGAGAGTCATGCTTAGCTTCTAGTTAACTCACACCAGTCAAAGGTGTGGCACTAGGATCTTTAAGAAACATTCCCACAACTCACCAAAATGACTAACAAAGGCAACATTAACTCCATGTCTAATAAAAGTACTGCTAAGCAAAGTACATCAAAGAGTAACTTACTGATTGATTTTAAAAGATCTGGAAAATAATCTTTTATTCCTGCATTTAACATGGCCTGGCAGCTTCTATTAACGTTAAAAAATAAATTAATTTAAAAACAGCTGAAAAGACCAAAAAAAGTGAAGGTGAGATATTGGTGAGAAAATGACACTTTAGTTAGCTGACAACAGGGAAACTGTTGTTTAAGGCCTTTTCAGAGTCCTTGGCACACCAGATAAAAATGTGAGGGGTAAAACCATGACCTGTTAGCTGCTAATCTGAATAACCAAATTCTGTCCCCTTGCACAGCGTGAAGCAATCATACAACTAGCAAGTACAAGGGCTGATGTCTGGAAAGAGGGTATTGACCTACTGCATTCTGCATTTCTTTTGGAAGTACTTTGAGATTGACAGTTATTTTAGGAAGAATTATGATTCAGTATTTCTTCATGCACACTGATGGTGATACAGAAATGTAAGAACAATTATCAATCTAAGTAGAATGATCATACTTGAAAAGCAGGTTGAATTAGTAATTAGGATAAAGGAAAATCACCTGGAATATGTAGAAGCAGAGCTTTCAATTAGCCATGGCCTGTTGGTTTAAAAGGAAGACAACACAGCAAATGACAACTGCATATGCAGAACTGATACAAGGGTCACTTTCTGTTCCCAAAGGCCCTTTTATATCTTCTATTGTAGCTGCTTCCTGCTGGAGTGCTTTTGTGTAAACAAAGGTGGCATTTGGTCTTCAAAACAGTAACAATGATGGGTAGCAATCTCTGCCAATTTATGATGATGATAATATTTGAGTCTAGGGAATTTAGGTTCCTGACACAGCTTCAATATCTGCACCTAGCAATTTCACTTTTTTTTTCTCTTTGAGCTTATTGAAGAATCAACCACTGATATCCTTTAACTTCCCCTCTCTATTAAAACTGCAGGCACAGTAGGTGCAACTATTGATCTCAAGCTACCTCAAGATTTCCTCTGTAAAAGTAGCCTTCCTGCTCAGTTTGCAACAGGTCTTTCAACACTGTGAAAGACCTTTCCCCATTAAAAATGAATGAATCTGTTATGATCAGTGACTCCACAATGAATATCAAATGACTCCTCCATTATTAACATGATTACAGAACACTAGAAGTAACTGTTCAGTGCAGTTAACAGGGGTTTAGTTGCATGATCCCTTTTATCTTAGTAGGATTTGTGTGACTGAAACCCCCCAAATCACACTGAATATTTAACCTGAGGTTCAGTGATTTTACAGTTTATCCTATAAAATATATTGGGAATCAATAGGTAAACAATATGTATCACTGTTTCTGAATGTGATCTTTTTGTGTATACCGTGCCTACCATTGCCATCAAAATAATGTGCTCTGAAGATCTATGAGTTAGATATTGTCTTAAGTCTAACAAACAGAACTACTCCTTTGTTGCTTTAAAAAGCCATTCTTTCTAACTTTGTTTTTATTTATTTGTATCTGCTTTCATAATAAATAATGCCACTGATTAAGCAATGAACATCAATCATTTTGCTTAACTAGATATTTCTTAAAGGTCACCCCACTTTGAAACATGGAGCTTTCCCTTGTTCTGTCCATGTGCCCTTGACTAACGGCGCATTTCCCTGCACTCTCTCCATGCACCTTTGGATCCCTGTTCTGTAGTTCTAACTTGCTTCTGGCTTCTACACGAGTTGCATGCCTGTCAAAATGACAAGAAAAATGACTGCATAACCTTTGCTGACGTTCAGCAGTTCCTAGTCTTTCAGTTTTCACCCTGCACTGCACTCCAAGAAGTTTGCTTTAGGTTTACAGTTTCCCAGGAAGAATTTGCAGTGACAGGAGAGAAATGATTGCTCTAGATTACATTGCCAACCGAGCTTTGACAAATGTTACAGAACTGTAACAGATCTTGCCTGAGATAAATACATATCAGTGGATAGTGTGGCTAGTTCTCGCTCATGCAATCTCAATTTTAAATCTGTGTTAAAGAATCAGCTCTAGTAATAGTATAGCAATGGAATATAGTATGGGAATAGGGATTTGATGGTGCAGTATGATAGAAGCATTGATGACAGCAAGGTTGAGAATGATCTGGTGTCTGCATTTGAGGCTTAAGTGTTGTGGGTTAAATGCTGTTTGTCAACAGATTTGCCTGGGTTTAATGGGGCAAGTTACCGAAGGTGAGACACCTGGGTCTCATTCTATCTATGCATTTGCTGTTTGTTTGTAAAATAGGTACGCTGAAAAAGGGAAATAATTTTCTTACATCATGAACAGATTTGAGAGATGGATACACACAAAAATCCTACATCTCAAAGCTATATCTATCTATATCTTACTATATGCTAAAAGTATTTCACATTTCAAAATACTCTCTAGGAGAGCTGCTAGCAGGCTGAGTTAGGGGAGATATTAGTTCTCTCCCTGGCTTAGAGGAAACTATGGATGTATCTCTGTGTCTACAGGACACTTTGCTCACACTTATGGGAAATCTCACTTTTTTCCCCAGACATGGGTGATCATTCTGTAAAGAGTAAAGCAGAAACACAAAGTTATTGTGATTCTTTCCAACCATGCAGGAAGCATATGGCAAACCCAGTAATTCAGTCCACAATGATCCTGTGCTCAGACACAAGGTGATGGTTAGTTACATGCAACAGAACTCTTTTGATGCAAGTTAGTACATTTACTCAGGTAGAGATGACACCATTAGCAATAACTTCTCCATCAACCTTTGATTCTGGACAGGGGTCATGCAGGATAGGATAAGATATTGTACTGAGGGCCTAGCTGTCTTCCTGTTCTCAGATCAACACACACTTTTCGTAAATGTGTATCACCTATCTATCTCTATATTTGCATACTGAAAAACATAGGTATAATTCCTGGAATTTAAATTTAAGTAGATTTTTCTCTAGTTGCTCCAAACAATTTTATGGTTTTCAGAAGGCAAAAAAAACCATACCCCCCCCCAAATGAAAAAAACCCACCCAACCCTCTAGGCAATTATAGTGATGTATCTCTGGGAACATCACAGTTCCTGGCTGACAGAACATATCATTGGTGTATACCAGATATCTTAAAGAGGTCAAGAATAGCATTTCAAAGGGAGAGGAAAAAAACAGAGAATTAGCCAAATTTTGTTTATGTTGACATGTACTCACATAGAAAGCATCTTTGTTTCAATTCCTTTATTGCTTTTACCTCAGTTTTATATTGTACAAGTGTGTCCAAAGGTAATTTGACAGAATATAACTGATTTTTCTTCTGGTGTGAGTATCTTGCTACGGAGAATATGCTCTAGAAATATGGGTACTGAGGGATGGCTTACTACATCTCCAATGTCAGCTACTAAATTTAGCAGGGTGGAAAAAGAGACTTAATAAGTACAAGGTACAAACAGAGAATAATTTAGAAAAAATAGCCACCACTACTACTGTACATGGAGGCCCTAATCTTGAGTCACTTAAAACGATGCTGGATGTACACAGGTTGAGTCTTGCAAACATTTTACATTTTAAACTCCCATCAAGGTTAAAGAGTATTGCACATAGAAGGTGATCATAGGATCTCTTCTTAAAAAATACACAATAAAGAATTACCCTTTAATAATAATATAATGATGATTTAAGCAACCTCACAAGACCTTCTCAACTCTCATTTCTACAGGCCAAATCCTGAGAAGTGCTGAATGCCTGTGGAACACTTAGAAGACACAGGTGCTGAGGCATTACTTATGACATTACCTGGGCTCACCTATAAAAAATGAGTATCAATGAAGTCCAAAAGTACAATTCAGAGGCCTACACTGCTACTACTACATGGTGGGATCCTTTGAAATTATGCAGTTACTGCTGAGATTAGTACCCAGAATACTATCTAGATGTTTGCCAATATGATTGATCACATTTAGAACAATTATGAAAAATATTTAATCCTAACTGAAGTTATGGGTTAAAAGCATCCAACCCCTAAACAAGACTCCTAAACATGAAGTATTATTTTGGGGCATATTTTCAAGGATTTACAATTTCTGAATATTTGTAATTCAGCTCAACTAAAACACTCTAAGCTTTATGAAAACAAGATTATGATCTGGAATCATGATCCAGAAAAGGTGCAAGTATAATATCGATATTTATAACTGGAATGCTCCAAAAGTTTCTTAAACTTTTCAAAAGACAGTAGAACTTCCTATTTCATCATTGAGTATGCCTTCCAGAAACTATGACATTAACTATGGAATATGAGGTTTATTTCATGGCATTGAAAAAGTAAAATAAGGGAAAATTGTGAATACACAATATCAAAGTGTACCTTGTTGTTTTTACAGTGTGCTTATGCTCTATGTATATGATCAATTTAATTTCAAACTTCATATTCACCACCAAAGTAAATTATATTTTTAGAAAAAAAATGTTATGTTCTAGAATATTTTTAAATATTTAATATTTTGTTTTCTAAAGAAAGACTTCATGGATCAAGTCTTGCATGCTGTTTGTATGCAAGTTTCCTACATTTTGCATTGCTGAATAATTGAGAACATTAGCTCCCAAACCATGAAAAATTCATTTTAACATGATGTATTATTAAACAATTTAATTTAAAGTGATCTGAAAAGTTCCACTTTCAGTTATGGTGCTTGAAGATATGTTTAGACAGTGGTTTGGTTTGTATTTTAGCTCTTTGTGTAACTCTTTCTGATCTGGTACACTTCTTAAAGTAGGTCATACTGCATACACATGATAATGGATAAAATGGATAAAAGAAAACCAGTTGACGTAATTTATTTGGATTTCCAGTTTGGATTCCAAATCTTTTTGACAAGGTCTCACATAGAAAACCACTGCAAATTTAAATAGTTGGAGGATAAATTATTTGAAATGATTGAAAACATTTTCATCAGACAGAAAATAATGCACTTTTAAAATTATTATTTTTACTACAGAAAGATATCATTGGTATGTTCCACAGAGTTTCATCTAGTCTTTTAGTTAATATTTACTAATATTTTACTACAATATAATCACAAAAAAAAAAAAGTTGGAAAACAGCAGCTACTATTCTAATTAAAAAATAAATGAATTATCTCAGAAAGGAAAATATTTATTTATATTGCATAAATATTTATTTAGTTTTCATTCACTATGTTTTTCTGGACATTTACCTGCACTTTAATACAAATTGAAAAGTGAGATTTGAGTGATATGGAAACTTCTGTGAGTCAGACTTCTTCCTCATTATTTTATGAAAAGTGGCTGAGTACTGAAGTCTATTCTTACTATGTCAGATGTGGTAATTATGTCATCTGGCCACAAATAGAAATCCTTAAAATACAGGCTAATAATCAAGAACTGCTGATGAATGATGGAAATATTTATAGATGTTGCAAAGTTATGCAGCTTTATCAGGATCAAATATTATTACAGACTTCATGCAAAACTCAAGTTTATAAAAAAGGTCAGTACCGATACAGGGACAGTAACGTATATTTGGATGTAAAAGCCTGGAACTCTTCTCTTCATATCTACATACCTCCATACACAGGAATGAGGTCTGCTAAATATGAAGTCGGAAAAACTTGAAAAAACACCCTGTGTGGTGAATACCATAAAGAATAATGAAAGACCTTGTCAGCCAGTGAATTCTCACTGGAGCAAAACATGATCTCTGCCACACCTAACTCAAATGGACAGTGGCTGAGAGGAGGCAACATGAATAGCCCAGGGCATGTATGAACTCTGCTGCAAAGAATAAATGAAAAGACCAGGATAATTTTGCTTAGAAAGGAGTTTAAGTGCATGGGCAAAACAGAAAGACTTTAAATAATACATAGTGATGAAAGAATGTGAACTGCTGATCTCCTGAATTTGTGGCTCTTAGAAAATGTTTTCCTTTTTAAAGGAAATTTTAATGTTAGATATTCAAGACCACAAATAGACTAAACCAATCTATGTAAATTACAGTCAAATGGTATAATCACCCCCCGTCAGGAAGGAGCTCAGGCAAGATTAAAATATGCACAATGTTAAAATATTTATATAAATAGGTTGGGAAATTTTTCATCAAAAAGCTGATAGCCTATCACAATAACTGCATGAATTAAATCATTAAACAATTTAAAATTTCATGCTTGCATGTCTGCTCAAATTTTGGGCAGGGTGGGGTGTGCTTGGAAGAGGGGGTACCTGTGCTAGTGAGGAGCCCTGCCAGTGGGGCTGTCTCCACAGCAATGTGGCTGATGAGGCTTCAGTGTGAGCTGAAAGCACTGGCAAGTGATCAGGGTTGAGAAAATCACTTTGAGGAAGTTTTGTTGCAAAAACAATGGGGCTGTGAGCCAGAAAACTGCCCCTCAAGGCAGTCCCTTCTTCAGTCAAAGACTGATTTCTCTCAGCTTCATACCTTCTTAAAATAAACATGCTGGCATCAAACACACCCAACTTGTCACTTCTTTCCTCCTAACAGAAATAACTTAGCAGGCCCCAAGCTTTCACTAGCTGCTTGTATTAAAAAGAAGAAGAACATATGGATATAAAATATGTGCTATAGATGGAAAACTGGAGTAGACTAAGTGACTTGTCAAAGGAAAATATCAGAGCACCTCGGGTATTCACAGGAGGTGCTCCTGAGTTTTGTCCCCATTTCTAGGAATGACGAGACCTCAGAATCTGTGAGGGATGGTCATCATTCCCACAACCTCATTCTCCTTTTTTGTGTCTCTGGATTTTCCAGCTTCACCCAACAGAACTGTAAGGCCACAGAAATGGAAGAGCTACAAACCAGATCTTGAGTGCAAATTCTTTTGCCTTTCTTTATACTCTTTCTTCTTTTGCTCTTCAAAAGATGTAGTGATACCCAGAATCTGGGGAAATGTTTCAGTTTAGATGTCTAAAAGTGAGTTTTTGAAGCAGTGGATATGTCTCAAAGCTTAGCAGCTGTATAGCTTCAGTGGGTATTTAGCACCTGCTTCATCTAAGATTCGGGGTCACCTTTCATTTTTTTCCTGTTTTTGACACAGAGATAAAATACAACAGACTAGTCCTGTAAAGAAAATAATGGGCATTAGCCTTATAGTAAAGTGTCAAAGGCCTGTGGTTATAAAAGACAATATGAGTCAAATACACTTTCCATGATTCATGTGTTCATAGCACTGTGTTCCCCAGAAAAGTAAAACAGTTGAAGGGCAGCTCCACACAAGGCAAATTTAGGTTAATCTCACTGCCTGTTTTGCAACTTTGTGTACATATTTACAAGTTACTTAAACATCACTTTAAAATAAAGTCCTGCATTTTGTAAAAATATAGTGAGCTCAATGTTGAACTATTTCCAAAAGCACCTTAGGTACACAAGCCCATGTCTGAGAAAGTATTACATGACATACCCTGGTGTTCTTTGCAAAGGTATACCATTTTCCTAGATTAGATATAACTGAAACTTGTGTTGCTCCAAGTCGTAGTATTCGTATCTATCAGAAGACTCTGCTTCTCCTCTCTTATTTTGTCATAATTTGGTAGCAATACAACCAGATGACACTATATACATATGATGTTTTAAAAGTATGTTATAACAGTAAGATAAAATTACATTTATAAAGTTACTTATTAGTAAAATAGTACAAAATGCCCACTGACACAAATTCTTCACTTAGTACCATGAAAAATAATGGTGTATAATGATGCATGATAAGCCTCCTACTGCCCCAGGCTGTAGTAACTTTCACATTGCCAAAAAAAAAAAAAAAACCAACACAGCACTGCAGCATTTTAATTACATCGCTGTAATCCCTACCACAATATATACTAAAAGTATGAACACAGATACATGCTTTTTCAGAGAAACAAAGCATCCCTTTCTCAAGAAAAGAAAAATCTCCGAATTTAATTCTGTGAGACAAGACAGATTATTTCCTGGTTATTGCCAAGAATCTGTTAGATTATATCCTTATCGACATTTTATATCCTTACTTCACTACATTGTGAAATAAACATAATTTCTAATTTATTCTTGTATTTCATTTGAGAAAACAAGTAGATTGGAGTCTGCTTGCAGTTCGTTATTACCCATAGATGACCTTGCAGGCTTCTGTGTCTGAAAAAGTGTGCTAACATAGTAGGCTGGGATTTATTTTTAGCAATACCATAACACAGCCACAATCTACTGGGAATTCTGGGACTACGAGACAGAAAGCACTCCAGAGTTGAAGGGACTATTGAAACAAAGCTTTACAATCTATTAAGTATTTCCCTTTTGGAGACCTTGTTGGGATCCTCCACAATGAAAAATGCCTCTGTTAAATTTAAGCTGCTTAGCAAGGACTCTACCTTATCTGTCACAGTCTGTCTGTCTAAAACGCTGCAGTAGAGATGCTCTCAGAGCAGGAAATAAATCAAGTGATGATCTGAGAAAGACTTTTCATGAAGGCCTCCAACTCTTCTGTTGTCCCACCTCCTTTTCCTTTGGAATAAAAATCTGTCAGGTAGTGTCCAATCTACAAGGCCTTCAGCTCTCCTCGTAGCATACCCTGAGAAAGGTCATGACCCAGAGACTTGAGAGAAAGAACGTGTCCTTTCAGCAGTCAGATAGCTTTAAAGCTGACAGGCTCTTTAGCAAGTGTGAACACCAGAACTGAGCCAGAGCTTGTCGTTCCAGCTCCTCACCCAGGCATCACCAGAAGCAGTAAGTGTAGCGATGTGCTAATCCTTTATCTACAATCACAGAAACGTTTACATTTCCAAATTTACGCCATCTTCTTAAAGTCCTGATTACTTCCCTTCCCCCCTAAAAACTGCTCCTAAATTGTACCGTAAAAAACCAATACAGTAGAATAGAATATAAAAATAGGCTGTAGCAGCTCAAAAAAAAGACCTATGCAGCCTAGCATCCTCTGTGGGGAAGGCAGCCAGTAATAAGTGCCCACAAGAAAAGATCAAGAGTATAACTTAAACACACACCCAAACACACTCTCCTGGTGTCCAGTAATGTGTGGCTGCAACAAAGCAGCACAGGGACTCATGGCAAAACAACAGGAGGGAAGAAAGAGAAGATGAAGTGAAGAGAAACTTCATAACTTCCACCATGATAGCCACTATACACTGTGTCTTATGGCCCCCAAACCCTTCTTAATACATATTCATATCTTTAGCCAAGAAGAAAAAAAAAAGGTGATTTGCCTACAGTATGGCAGATTTCAGGCAGATTTCCCATCAGGTTTTCCAAATAAGAATTGTTTTGTTTCTCTATAAAGAAACTTTGTGCCATTTATAGAATAACTTAATTTTCCTCCTAAATTCCACCAGTATTAGTTGTAGCATTGTCTTCTGCTTTTTCTTACTTTTTCTACTTTTAATAAGCAAATATGAAAGCTGGGAACTTATTTTTCCAAAAAGATGACTCTTTCTCTCCACCATCCAGAATGGACATTTTCACACATCATATATGAATAGAAGTATGATACATGTCATACAAATCAATGTAAGAAAAAGAGGTTTTCAGGAATGTAGAAGTGTTGAGGTCTATAAGAGTAATATAAGAGCAATATAATAAGTAATATAGTAATAATACTTATATAAAAAGTAATATGAGAGTAATATAATAAGTACAAGCTCTTATAGAGCTTGTACTTATTATATTATTATTATATTATATTACTCCTCCCTAAATATCTTAATGCACAATATATATTATATACTTATATACAGTATATATTATATACCTGTGTTATCAAATGGGATTCACCTTCTCATTTAACATATGACTTTCAGTTATTTAAGTTAGATATCTAAGCTAAATTAGCTTTCTGAGTTTTTTTATTTTTATTTATTTATTTTTTCTTCAGTGGGGGACATCTCTAGATGTGGTTCACCCTGAGACAGGTACAGGGGAGAGGTGAGTGCCCACTGGCATTACAGGGAGCCTAGATGCATTAGACATCTATTTCTCAGATGGTAAAAATCAAAGGAGATCAATACTCCACAGGGTCAGGTAGACAAAGCTTGATGCCTAAAATCCTTGTAGAGTCACAGCCATGGGAAGGTGCGTGTGAGTCAGTGACAGAATGAATTCTAGATGGGATTCTGCCAGGGATTAAAAAAAAGTGTCCGGAAGCTGAGAGAAGTCATACCTAGACCATCCCACAGCATGTTCTTTAATATTAAATATTTGAGCACTTCGCATGAAGACCCTCAGGCATTACCTCTTTCTGGCTTCTGCCTACCACAGGGCAAAAGGAGCCTCAAATCAACTGGCATCACTCACAAACACTGTCGGATTTCCCTCACCTTCCTCGTGTCATCCCTCACTGAATCCACACTGAACAGTGCTGTTGCACTACAATTTATGTAGTGCTTTCTGTAAAACGGAACTAACCCAAACCATAGTTCTAGTTACAATTTATCCCATGAAGTTTAGATTAGCACTGGCTGTAGTACTAACTGCAAATTGCCCAATGAAAAGTGAACGCTGAGAGCACCCCAAGCTACCTCCTTTCCTGGGGAATCTACTTGATGCCAGTCATTCACTAAATATGCAGTCAGAGTGATTAATAAAAGTTCCCAATATTGTTCCTATGTGCCACACTACCACATATCACTGTCAACTATGTATAACACAGAGCTGTATTTTTAATTCTCCAAATTATTAGGAAAAAAAAATGCTGAATCCCAGGTTTCCAGCTGTACAGGATTCTCAAAAGTGATGAGACATATTGAAAAATAATCTCAGTAGCACTTCTCAGAATAAGAAAAGAGCAGTAATGCAATGTTAATCTTAGGCTGGTATCGACCATTCTCTAGCCTTGAAAGTCATCTGACTTAAACTAGACATCCTAAGACCTTCCTATTGTTATAAGCAAATCATTTTCAAATTCTGAGAAACTCACCATTCTCACTAATAAATCTTCCTAAAAATGCACAAGAATAAATATTAATTCTTTACATTTTTATGTACCAAAAACAAGATTTAGGACACAGGCTGAGCTATTTTGGATTCAGCAGGTGTTTCTATTGGAATCAAATTATGAGAGTAGATGCTATTACTTCCTATACAAAATTGCATTAAGAAATTTCCTCCTTTCATTCCATTTTTTTCCTTTTGCATTTTTTTTCAGAGGAAAACTTCTGTTATCTTACAACACAATTTTCCTCATGTTCGGGTGGTATTTTCTGTGTTGCAGTTTGTGCCCATTGTCTCTTGTCCTGTCACTGGGCACCACTGAGCCCATCCTCTTGACACTCTCCCTTCAGATACTCATGGACATTGATCAGATCGCCCCTGAGCCCTCTCTTTTTGAGGCTGAACAGGCCCAACTCTCTCAGTCTCTCCTTATATGAGAGATGCTACAGTCCCTTAATCATTTTTTTTCTGTTCTGGGCCCCTCAGTTCAAGAAGGACAGGGAAGTGCTTGAGAGAGTCCAGTGCAGAGCCATACGTACGATTAAGGGAGTGGAGCACCTCCCTTACGAGGAAAGGGAGGGGGAGCTGGGTCTCTTTAGCTTGGAGAAGAGGAGACTGAGGGGTGACCTTATTAGTGTTTATAAATATGTAAAATGTGAGTGTCGGGAGGACAGAGCCAGGCTCTTCTCAGTGACATCCAATGATAGGACAAGGGGCAATGGCTGCAAGCTGGGACATAGCAGGTTCCGCTTAAATATGAGACAAAACTTTTTTACAGTGAGGGTGACAGAGCACTGGAACAGGCTGCCCAGGGGGGTTGTGGAGTCTCCATCTCTGGAGACATTTAAAACCCACCTGGATGCATTCCTGTGTGACCTGATTTAGGTGTTCCTGCTCCAGCAGGGGGACTGGACTAGATGATCTTTCAAGGTCCCTTCCAATCCCTAATACTCTGTGATTCTGTGAAACCCTTCATTGGACTCGCTCCAGGAGCTTCGTGTCTAGAAACCTCAAAGCTGGAAACCTTCTATTACAATAGCTCTCAGATTTCTATCAACTTCCTCATTCCTTCCCTATAGCAAAGATAAAATGAAGTACAATCACTTTCTCAATTTTGAACACAGTTGTTTACTGTAAGATGAAATAAAATAAATGGCAAGACAGGCTCTGGCCAAATTCAGCTTTGCAAGAAGCAGATACAAATCTAATTGAAATCACTGAACTATTCATATTTTAAGTCCATGGAGAAGAAAATGGAGTAAACTAACCACAGGAATCTTAATTTATTAGAGAGAGCTCACCAATTCCACGTGAAGATTATATAAAGAAATTCTAATTGGCCACAGGACATTTTACTTGCAGACAACATTTTAATTGTTTTGATGTTTACTGTTTAGCCTGATGCAATAAGATCAAGTTTGGAGATTGTTTGGAAGTCTGGAGTCTTCCCAGGTTTAAGTTGTAATACATTTTATGGATACAACTATGAATAAAAGACTGTAATAACTTTCTGACTGAGTCCATTTTTAATGCATTTTTATCTACAAACTTGCACACACACAGAGAAACCTTTATGTATAAATGATGTGATCCTTCAGTGCTACTGGCAGAATGAATACATTGATTCAGTTTTAGCTCTGCAGAGGTTGTGGAAGATGTGATGTACAGATATTGTTTTATATTTTTTCTTGTCTCTGATTCCAAACTATTGTTTCAAACAGTAGTTCCCAAAAAGATTTTACTGGTATAGCAGAGATTAGTTTACAAAGAAGTGGCTCTAAAAGAACTATCACACAAAATTTCATGAATCTTTCACCAATTTGGGAATAACCTACTCAACTCTCCTTTAAAAGGCTATGCTAATCCAAATGTAGGAATTGCTACTTTGTTTGCTACATTACAGACATCTAAATAAAAGAAAAGGCTTGGTTTCTGAGCTATATTGTGAGGATAGCTATTGAACTAAGTAGCTATTGATCTATGTAACACAAAAAAGCTATCATTAGCATGATATCTGGGCATGCATAAAAAAAAAAAAAATTCTGGGTCTTCCCAGTTCTCCCAAATTGGGAACGTAGGTGCATATGAATACCGGAGGCACAGTGGAAGAAGCAAAGCTCTGTGCATATTGCTATTGAGCAATTAATTTATCTATACCTCTTTGGGCTACCAGAATGCCCAGTGAGATATTATATATTTTCACTTATTATGGAAAAGGTAACCATAGTTCCAGGACTTTGACCTCAAAGTGATATCTATAGGTAATTCTCTGCCTTCAGGTCTTCTCCAGAGAATGAGATTCATCTATGTAAAAGCTGAATTATAGTGTTTAGATGAAATGTATTTTCTTGAAAAAGAAGTAAAAAAAAAAAAAAAAGAAAAAAAAAAAAAAGAAAAATGCCATTTTCTTCCAGATGATCTAAAGGTAATGCTTTAAAACTAAGGTCCTCCCTCAAGAGAATCTCAGCTGAAAATACACCGTGTCAAACCACAAATGGCAGTTCTGAGCTGCTGAGGCCTTGACACATCTGTTACAGAGATTTCTCCACAAAGCCAAAAATCTCCATAGAATATGCTTAAGCACATTTTTGAATCTAGCTCTGCGCTGCAGGTTGCTGAGTTTATTTGGGTACCATGTTTGGGAGAGCCTGGTTACTCACTTTGCAGTTCCTTCAGGGGAGGAAAAGGAGGATCTGCTGATTTGCAGTGGGGAACAGATCAGGGGCTGAGATAAACAGCTTTGCCACACAGCTAGTATCCTCAGCAGAGCCATCTTTGGGGCTCTGCTCAAACAGAAATGAAAGAGAACGAATTCTACTGAAGTACTTAACAATTCTGTAAGACCACTTTTCATGTCATATTTTCACACTTGATAGTCAACATTTTCCAAAGCCTTCTAACAGATAGGGGTGCAAATTTCCATAAATGGCCAGTGAGTAACAAAATCTCATGGTATACTAATATACCTAATATTCTAAAATACCAAAAATTGAAGGTTTAATATACTTCTGTGATCTAAAACTACTGCATCTCTGCAGTGTACACTACTTTACAATTTACCATCAAATCTTTCAAACTAATCCCACTGCTCATTTTCTAATGCAGCAAATCCAAAAAATTTTAAATCTTTAAATTTCAAGTGTTACAGGGCAGATCAAAAAACAGAGGAGATATCCCAAGAAATAAAGCATTTCCCAGTGCTCTGTTAGGATCCTTTTTTCCCAAACCATGTTACCCCATCTGTTAATCTAAATGTGCATTTCCATAATTAATAGAACAAACACAACAGATATGTGAACAAAACATACATCTCATGTTTTTTTCATTTCTCATCAATCAGATGTTGAAGAAATTTAGCATACCATAAAATTTGTCTGCATATTTATTAATTTATTAATTTCTAACCTTTGTAAGGTAATATATGAGAATATAAGAATATAAGTAATATGTTTCCATATATAAGCTAAAGGAAAGTTCTGAGACCTTATCTCACTAAATCTCAAAAAAACTCAGCTGAAGACATTGAAAGAAACCACATTTGTGTAGGTCCAAATTCAGGACCTACACTGCCTGCAGAGAAATTGGTGAATAATTTTATTTAGAACAGTTTAGTCATCCAGTCACATAATTTCTCTCACTGTTAGTTCCTTGACTGTAATACCACTAAGCAGCTTTTTACCATATAATTTTCTTTTATTGCCTCGATAAAAATAAAGACTGTCATAATATACTCTTGGTCTCTGAAAATATATGGCATTAAAAGAAAAATAAAAGCCTCATAAACACAGCACAGTGAAGCAGAAGTTTAAGGTCATGATTAGTGAGTGACATTAGTAGGTATACCTTAAAAATCGGTATTTTTACTGCTGAGCAATACATTGTACTCTTCTAAACTCATCACTTTTAAGTTTTAAAATATTACAAAGGAATTAAACTGAATTAGGTTAAATCAATATCCTTTTAATAAGAATTCTTTGTAGTTCTAAATTTCTAAGCTTTACATATTCTAGTAGTTCATGTTAAATGGGGATTTGACATTTTGCCAGTGAAAGTTTCATTAAATCACTAGTAGGAGAATCATGATCATCTCATATTACCTCAGTGCAATGATATAATATGTCTGGCTCTTTTAAAGACGAGAGACAGACAAACTGGAGAAAAGTTTCTACCACACCATAAACAAAGTGTAGATATTTATAGCTTCTTTAAAATGGAATTTCTCAAATACATATTATTTTTTTTCTACTTGCTTTCCTTTTATTAATGTTATTTTTTTTTCTTCCCACATTTGTATAAAATTTTTGACTCAGCTCAGTATTGTACTGATTGTGTTTCCAATTAAGTCAAATTTGAAGGCCAGCATGGAGAGCTTTTTCCTGAGCCTCAATTATTAGCGAAATCTCATTTCATCATCTCAAGTTCATCACTTATTACTTGCTTTTGCTACTAGATGTTTTGTCTTTGAGCTCCAAAATTTTCATGCACAGGAAAAACCTTCTTTGCTACTAACATTCTTGCTTTCTTCTAGCAAGATCCTGTTGTTATAATTCTGAGAGTAGTCCCTCTGGTGGGGATGGCAGCTGAGAACATGGAAGACTGAAGTTGGTATCTTTCCCCTGGTTCTGACTTCCCATACAACCCCAGGACAATCATTCAGTCTCCCCATCTCAGCACATTAAACATTATATGTACCGACAACTTGGAAGAGTTGTGAGGATAAATACAGCAAGAGCATTCAAGGCATGATAAATTTAGATGAAGCTAGCTACAGTTCCTCTGCGTTTATAAAAGGTAAATAAGATATATAGATTGTTGAACAACATGCTGCATATTCCTTCTAAAAGTTAAGCAAATTGCTATATTCTTCCTCTGGCTTCCATTTGAGATAACAAACTGGCAACATCTATGTGTTTCTTTGGATGCAGTTGTAAAATACAGACTGAGTAATGATCATCAGAAAAGGTACTTGGTGAGAGTATGGAAATTAACATTATATGAATCTGTAGATATTAAAAGAAAATGAACTTTAAACTTAAAAAAAAAAAATCTGTTTCCATGGAAAAACCTACATTCTTAGAATTATTTATAAATAATCAGGACATAATGAATACCCTAGCATTCCATCAGAATTTCATGATATTCTAAAATGTAAATCTCAAAATTGTGAATAATTTGTATGTAGGAATATTACTACAAAGTTGTTATTTACAGTGATTTTTGACATATCATTTTGAATCAGAAATGAGATAAATGGTAAACTGTTTTTGCCTTTTTGCAAACAGAAAAGACTTGGATGAATATAAAGTGATCATGAACAGTGTGATCAACTGCTCAAGAGTACATCCATGGAGCTAGCAGAAACATGGACTGTCTGTTCTGCAGGAAATTCAGCCAAAGCAGGTTTGTTTTCATTCCAGGCTTTGGGGATACTATAGGGTATTTCCTGACAGAAAGCATTTTTCAAAGTTAATCAGGATTTTTTCAACAAACGAACATGCATTCAAAACCCAAAGAGGTCTGTTTCTACTCTAGAGGGAAATATTCCTAACCGTATACCCATGCTATCACTAAACATTACTTTGCCAACTAAGAACTTGGTGAAACCTGACTTTCTCTTAGTGGGCATTGATTGTGTTGATATTCCAAACGGAAATATTCCTGTTGACTTCACACATCTAATATCACTTTAAAGTGTAATATTCATTTAGCAACAATGAAAGTTAGAGAATATACCAACCTTTAAAAAAAAAAAAAAAGACTGAAGGTTGACAGGCTCAGTGACTCAAAAATGTAAACTTTACTTCAGGAAGCCTTATCTGTGCTTCCACTTACTTCCACTATGAATTTTTAACAACAGAAACTCCAAGATCCAAGTGTTAGACACTTCAAAACTATGTTCAGTAGACATTGATACTGACAGAACAGGTTTATTTCATAGAATCATAGAAGGTTGTAAAAAAATCTCCAAGCTCATCTGGTCCAATCATCCCCCTACCACCAATATCAGCCACTAAACTAAACCATGTCCCTAAGTAGCACATTCGACCTGTCCTTAAATACCCCCAGGGACAGTGACTCCACCACCTTCCTGGGCAACCTGTTCCAATGCCTATTTCTGAGAAGAAATTTTATCCTAATTTCCAACCTGAACCTCCCCTGGCGCAACTTGAGGCCATTCCCTCTAGTCCTATTGCTAGTTATCTGTGAGAAGAGGTTGACCCCAAGCTCCCCACACCTTCCTTTCAGGTAGTTGTAGAGAGCAGTGAGGTCTCCCCTGAGCCTCCTCTTCTCCAGACTAAACAACCCCAGTTCCCTCAGGCGCTCCTCACAGGACTTGTGTTCCAGGCCCTTCACCAGCTTCGTAGCCCTTCTCTGGACACACTCCAGGGCCTTGATGTCCTTCCTGCACTGAGGGACCCAAAGCTGAACACACTACTCAAGGTGCAGCTTCACCAGAGCTGAGTACAGGGGGATGATCACCTCCCTGGTCCTGCTGGCTACACTATTCAATATTTCTAATTTCTAACACTTCTCATAGACTTTTATACTTTGAATTGAGAATGCCAAAAGAAAAATCAGAGTAAAAAATTCTAAAATTACCAGCAAAGCTTTCATGATTCTTATGCTCAGTTAATTTATACACAGGCAAGCTTCTTATATTTTTAATGAGAAAAAGGAGAGGGAGACTGAAATGTTTGCCAATGTATAATAGTTAAGAAATGTATTTTCAGGCTTATTAATACACATAAGCCCAATCACTCTTCCAAACAATAAGATCTGTACAGGTGTCTAAACAGGATTACTAATAAGCCAGTCAAGTTTATTATTCACCCTTACTGTGTAAAAAAAAAAATGATTTTGTAAGCCATGGAGCTGCAAAAAATTGACACAACACAAAACCTGAGATCCTCAGGAGACTGTTATCCAAATAATCTTACTCTGGAGAAAGACCGTGCAATAATGTAGCTTGGAGGGGTAACATCAATTTTCTAACAAGTAATTAAGATTTGCATTATTAATGCCATGTATATTCTTGCAAATTGTCTGAATATATGCAGATTTAAAAAAAAAAAAAAGACTATGCTGTCATTTTTAAGTCTAATAAAACTACAGATAAGAGCAATGCTGAGCTGACCATCTCAGACAGTTAATTTTAATCATGAATGCTTCTAAACTGACCAGATTTCTGAGTGCAGCTTTAGACTGTTATGTAGAACTGGGGAGCTTAACTTTCTACTGGATGCTTAATACACATGTATTTGAAATAACTTTCAAATAAAGTGAAATTTATTCCATTAAAAAAAAAAATATATATATGTTTAAATCTCTTCTAGATCATCATCAGCTTCATCATATTATTTGGTGTAAACAAGCTAGGAATGGTTCATGTCATTCTTAGTTGAGGCAGAATACAGGCAAATAAATTTTACCCACCTTTGATTCACATAGTCTAACATTTACATGCTTTAACCTAATTAAGATAAACACCAAATTGCTGAGTTGCTGAAAACAACCTTTTAAATCTACCTGTGCACCACCATTTCAGTGGTATTGAAATGGGCTGAAAAGCAACAAACTCCTACCTTATTTTTGGTAAAAGAAAACTTTTGCATCCCTGGAAATTGTACGTGATTTTTTTTTTCTAATAGATTTATCATGATTGATTACATTTTTCAAAGAAAGTGCACATACACACACAAGAAACAGTCACTTTGCTCTTCCCTAGAAAGTAAAAGAACACAGTCTAAGTGAGCAGAATTTTCAAAGCATTTCCTATGTGTCATCCCCCAAAAGTGAATAAGAAAAAAGCAAGCAAAGACAGGCAAAAAAAAGCAAGCAAAGACAGGCAAGGTTGTGGGTGACTATTTTAGAATACAACGCATTCTAAAATTTATACAACTTTTTGCATTCAGTTGATTGAATAAAACTCCTGGAAAGCCTACTTAAAGAACATAGGTGTAAATTTCTGTTTTAAGCCTGTCTAAAGATCAGGCCATGTTTAATTGGTTGCTGAGCTTAAGAGAAGATTTACAAGTCAATTCCCATGCTCTTGTATACATAGATGCATTATATCCATGTATGCATAGATGTATATGGGTAATTTGTTTCTTTGGCAATTGAACTGTATATGGTAACCCACTCTAGCCACTTTTTAGACTGCAGAGCAAAGTAATTAAATTAGATGCCCAGAAAGTCACAATATTTAGTCCTTCATTGCCTTCATATGCATCATTAGAGGCTACAGCAGAAGATAAGGGAGACAGGTTCATGTTCTCTCCTTTCTCAGCAGGCTCAAAGCCATGTCCCCAGCCTTGTAAGACACTGCTCTACCTCCCACACTGTGTTCAGCACTGAAAAAATCACTGCCCAACCTCCCTAAAAAAGTGCCGCAATATAGAATAATATCCAGGATATCTTGGGCCATAAGGAGAGACAGAGTATGAGTATTTTGCAGAGTAGCCAAGCCTACTGACCAGTCTTTTCCTCAAGAGAGGTGAGTTCTTACCTCCAGGGGAAGAATAGAAAGCAAGCAAGTGACATTTCCAGGCAACAGTCATTTGTGCTGTGAAATATTTTCTATAAACTGATAGAAGATCCACAAAACTTCAAGCCTCAGCAGGAATCCTTAAAAGATGAAGAACATTTTGAAACACAGAGGACATGTTTTCCTCTAACCTTTAAACCCATACAAAATGAAAGTATATTTTGCATGCATTTTCTTATTCTCCTGATTATCTAAGTACATTATTTTAATACAAATACATAGTGACAGAGATGAAAGGAAAAAGAGATTAGTGACCAGATCTGTCTGAAAGAATGCTCTAACATTTCTATTTTTACTTGTCTTCAGAACTGTCAAAATAGAAAATACCCCTGGCTTAAAAATGATATATTGCTTTAGTAAACAACTATAATACGAAGTAGAACAAAGTGATATTGGCTTGTATTTTATCTACAGCAATACAAAATGAAGATTCAAAAGCAACTACTTTGGGTAGATGGCACAGATAGTAAGAAACGTCACAGTAAAAAAATAAAAACTTAATAAATGCGTATGTATTGCCAGTGATACAATCTTTCCACAGTTATATTAATATCCACTTCTAGGAATAACATTTTTTCCTATTTTATCACTGTTGGAAGAAAATATCACTGAAAAGCTATGCCATTTGATATGTGCCCAGTTAATCATTGTGTTAGTTAGCTGAACGAAACTTGGAAAGACACTGGAAGTAACATGTTTGAAAACAGAAAAAAACAACCTTCAAACAAATGAAAAACAAAAACTGGAAAAAAAAAAACATGCCTTTGCTCCCCATAATAACAAAAATCTTTGAGATAAAGTTAGTAAGCATTTGCATACTTTGTCACAGCACCTATATCACATCTCACTGCTGCTGCTTTCTACAAAAGACATCAAAACTTCCTTCTTCACAGAATCACAGAATTGTAGGGGTTGGAAGGGACCTCAAGAGATCATCGGGTCCAACCCCACTGCCAAAGTAGGCTCCTTAGAGCAGGTTGCCCAGGTAGGCGTCCAGACGGGCCTTGAATATCTCCAGAGAAGGAGACTCCACAACCTCCCTGGGCAGCCTGTTCCAGTGCTCCATCACCCTCACTGTGAAGAAGTTCTTTCTCATGTTGGTGTGGAACTTCCTGTGCTCCATCTTGTGGCCATTACCCCCTGTCCTGTCCCCACAAACCAATGAAATGAGGTTGGCCAAATCCCTCTGTCTCCCACACTTTAGGTATTTGTAAACATTGATAAGATCCCCTCTCAGTCTTCTCTTCTCAAGGCTGAACAGACCCAGGTCTCTCAGCCTTTCCTCATAGGGAAGATGCTCCAGGCCCCGTATCATCTTTGTGGCCCTCCACTGGACTCTTTCCAGGAGATCCCTGTCTTTTTTGTACCAGGAAGCCCAGACCTGGATGCAGTACTCCAAGTGAGGCCTGACCAGCGCAGAGTAGAGGGGAAGGATCACCTCCCTTGACCTGCTGGCCACACTCTTTTTAATGCACACCAGGATCCCATTGGCCTTCAGAAGTCCTACAGAACTGTGATTCCTAACTTGGAAATTCCAGCCTCAGCTACTGTGTTATTGCCCTGCAACAGTCGTAAACGAATTAATTGTGGCCACAACTGTACTTATTCTCCGCGGTAATACTCCAGTTGAATTAACTGACTTCATATTGTCCAATTTTCTGCTTTTGCAGAAGTGAAGGACATTTTTGGTTGATGGTTAAAAATATGAAGCTAAGAATTTTATAGATAGAACATTTTAAAATATTTATATCACAAATATAAATAAATACTTATAATATATGTAATGCAATAATGCAGGTTTTGTTTTCATATTTACATAAATCTTCCCCAGACAAGAAACAAATGTAGCAAATGAAGTTAAAATCTGATTAGGAAAAATTGTTTTGGTAATCAGTTTGATAGAGAAACATGTTCAGCACTTCCATTAACTAATGATTTTACCATATAGGTTTCAAGTTAGCTCTGCAACATGCCAGAAATATGATGAGGTAAACTAGAAAAGAAATATTAAGAAACTCTAGTCCAAACCCATTCAGTGTTGAGATACATAGACATTGCACTTCTTTTCCAACTTCAAAACTTCATCATCTTTTGCTGAATTGTGTTTGGAATACCATTATATTTATATCAGTTCACTCAATCACAGGTTCATCACAAAAAAATGCAAGTTACTGAGTAACATTATGCTACCTCCAGCAACTTACTCAAAATTCATTAGAAATTTGTATCTTAAAACAGCCTCAGATACTATTGCTTTTAGGGCTTAAAAAGTTAAGCATGTTTTTTTCATCAGAAAGTAAAGCTTGAAAACTTTTACCTAGAGCAGAAACAGGTCTGAAGAAATAGTTTAATCTTAGACGCAATGATCTCCATGTAATAAACATAGAAAAAGGACGTTGTTGCCGGCTGTATGCCACCGATGGTCACATCCCAGCCTTCCAACAACCTTCCAAACTTCAGCAGATCATACCATAAAAAGAAATGCAAAAACTGATCATTCTCTTTTACAGCTCTGTTGGTGTATACCTGCTTCCCTTCTTCCCACCAAGCAGAACCACAGAAACCCAGGGATCCTGCGGAGGTGCACTGCCAGGCTGTAAGACCATCATCAAGCACTTCTTATGCACAGGTCAAATGAAAGAAAAACAAACAAACAAAAAAAAAACCCTCAGAACTCTCTACACTAGCATGAGCTAAAAATGGACGGTGGGATTCAGTACGTGAAGCACATGCATCTAGAACCATTTGGAGATGCTGCATAATGATTTTCAAACAGATTTCTGTAATTATTTAAAATTGGAACAAATGTTCCTAATCTTTTAGAAGCTTACTTCTGTCATAAATGTGAAGAAAGATACCTGAGTTATCTGTCTTAAAAAAAAAAAAAAGTTTTTTTGTGTCAAACTTGGAGAAAGGAATAGTGGCATGTTACTAAACTGAATAACGGAAAGTTAAGCGCTAATTCACAAAACATCAACAATGCATAATTCCTCAGTTTGTTTAAAATTAAATGAGAATGACTGAGATGAAAACCCCTAGGAGGAAACTGGTCCTCAAAATTCTGTTTTTAACATTTCTTAGATTAGGCATTGGAGTCTAATTCACTGCAAAAGCAAAATGTTTACCTTTTTATTGTTTTTATGATCACATAAAATCAATATTTTTTTAATTAGGATTGAATATAAGGGTGGAATAACACCACCATAGGAAGAAAAACAGAAAGATTTGCTGCAGAATTTAACAATTTGATGCATTTAATTTGGACCATGTTTCTCTCCTGGGAGGAAAGGTGGAACAGCACCCGCTCCCATTGCACAGCTCCAACAACAGGTCTGCAAGAGCCTGCGAACTTGCTCACAGCCAGGAGGTTAGCGAAGAAACATTCGTCCAGTGAAAACCTCGTGCAGTCTGTTGTTCAATAAAGATAGTGGGAAGAGCACTTCAGTATGTGCATTGGCCACTTCTGCAGCACAAGATGGCACCCTGGACTCCATAAACCATTTCTTCTCAGGGCTACAAAAATAACTTAGTTACCAAAGATGACAGACCTTAAAGCTGTGGGACATCATGAGTTCTTGATGTACACATAAGGTATAGGTCCTAGATCCAAAGTGATTATTTGTGGTGACAAATCTGAGTTGAATCCATGTTTGCAGGGGCCAGGGGAGCCCAGTTCTGATTTACGTTACTGCAGTTTTGGGAGAAAGAAAATAGATCTGCAACAAAGTCCCATGTAGATTTGACCAAAACACTCAGTACTAAAAAAAAAACACACTCAGTACTAAAAAAAAGTTATTTACATTTTTGGGTGCTAGGGGAACAGAGACCTATGAAAATTTGACCTTTAGCCCCAATTTGATCCTGTGCCTCAATTCCTCATCATTAAAGCCACTTAGGCTACATCAGTATCAGTATATTGTGGACATCAGTAGGAGTTGACCTGCAGATCAATATCACTTCTGTTAAAGTTTCCATATTCACATAAAGTCTATTTTTATTTTTTATTAAACCCATAGTAGCTCTAGTATGGTCCTGTGGACACAATGATCATCAGTGGCTAAAGATCACCTGTGCTCCTGCAACACGTATTTTTTGTCTAGTTTAATCCAAAAGAAATCCACTTAGGGTGTATTTACACTGTTGACTCCCATGGCATTAAGAGGGAAGGCCTAAGGTTCAATTTTATTGCATGGTGCTCTGGTCCTGAGATACTATGCCTGGACCAGAGGTGAAGTGTTCACCAGTGGCCAAGCTAAGGTGCACAGCACGTATGAGTGGAGCACTATCTCCTGGAAGGAAGGACTAGCAAGAAGGACTTTGCACCTCTGGGTGCAGGTGGTGTGCTTTGCAGCAGCATCCCAAGTGGAAGAAAATCCTCCAAAGCACTCCAGGAGTCTGCTTTGTGTCTCCAAGAACAAGCACAATGCCAATTAGCACCAAAAATAACTCATCTGGTACCTGTTAGAGCAGGCAGCCCTGCAGCTGCCACATGTTCTGAACCAGGGCATGGCATGTGGTGACTATCAGAAGACTCACTTCAATAACATTTTCCCAGTTCCAAGTAAAATACTAACATACAGCCTTCCTAAGATTTTGTCCTGCTGTGGAAATACACACAGACTTAAGACAAGTATATCTTTATTCAGACCTCAATATGCAAAGTTGTTGAACCAAGGCAATGAATCCTGACGTTAAGCATATGTGGTTATTGCTATTACTTACTGCAAGATTTGGTGCTATATAATTTACCCAAACAAATAATGGAAACTGTGTCCTGAGAAATTGGTGGTGTCAAGAACAGCTCCTGTAGCCAGGAGGGAAGATTTGTTTATGAATGTTTTTTATGAATGTTTGTTGGTTCAGAATGGAACAATATGCACAGTTTTGGTCTCAAGGATGAAGAGTCATTATTGTCATATGCATAAAGTATGTGAAAATTTCAGAAGTTGAGCATTTATATGTACAAATCCTAAAGAAATTGCTGCTCCCAGACAAAAATCTGTATGTGAAAACCCAACTATCTAAAATTAGGCAATTATATATATTTTTAGCCATCCAAATAAAAGTGAGCTGATTTTCAGACTGAAAAACCACTTTTAACCACAGTCAACAGCAGCTGTAATTGCTGAGATGTTCAGAAAATATAATCCACTCATGTATGCCTCAAAAGGATTTAAGTGTTTAACTTCACTCAAAAAGGTAAAAGGTTCACCTAAAACTTGAAGGGAAGTAAACCCAAAATTACATAGGCAAAGATGAAAACATATGTATATATACAGTACACACATCTTACCTAGAAGGCTAATTTTAGGATAAAAGCAGAGCTCCAAACAGAAATATTGGTTGAGTACAGGTATTTTAAGGTCTCATCCTGTGAACTGTTCTATGCTGATGCCATACGTTAACTTTACAGGGTATGGAACAACTGAATAATTGATAGAAGGCATTCAGCAGGCCAGTAAATTTATAAAATTAAAATCTGTAGTACACTTTTCTACTGGGAACACTAAGTTGAACTGAGGTAAAGATAAAATCTCAGTTTAAAAACTAAAAAGAATATATGTTGAGTTTTGAAGTTATATGATGCTGTACTACACTGATAAGCCTTCAAAAATTAGTGAGAATCAAATACAGGCAGCAGTGTTATTCATCTCTCCATGGACTATTAACGTAGGATTACTGGAGATATACAAGAATATTATTTATTCATCTGCAATGGAAAGTGCCCAAATAAACATAAGTAAGCTTCATATATAGATGGAGTTTATATATATATATATTTTCCATAATTGTGCTCAAAAGAAATTTTTTTTTTGGTTTATTTTAGATAAGATAGGAATAGTAGAATAAAACAGTAGAATTGTTCATAATTTTCTATTGCCAGTTTGCAAGTTAAACTATTAAATATTTGTCAATAAAGTTGGGTGAATTTGCATTTTAACTATCAGTTAATAAAACAGATTTTTAATATCACAGCCTCATTCAATTACAAAGGGAATTAGGCACTTAGGGTTCATCTGTGACCAAAACTATAAATACACATTTTTATTACATTACTGATACTGACTCAGAGAGTCACCAGTGACCAAGCCTCCTCAAAAACCTTTTCCAGCTTGAAACAATTAGTCTTTTAAGTCCGTAGTAACCAATAATACATGCTACTAATGATTTTGTTAAATCATAAATTTTGGGGAGCATATCCATACCTACTGCATATTCCATGAAAATTTTCAAGTAGCTTCAATGAAATTGGAACATTCTGACTTGAAACAGATTAAACATTTATTCCATACTGGAGAAATAAAAACTTCATAAAATGTTTTTAATAAGCATCTTATTTATTTATTTATTTATTTATTTTTCCTAAACACATATTTTGTGCTCTTTTATTAATTTGAGCAATTTTAATGCAGGTTTCATAGGATATGAATCTCAGCATTATATATTCTCTTGGCTCCTGGAGGGATCTGTTTCTATTTTTGTGAGTTATTGGCATAATTAAAACAAACAAACAAAAAACACTTGCGTCTTAAGTTATGTGTTAAACCAAAATTTTACCATTTTTTTCCAGCACGTTGGGGCTCTTTGAAAATTAAAAGATAGTTTCATCTATGTGCTCAGTTTTCTACAGCAGATTTAAATATCAGTTCCATGATTCTTATTTTGTTGGAAGACTGATGTGAATTATATGTGCTTAATGTGTAGTCTTACATCTAAGATTTCATCCATTTGCATTTATAATTAAATAAATACTTCTTGTTTGGAATTTTCACAAGATTGCATTAGAAAGCCATTTAAAAGTCCATTAATTTTTAATATGTAACTCGTTTCCAAAAGTAACACTGAAAGCTGAAAGTGAAGGGTATACATCATAAATGATACTATGGATCATAATCTCAAAACCACTTTGCAACCCTGTGCTCATGAAGTGTCATGCAGTAGTGCCTGTGTGGCTCCCATATTCAGCCATATACTATTCCTAAGCATGGGGACTCAACTACACTTAAATTAAACTAATATGTATGTTTGTGTGAAAATAAAGGAAAATTTCTCTACATGGCAATATATATATATATATATATTTTATAGTTGAGACTCTGAATTAATTTAAATAAGAAATAACACAGGCATATTAAGCTCTCCATATGGGGAACTTAGTTTAAGTATATACATATACATACATGCACTGCATGTATCTTTTATCTTCCATGAATGGTTTTGGCTCCTCTCTCATTTGTTGTGTGCCATTTGTTCCAGGCTTATTATTCCAACTCAGTCTTTTCTTCTAGCTATAACATAAATGAAATCAAAACCAGATTTGAATTAACATCTACTCATACAGACGTGGCAGTTCACAGAAACCCATTAGTTACTGGATATTAAACCTTGTGCAGCTAACAATTATCGGTGGAGCATCAGTACATTTTGACATCTTCAGAAATGTGTACATATGCATAACCACTCTCAAAGTTGATATACTAGTAAATTACAGACATGCCAAGTTTCCTCCTTTAAGGTTTATATACATTCGTGGATGCTAGTGGATGCGCTATAATCACAACAAACTGACCCCAAACCAACTAAAATTAATAGAAACATTGGATTTGGCCCAACTTTCCCCTACTATGTTCTGGAAGAACAAACTTTGGCATCAAAATAAAATAATAAGGACTTCAAAAATGCTAGGGAATTGATATGATGAGAAGGGAGAGGATTATGAGAAAAATAACTTGTGTTAAAATCCCTTCAGTCCATTATCCCTCTTAGACTGAACTAAATTCTTCCAAGATAGCACTCAATAGTCTTTTGATACATTTGAATTTTTACACTCTTTATGCATATAGCACTCCAGCTCTGAAAACGATGCTCATCTGTTGAAATAAATAAATAAAAAAAAGCAACCCACAACTGTCACAGTACCAGTACTAACAGTAAAAGGCAGAAATGCTGCAAGCAAGGAAACATGCTCTTCAAATCACTTGTGTCTTCTTGATTAATAACATGAAGTTACTGAGAAACTCTGTGAACATTCTCTTGCATACGTTACCTATCCATTTTAAGTAGAGTTTGCTCAAATAAACAAATGGATAGCAACATGCCTGGAAGATTTTCGCTTCTACAGGGAAGCTTTTGAACAGCGCTAAGCATTTGCCTTCTGTCTTGAAAGAAATGGAAAGATGACAACTTAGTATTCACAGTAGCATGGATTACCCAATGTCCAAAACTTATTAGAAATTGCTGTGCCTCTGCCTTGAGCTGTCCATTTTATGATTGGCCCATGCTATGTTTGCTACAGCAAACATGAATGTATGGAAACTATTCTTGAGAGCTCAGAAAGACTTTCCATATTAATCCCTTATTTGAAAACACGTACACACATGTAAACACTCCAAATACCCTTATAATACATTTTATTCAAGAGTCAATTCCTTTATCTTTAGAGCTATACCCACAAATATTCATAAGAGATATTGCATTTTAGGAAATGCAACTGTTCTGAGGGCAGAGAAGGTAATAGCTGAATTTAAATTAAATTAAAATAACTGCAGAAACTGTTACATATTTTTTTTATTATTATTCAATCTTTATAATTTTTGTCAGGCAGTATGTTATCTATAATCGACAAAATATGACACATTCTTCTTGAGATAATTTAAATTTTATCACCTCCATTTCCTCCTCCTTTTTCAGCTTTGCCTACATTTGGGATTTATAAATTCATAGAGATAACCAATCACCTTTTCTTACTGTTGGACACATTGTAGATGGTCGACTGAATTATTGCAAGAAAAATAAAATGAACAATCATACCCACTGTTTTTAAATTGGATAGGATTTTGAGTAGCCTATGTTCCAAAATTTTCCACAACAATCATAAGACTGTGTATTTTCAAGCTATAAAAAACATTTCCACAGTTAGAACACATCCTTGTCTAAAGTATGAGAAAACATTCTTTCCATACTGCTGAGTATTTGTGAGGCCTATAATATAAAATAATAAATAAAATTCAAGGTTGGAAGTGAGATCTCCTTAGACTATGCTCCCCAAGTTAGGATTAGTCCATGACTAAGTAAAGGTTGACTCATGGTAGCACAGCTACAAGCAATCCCATGAAGATGCCTGCCCATGGTGGCAAGAAACCATTGTGAGTAAACATTATCCAGGACACTGGTAGCATTTTTTAAAGTGGCTTAGATACTTTTTTTTTTAATTTTTTTTTTTTTACTTTTTTTTTTCTGAGCCAGCCTGCACCAGCAGTGGCAGATTTAAAATAAACTAAGCCCACGCATAAGTAAGCAGGTCAAAAAGATCCCTTAGCATTAGTTTTTAGCAATGGATAATGCTTGGTATGGCTTCATCTACTATTGTCTTGAAATAATACCACCACTATATGTCAGCAACTTCATCTAAGGATAGAAAGAAAAACAAATGGAGTTCACAAACTGTGAAATGAACAATGATGAACAAACCTGTCAGACTATAGCTACAACACACCCATCATACCCGGCACGTTAAAGCACAATAACGCATACAGTTTCTCTGATAAGAGAGAAAGAGAAGGAAGAATATATGGATTTTTTTCCAGTATTCAAGCCCATAAGCTTTCTCCACCTAAAAACAAAATAAAACAAAACAAACAAAAACAAAAATAAAACCTTAATCAAGATTTATTTTCTAAGTCCTTCTATTTAAAAAAACAAACGAACAAACAAAAATACACCTGCTTTATCATGACTTCTTTGGTAAGTTCATACTGCATCTTTTCATATTACTCTATTCTTTTCTTTAGACATCCCTAAAAACTTATTTCCAAACTTTGATATCAATATGAAAAATCAGTAGTGATTTTTCCCTTTTCTGAAACAAACGAACAGCATTTGAATGTCTCCAAAGATACAATACCAAGTCACATTTTTAAAAATAGAAATTTAATGAGATTTCTGTCTCTCTTTCTGGCCATATTCTGTAGATGTGTCTATGCACCTGTATGGCTGCAGTTGGCATGTATATACGTATTTTTGCAGTTTGCATAAATGTACCTCAGAAATCTGACACATGGTGTTCTTCTGGTGCATGCTTAGCTCAACAGTATCACAGATAAAAGGAAAAGTTTTAACATTCAAGGTCCTCAAATCCATGGTGTTTCTAAGTGGTAGAAAGGCCTGCAATTTACCAGCTGTTACTTCCTGCATAAATACAGTTTTGAAATATGTAACACTGTGAGGTAGCATTTGACAGAAACATAATACTCTAGGAAGATTAGAAATATATGAATTCCAAAAGGTCAAGGACTAATCAAGTTGTGAATATAGTAAGAAACTTGTGTTCTTTTGTATTTGACAACTTTTACAGCAGATGAAAGAAATAGGCTCATCTATAAGTGGTTAAGACAGATATGTTGGGCATTTTGCATTTTCACACAGAAAACTGAAATGCAGGTATAAGAAACCACATGATTTCCTTTTGTTGCTTGCATGTTTTCCATATTTCCCATTGTCATAAGAAAAAAAAATCCATTTATTTATGTCATCAGGAAAGGGAAGGGAAGGAATTTTCAGTTTTGGAGTGAAATATTTTGCTTTTTTAAAAAATATTGATACCTTTTTTTTTTTTTTTTTTTTGAGAATAATTCCCTTCTGTTACTGCTGAATAGTATGTGAGCAACTTCAGTGTCATTGATTTGCTACAGGGCATGAAACTCACAGTAAGAAACTATCTGTGGAAAAGGATTGCTATCATGAAAAGGATGTTTGAAAAAAGACTGTATGAAAAATACCAGGGAATAAATGTCAGACTTTCTTTCAGACTTTAACCAATTATTTCAGTGACAATTTTGAAAATTTGGAAGCTAAGATTCAAATAGATTTTGCTACCATATATGTACTATAACTGTTTAATTCATATCATCAATGTTGTCATATTGTATGTGGAGATCACATATAAATATTTAAATTGGGTATTACACTTAGAACTGCTGGCTCCATTCAGAACAGAAATAAAGACATGAAGTCATTACCAACACATTTAACTTCAGCCACTTAAAGACTGGATTATATTATCCAGCATGACAAAATAAAGACTAAAAATGTACTCTACAGGGATAGCTAGTTACTACTGTGGACTGCTTGTTAGAAGGCCTAAGCATGTAGTACTGGGCTTGGGAGGCTCCTGCGTCCTCTGTCTCTTCCCCATCCCCCAGAGTGGGGACATGAAGCACATTTCACAAACGGACATTTTTCCCTAAAGGGCTTACAAAACCCTCCTTTTCTCAGGAAGCCATATTTTCCCTATATTTTTCTTCAATTGTTTTTCGTGTGCAATAGTCAAGAGAGAGGAAAGGGACAGCTGATTCCCACGTATCTCAAAGAGGTATGACATTGTAAATTCCAATTGATACGTGTGATACACTTCACATCAGAAGGTTACACTTACCGTGGGGTCCAAAGAATCCAAGGAGAAGATAAAATTAGTGTGGCTTGTAGAGATCTAAGGTGCTCACGTTAGGATTACTTTGCCCAGCACACGCCTGCAGCAGGAATCCACACCTTCTTGGCTATTCCCATATATAAGACACTACTCCTTACCCTTCCCACAATCTATCATTTTTTATCTGAACTGTTCACTGAATATGGTGGCCTCTGATTAAGAATATAGCAATAGTTCAGATGGAGGTTGTATCACAGCACATTCACAAAAGGGAGTGCCAGATTCTCCAGCAAACTTGTTTAGGTGCTCTGCGAGCACGCATACTTGAAACCCTGACATTCCTAAAACAAAAGTGTTTGCTTTTATATATGAAGTGTCAGAAAATTTTGAGTTCAGTGATCATAGAAAGATTAACTTCACAATATTTTCTATCCATATTTTAACATTGTTTCTCAGGGGAGGCAAAAAGAGAAGGAGAGGAGAGAGGAGAGGGAGGAGAGGGGAGAGGAGAGGAGTTGAGGCGAAGGGAGGGGAGGGGAGATATTAGTCTTGTTGTTTTTATTTTTGGTTTTGTTTTTTGAGATAAATGAAAGAAAGAAACAAGTTCTAAGAGACTTGATCTTGTTGTCAATGAGTCTATAATTAACACGTGCCTGAATGTGAGATCATGAATCTTCATCTTTTTGCAGAGCATGTAAACCACTTTATATGAAGTGGCTTAGGTGACTCCATTATTTTCAGATCATGTCCTTAAAGCAACACCTTTTCCTTTTATTGCATTTCCTCTCTCTTCATCTTACAGCAGCTGTGTACAGCCAAATAATGCCTGACAGAGTTGAAAAGCTGGGGGTGGATTGTTGAGTTTTTTTGAACATCTAAATTCTTGTTTTTCTGACAAGCCTGCTAATCTCGAGTGCTGTTTTTAGATACCAAAATTATATGTTAAAGAACAGACTCAGGATTTCCTTTTCAAATTCCTGTAAAGAGAAGATTGCATACCAAAAGAGAAAGATAGGGGGGGAAAAAAAGAGATAATTTTCATACTGCTTAGTGATAATTTGTATAGTACATGAATTTCAAAAATGAGAGTAATAGTAAGGCCCTCTGGTAATAATGCTGCCTGCTGCAATGGCCAAGTGGTGTACAGGCCCTGTACTCATAGTTTTTCAGGCATGTGTATAGCTTTGTTAATGCATATGTAATTTATTAATGAAGCATATTCCATACTGGTGGTTTCTGTCACAATATGGGCATCCATTAAAAGTTAAAACTGTCATTTTGTATCAGGATAAAGTAGTACTTTTCTGACAAATGTAGAAACTGAAGTAGTCTCCCAGATAAAGGAACAAACAACTCCCCCAAGAAGGGGGAGGAGAGGCAGGGATGATATAGATCCACAACTCCCAAACCACAATCCTTTAAATACAGCTCAGAGAGAGGGAAACTGATGCTCAAATTTTGGCTGGATGGCAATAGGACATTGGCAAAGCGGACCAGAGATACGCCCTACCTTTGAACCATCCCCTCTCTTCTTCTCTTTCCGCACTTGGAAAGGAGCGAGATGGGTAAGAAGGCAATGTGTCTTTTTTTTTTTTTTTTTTCTCTTTGGGGTGTCCCTGCCCACCTTCTCTGAGCAGCAGCAACCAGCTCTGAGTAGCATGAGAACCTAAAACACATCCCCTCCTGTTGCTTTGTGATGCTTTTCTTTTTGTCATCTGTACCTCGAGGAAAGTCACAGATGGTGTTAGCCAGAGGCAGAGCAGAAAGCCATTCGTCTGGTAAGTGGAAATCCCACTTACCAGCCCCAGTAAAGTTCAGTGACATCTGGGATCAGATGAAATGCCACTTAGGTGAAGGGAGGCCCATAGTACAGATATCTGCTGACACAGCTGACAGGAAATCCTGACAGGATTTTGTCAACTTAAAGACAAAGTCTTCATTATCAATTCTGCAATCCTCTTCACACAAAAGTTTGAGATGACAGTGGATTGTGAAGTATAAGCAGATGTAATAAAGAACTACAAGATGCTATTCCCATTTATCTTTTTACTTGTTTTCTGTAACCCAAGCATTTATGCAAGCAGCACGATAAGGAAAATAAAGGGGAACATTTTCACCTAAAATAAAAGGTCTTGAGAGTACCAAAAACATGTTATCAGCCTTATTACATAGATTTTGACCACTGTAGAGTGGCTCCTGGCACAAGACATGAGGGGACAAGCTGATGGCCGCAAAATTCTGTGAAGACAAAACTCAGAAAGAGTGTCTTCCACCTTACGAGAAAACCATTATATTGCTCCTAAAGTCCAACATCCAAACCTGCAAATTCTCATCCTCTGTCCCGCGCTCAACCTGATTATTTTCAGTTTCAAATAACTGAAATACCTCCCAACACATTAAGGATTTTGATAACTGCAGCAGAGATTTATCTCATCCAGCTTTAGACTTGAGTCATCAGAAGAAAACAGGTATTTATAGGGTGCAACTCATCCACCTGTTTTGTCCAATGTGTTAAAAAGGCTTAGTGTTTTCCACTGACTCAGCAGACATGTAGACAACTCTGCTGTAGATACTAAAGTCAGCAAACATAAAGCATAACCCACATACCTAAAGTTAAGTGTTTAAATTTTTATTTACATATCTAATTAGATGTCTCAATTTTCTAAACTGCGAAAACCTGTCGTTTCTTTCTTACTTCACCAAATGCAAAGATGACTTTAGTCTAATTGGCCAACAGTTTTTGCTGTTGCACATTGCTTATCTCAAACAATCCTACTTTTAAACTATACATTTTTGGATGCTGATATCAATTCTATTAGATGTCAATGGAATTCTTAACGGAATCTCAAAAGCCAACTCTGGTGTTGCACACGCTCAATGCTAATATTCAGATATACCTGAAAAATATAGCATTGCTCTTAGAATGAAGAGGATGGATTGCAGTATGAAGTGGGGTAAGTTTAGCTTTTTATGAACAGCTATAATATTTTACTCTATTAGTGAAGATGAATATTATAAAAGAAAGAAAAAAGGGAAGATGCCTTTTATTAACATTTCTAGATTACACTCAGTAGTTATAATCTGCTGGATAAATATAAACTCAAAAATATTCTGTTGCTTGCACCTAAGATATTTGACACTATAATTTGCAGAAAACAATGCAGCTGAAAAATCCCTTACATATGGAAATAACCAATATATATGGTCACAGAATGAGGAGTTTCTCAACGAATTAATATGGTGCACTATATTATTAAACCTGGAAGAAAAAAAATCTCAAATATCTTAGAAATGTTTCGGACTCCACAGTATCTCAAAGTCTAGCCCAGTCCAGTATTATTTATTTAATATTATTGTGAAAATCAGTTGAACTAATATGAAAATTTAAAGGAATTTTATACAAACACTGTATTCATATGCTTTAGAAAAAGTTCAGACATTTGAAAATAATAGCAGAAATGTAGGGGATACTCATAGACCATACTGCAAAGTGTAATATTTGCCTAATTTTGAAGCTACCAAAACTCCCTTATATAAAGACTCACCTCACCACGCCTTTTTCTAATGGTTTTGTTTGGACCTCTATGCATTCCTTGCAGAAACATACTGTAGAAATGTAACTCATGTTATTATCTTAAATTCATCCTTAATAAACAACCTGTCCTCTCATTGGAATTAGGGGATTAATTTAACCCATAAACTTGAAAGTTCTTATCTCTAGAATTGCTCCCACAGACAACACGCATAAAAGCCAGCTACTTGCAACTTGCAGTGAGTTATAAATCTGCCTGCAAACCAGATTCTTTTATACCTAAAAATGAGGCCTGCTGCTCAGAACAAACTGATCAGTCAAGCACAACCGAAACATAAGTTCTTGTACGGCAAAATATAGAAATACAGAAATTAATTAGTTCAAGCAAATTTGTCTAGTTGCTTTTTGAAATCCCCCATGAAAGCACTCCCTACTAACCTGAAAATTTTTCAAAATTTGTGAGGATACAATTTATAGATACATACTGACAACAATTTGTCGGATAAAACTTTTTTTTTTTTTTAATAAATATTTTGTTTTGGGGAAAGGAGGGTGGTGCAGGGTGGTTAAGAATCATTGTAATTCCATGATTCCATGAACCAATATCATGAAATTTAGAAGCACAAAAAACTTAAATTCAAAAAAGCCAAGCAAGTGGAAAGATTCTCTAAGTTTTGGTGTGTCATTTTTTTCTCAAGTAACACTGATTATTTTCAACTTCTTTCAAGAGAAAGACAAGTTGTTAAGAGGAGAGATCAAGTTACCAAAAAAAAAAAAATCAATTTTGTGTTTTATTATTCACACAAGATTATCTGGTATTGGCAGTCAAAGAAAAGCCTTCGACAAATTATAAATTGCATAAATGCGTGTTTCTTTTAAAAAAAATTTTACAATTAAACATATGTCTCAAGTTGGTTCATACTTTTTCCAATATATAAACATTCTTTCTGACCAGTATTTTTCAACATTGAATAGTACTGGTTACCAAAATTGTACAACTGGTCTTTGTAAACTTGTAAACCACAAATACGGCACAGCAGAACTCAATGCAATGCTAACGGAAAATATTGCTGTTGCAATACCAAGTTGGACCATCTTAACTCATGAAGGACAAGATTCTATCACCTTATTTTATGATGAGTAGCATCTTAATGAAGGAAATACTCCTACTGACTTTGCTGGGATTAAACATAAACTGATATGTCTAATGTGAAGAAGGGATTCAGTTACTGGTAAGAGAGACCTGGATCCTGAAGACAGCACAGAAACATCTGACTATTGTGAACACTTCTCCCTCTGAGATATAACAAAAGAATATTCTTTATAAAAGAAGACAAATGCACCAAATTCATTTTTCACCAGAATTTAATAACTATGATTTTATGTTATATTTTACCTTTACATTTACTACAGAGATTATTATTGTTAACTAGAATACTACTTTTTTTTTCATGTGTGTGTGTCAGTTGAAGTAATTTTCATTACCAGCCTATCTAAAATGCAAGTCATTCTATGGAAAATTTAATGTGCATGTGTACATAAATCTACTCAGTCTTCTGCAATAATTTTCTATGAAAAGGATTCAAAAAAATCAATTTACAAAGTAAATAATTGCTGTCTATGTCTCTACAAGACTTTAATTTTACTTGCTTTTTAGCTACAATTTATGAAAAGTAGTGAAGTGTTGGTCCTCTAAAAATCTATTTTCAAAAGATTTAAATGGTGTGCAGCTGAATTTTTCAAGATACTATGGACAGAAAAGATCTGCCTTGTTCTTTAACTTACTATTTTTCAAAGGAGTCAATCCTATTTTACATAAGCCACAAATGTAATAATGGAACCAGAAATTTAAAACAAGTCATAATCGTCATTAATCATGCAAAATTAGATCTTGTCTGTATACATGAAGGAGACTAAATAGGCAATGGTTTGTTTTATTTTTTCACATTATTCAAAAAAAATTTTTTCCATGCTGTATGAACTTCTTCATATAACTTAAAGAATGCTAAATATTGCCTGACCATCCCATGGTGAGCATACCAAAGTTTCATTTTTTTCTGCTCTGTCAAAGGGATAGCCTGTCATTCTGCTTGGGAATTTAACCCACAGGACAGACAGCCTTGCTGTCAACACAAATCTAATGTTTAACTGCAAAAATAACCAAGCCATCCTTTTGGGGAAACTGAAGGACTCTGATGAGTGGGAATTGGGATAAAAGAAGGTGTTCAAGGAGAAGTCCTGGCCAATGCTAAGGCAAAATCCAGAATGAAAGACCCAGAACTGTGCAGTTCTCAGTAAGGTCCTTAGAAAGTATTTTTGCTTTGCTGTCACTCTGCATTTTAGAGGTAGGAATGCTACAGACATTATTATTTGGCTACTAGTAGCTGAAAGATCACAAAGGTAAAGATGTTCATATTTTGAGCTGTCAGCGGAGGAAATTCTATCTCAAACCAAGTACATTTCTGATATATATTACTTAGAACTCATTATCATGTGCAGAAAAGGGAAAAGAAACAAACAAAACCCCACTCTTTTCAGTCTGCATACTTTCTGCACTCTTCCAAGAGGAAGAGAAGTATTGCCTCTGCCCTCCACTCCCCCACACACACTGAAAGGTGGACAGAATTGTAAGCACCAGCATCTACATTATTTGCCTGCTCTTGTAAGGAAATGAAGGTTGTATCCCATTCACGTACAGAATTGTCCACACTAATTCTAGCCTCTTCTTAGAGCTTCAAGGAAGGCAGTGTTTATATACAATACCACTGAGATTTTACAATTTTGTCATCTAATGCCTCTCACCTAAGAAATGTATACTTGGAAAGGGCTGGTAACAGAGAGAACTGCAACCTTTCCTTACTCTACTTTTTTTTTTCTCAGATTAACATTTTCCTTTTATTCCCAGCAAATTTTATATTGTTATTTAGTACCACAGGCATTCACAAACATCTTATACTTACCATTAGCACTGTACTTTTTAGAACTGAAGCTAAAACTAATAAATAAAGCTTTAAATTCATCCTCTGATCTAGTCTTCTTCATGCAGCAGCAAGACAGAACACAGTAAGCAACATCCATTTGCAGAGCTGGAGAATAACTGCATCGATTTACTAGTAAAAAACCCTCCTACTATGGACTAAGTCAATCCCCCACAGGAAAAGCTTACACAGAGAGACACAGGGATATCATAAATTTACAGCCTAGTTTAAGATGATGGAATTTATAATAGATTTTCCATTTATTTAGTGAGAGGACTTTTAAGAAAAACGTTCAAACAGATTGCTTTTCCATTACTCATTCACAAACATCAACTGTGAAAACAAATTCACCCTTTTTTAACTAAAATACTATATAGGTTGAAAATATTCAAACATTGCAATTTGTACACTAAGCTACTAATATGAAAAATTATATTGGATTTCTGTACTTACTCAGACCAATGCTGTTTTATATCTCAGAATGATGTAGAAGTTTTCTGTCGACTACTCCTTAATTTAACAAAGCAAGATTATATATGGAGTGGACTGACAAAATCTTGTTATTTAAGGGATGAAAATCCTCTGGGGCTTGTTCCAGATCTCGATAATGTCCTTGACTGTAGTGTGTGTGGTGGAACCAAGTAAGGTATATAATATATGCATAAGGTATTTCATGAAAAAAAAAATAGGTTATCCCATAAGAAAACAATGTTAAAGCAAGCTGTGTTACTTGGAGAAAATAAATTGTACTCCAAACAGTTTTATCAGATTGATTAAACTAAGGTTGGATTCTTGCTCTGAAATCTCATGTTGAGTTGACATAACTCCTCTAGTTTAGTGATGTATAGGTAACACAGTAGAGGAAAAAAAAAAAAAAAAGTCAGGCTGCCATCTCTTTTTAGAGGACTAAAATGAGGGCAAAGGAAGTTGGTTCAGACCCTTCTCCTCCTCAGCCAATTTGACCACTTGTTCTGCTACACAACCTTCTCTACTAGGGTGCTGTACACGTTTGCAAAGGGAATGACTGAAAATAGTACGGGGAAATGTAATCTCCATCCTTTTCTGCTAAACTCTTTAGTTCTGATTCTTTCCTGAGGCCAAGAGGCTCCCACTGAGTGTCCTCTGGGAAACCAACTCCCTGCTGGCATCCCATTAGCCCTGCTGTCGTGATGGTGCTCAGCGTCACTGCAAACTGCAGCAGGGTCCAGGCAAACTCAGTGTCCCTGTTGTGTCCCAAAAGCTAACCAAAAAATGTTATTCCACTCAGAATCAAGGAATGGAAATGCTTAATTTAAACATAAGCTGATTTCTGAATATTGACAATTTTCCAGCATATAATTCAGTCAGTTAAGTGATTTTATTTCCAATAGACCTCCCTAAAGCTATCTTTTACACATATTGAGAATGTTGCTCAAAGATATCCCTTCAAAGCTGATATGTCAAATTCCAGATGGTTTTGTACATTTTGCTTCAATTTTAATTCAAACGAAGGAAAAAGAAGATGATGGATTGGACTTTCTTTTAATTTTCATTATTGTTTAAAGTGTAACACATGCTCATGATGTTCTTTTTATTTATATTTAGCATTCTTATCCTATTCAAACTTCAGTTTAAAGTAAGCATCATCATTAGAATTACTACATGCTGTGTGTAACTAGCCTGAGAAAAGTTTCCATATGAGGCTATTAGGATCAAGTTCTTTAATATAGACAACATACATGTAAAACATATAACATATGCTTTGGAGAAACTGCAGCATGGCTAGCTAATTGGATCAATAAGCCTTAGCATGAGAAGTTAGGTAAATTGGGCAAATTCCAAATGGGTCCATTGAATACAATGAATTTTTTACTCTCCTATTAATTTGGGGAGCGTAGGTGCACTTTTGAAAGCAAAGTGACACTAGCCTTCACTAAACTATAGGAAATAGCCACATATATATGGATCCAGTAGCACAAGTATGTAAAGATATTTAATATTTGATTATCAAAATCTGTAAACACAGTCTGAAGTGCTTGGCATTTCACAAAACAATTACATGTAATTTGAAAGCAATGGTAAGCATTTACAAAAATTATGCTGAAATGACCTACAGTGGTATTATAACATTTAATTTTTGCCAAAGATAACAAATGAATACAACTGGCTTTCAGGCAGGAAATCTTCTGCTTAAACGAACAGAGAAGTGTTGTACTTTAGTATAAGGTCACCTAGTCTATAATAAAAGTGCAATTCTATTCCTACTTTCATTAGAAATATATTCACTTTGTCCTACAAATTGAATTTCCAATAATTATGTTTCCTGACTTGCTGTAAGAGGTAACTGCTGTGTAGAAACATTCCCTTACAGTGTAAAAGTATATTAAGACTTATTATCTCTTCAGGAACCATGCCAAAATAAATGTTTCTGGACTCTTGCAGTTTTGATGTTACGCCAAAAATAGTTTTAAATGTTGTACAATAAAAACTAATAAAAAAGCAAAAGGCTGTGTGTTAGGACATGTAGGCCAATGAAGGACATGGAGAGGGATTTTAAACGGAAAGCCACAGTTTTCTGGTTTGCCCAGTTAGCAGACACCCAGCTGGATCTGCTTACAAGTTAGTGATCTCCCTGTCCACAGTATTTTGAATTAAACCTTATTTGGCCTTGTTGCAAGGCTCATTTCTGAGTATGACTGATGCTCCCAGCTATGGGAAAGGCCACAGGACATCTCTGCCTGCAAGAAACTTGAATCTTCCTCCTTCTTCTTCCTCACTGGAGGAGAACCTGATCTCCATAGTGAATTTCTACTTTTTTTCTCTCTCACATAGGCAATAATTTGAGACGGACAGAAAACCTTCCAGACCAGGGGCTACTTTAGAAGCAGATTGGACCAGCTCAGTACAAATGACAGTTGTAAATCACAGCTACTTTCTAATTTGTCTGATAAAACCTGCCTAAGTGCAGCTCTGTTCTCTTTCCCATCCCTCTTTCTCCTGCAGTCCCCTGCTCCTTCCCTCCTCCAAAATCCAGCAGGCTGAAAACCAGCCTGTATCACCTTCCTGTCCTCAGAAACAGTTCAACATTAGCTTGGTAAAATATTCCTGACTTGGACCATCCAAGATGTCCTTCAACTAATCCACTGGCCAAGCTGGCAGCACCTTTGAGATCCAGCCTGACACTTCTCAGATGGGGAAGGAGGAGCAGAAATGAAGCTAGATGGTGCCTGGAAGCCAATCCTCCTTTCTCAGACCTCCAGTCTGCAACACAATTTGTCTCTTGTGGCCAAAACACACTAGGACATTTATAAATCCAAACCAAATGTGGTAGTGCATAAAACAGCATTTTTTCTTCTCTCCATTAAGAAAGTATGTCTTAAATAAGCATTTAATCTAGTTAATACTTCTGCCCTCTTATGTGTTTATTATTGAATAGATCACAAACTTCATTTTTTAATTTTTTTTTTTCTTTGACTAAGACTGAAGATCCTAGTTATAAATGATAGTCTGGGGGAAATCCTCAGTCCATTCATTTTTCTTCAATTCTTTTGATATGCTATGAATTAAATATTTCTTATTCTTCTATAATTACATGAATTAAGGCTTCAATAATGTACTTTGTCTCTGAAAATCTTTTGAAGGTCTGGCATCTTTTATCTATATTATTCATTGAATATATCTTAAAAAAAAAAAAGAGCTATGCACAGCTAGTAAAAAAGCAGCTACAGTCTATGGCCCCTTTTATTTACTTGGGAATCAAATACTTTGACTATCCAAAGGACTTTTTTTTTTTTCCATGCTGTTTGGTATCAGTCCTTAGCACAGCTGATACTCCAGCCAGAGATTTTCAAAATGCTGCCTCAGGGATTTAAATGAGGATTATTTTTCTAAGACTTCATTTCCCTCTTTGAATGAGCACCCTCCATGCCATCTATTTTATATTCCACGTTAACAGAGTAGATTTCAAATTCCCTTTGAGTACAAGACAAAAAGATACTACATCTCAATTTACAACATCAGAGTTTTGAAAGTGTGGATGTTAGGAGGAAGCAATGCAATTGCCAGCTTGGCAGTGAAGCCTATCCCTGCAAAGTACTTTGGGATCAGGAAGACTTTCACATGCTTGAGTTATGTTTATTGATAAAACTACACAAGTATATGCTTAATTTAAAGCACGCACTCACAGTTAAGCAGAAGTTTAAATAAACAAAGATGGTATCTTGCTTTGGTGCCCCAAGGATATATTTGCGATGTGCTGACACCTAAAGATGAAGATAAGTGCAAAGTGGGATTTCTTAGGTGAACCTGGTCATTTCTCTGCAATTCAGATCAATGAGAATTATTCATGTATATACTTCTGAAAATTGCACCCATTTGCCACTTTGGGCACTTAAGTAACTTAAGGGAAATGGACACTTCCAGTAATTTCAGTCATCGAGAGTACTCAGCATTAAAGGGTGTTCTTTGGATGTTATAATTCTTCTAAACACTCTGCTAATGGTTTTGGTAGTGAATGTGGTCCTTGTCCAGTGAAGGACTGGAAAGACTGCAGCTCAATTACCTCAGAAAAGCAATTTTCTGACCCATTTTTTTACCTGCATAGTTAACACAGACATTAGATTTAATTTTATTTCTTTAAATGTTTTTAATGTAGCAGCTTATTTTCCGCTGATCCCAAATTACTCAGACACTGCTCAGTATATCAGATACACAACAAAAACTTCTTTTTTTAGAAAGAGATTGCCTTTATGGTGAGTGAATGTGAAACACTGAATAAGCTCAAGGAAAGGACTCTGTATGCTGCTGAGAATGAGGCATTCCTTAACATACCAAAAATGCCAACATTTCCCAAAGATTAGGAAAAAAATCTGTTGTGGGAATGAGAAGATTCCTAACAGAAAAACAAGCTCTAAGTGCTAAAAACTGCCATTTTTGGTGGCAATTCTCAGAAATGATAATACTGTCTTTCTTTCAAATACCATTTTAAGAGGAACACTCTGTGTATCATCTTAGATTTATATTCATACTATTCAGTGACGTGAACCACTTTCTGTCACTTTTGCCATTGCTTACTATGAGATAATATGATTTACAGCCTACTATACTGTTAACTGTGTAACATGTGTACTTTCATTTTATTTCAAGTCTGGAGGGAAAGCATGGTATGTCTTGTTCTGCTATGAGTAAAACAGTTTCTATAGGGAATTAGAAACATTACTATATGATTATAAATAACATTATTTCAAAGTAACTGGATTTATTTTATTTTTCATGTCCCTAATTCACAGTTCTCACATAGTTTTCATATTACATAAGGTTGCACATTAATTATAGAAGCTCAAATAAGATAAAGAAGTGTGGGGGGGGGGAACACTATTGAGAAAAGCAGCCAGAGATGTGAGAAAGATGTTTCCTCCATGGTCATGGTAACTTGGAAGAAAAGAGGAAGAAGATATGACCCATGGGAGAGAAAAATCACAGCAGGTTGTAATGTATATTGTTATTAATATGACTTTTACTGGCATTTCACTCATATTTGAATTTTTCACCATTTGCCCTTGCCCTCTCTTATAAGAATGACTACCAGTCCTACTATTACAATTTTCTAGCTCTGGAATGTGCAATTATATTTTGACACACATCCCTGATCCTTTTAATTATTATTATTTTTTCTAATTGGATGAATTCCTAATATAACCTAAAACTAATGGCTTATAACCGTGCATAGTTTGCTGTTGACTGGATAGCCTAGGTGATCAATAATTTTAATAATCTCTGCTAAATTTGCATGCCACTATTTTATACAATTAAATATAAAATGAAAGAAATGAAACCCACAAATCTCAGTCAACCACTGAAGCTGATTATCTGTTTTCAAAGAGAATGAGCTAGATGCTCAACTAATTTAAATCAGCCTAGCTCACAGATATTTACATCAAGTTCAGAGTCTGCCTCAGTATTTTGAATCCCTTTATCTCCAGTATATAAAATACATTTGAAAAGGGCTTTGTGGGACAAAAACTGTTCTTACATGACCACTAATTACACCAAAGGTCGCAGTAAGTACCAAGGCATATAGCACTACAGCAGGAAAGAAAATCTGCCTCCCTATTTTCATCATTTTCACACTGAAATAAATATTATTTAATATACATTATCAGCACTCATTTAAGGACCATTTATCTTCAGGGTGTAAAGTACAAGCTTACCATAAATTACTGGTTATTCAAATGTGATTTCTGAAATGTGTATTTCTGTAATTCAAAACGTTAAAGAAAATACTAAACCCTTCATAAGAATATTTAAGAGTTCTCCTTAAAAACCTAATTGCTCCCTTTGGAGACATTATAATCTATTGAGTAAATACTTATTTATAGACATTCTAATTGGTGGATTACATTAACAGATATTAGGATATATTTTGAAAGCAAAACATATTGACCTTGTGCAGCCCAATGCTTTCTTATATTTAGCATATTTACTGGCAGGAAATTCTATGATTCTAATTACTAGTGAACTGATTTCTGCAACTACTTCAAGATTGAGTTCACATATTTTTAAAGAAAATATTGGTAAATTGTGTATTTTCCCTAATAAACCATTAGGAACAGTAGCATTTCAGCAATATTTTCAGAAGTCCCTAAAAATTTATTAGCTTAACTCTTTATTTTATCCTTACTTCTGGAAATAAAGTACAACAATAATAAAAATCTATATTATCAAACAAGTTAATCCCTTTAGGAAGACTTGTAATTTTAAAATAGGACGCTGGGACACAAACAGCAGACCCAGATAGTGCAGATAGTTCCCTCACCATTTTTAACATGCTCATTAATGAAGAACAAATATAATGACAGTAGTCAAAGAATCAAGGAAGAGAGAGACAAGTTAAGAAATGAGAGAGAAAAAACAGCAAACAATAGCAACGACAACCAAAAAAAAAACACCTCAGAATAAAATATGAGAAACAAAGAGCATAACCTGTAGTGGGAGGTACATTTTTACCTCTTATTGAGTTTACAGGAGTTTATGCTCAACTTTTTCTCTTTTTTTTCAGATGTTCCATCAACTTCTTTTTTTTTTTTATGGGACGCTTTGTTAGTAATTAATTGTACTTTAGTGAGGAACAACAAGGGAAATAGCAATAAAGAGCCATTATAGGAGCGATTTTTTTTTTTTTTAATTTATTTATTTTTATTGTGCCGTAAGAGATGAAGGCAGTAGAATTTGTCAGATCATCTAATATATTTTTCTCTCAGATCTCTATATACTTACTGAATAAAACTCTTTCCTAGCAAGAGAGTTGTGAGGTTAAATTTACTTCTGCAGAGGAAGGGAAAAAAAGATTATATTGATGGCTGCTGGGAAGGGTAGACCCCCTGTAAGTATGACAAGTGAAAAGTGTCACACAGGAGTCTGGACAGCAGGCTCCATGAAAACTAGTAGAAAAGTCTGCAGAGAGTTGTTTTGTTTTGTTTTTCTGCCTTTCAACAAAGGTAAAAGTTATGGTCAAACAGATTCCACTAGCAAGTGGGAGTTCAAAACTAAAATCCTGGTTAGACTTTCCTATGTGGTAGTAAGCACAGACAGTAGAAGTTATTGCACTTGATCAAAAGGCAAATGTGTTGCTTCCTCCCAGAGACGGTGAATATTCAGCATCATTGTCAAAAAGCCTAAATAAAAGACCTTGTCTTAGTAGTAAAAATAAACCTGTGTTGTTACTACTCACGAAATTTTTGAGTGCAAAACTTGTATGCAAAATTACTATATAGAAGAAAGATGGCTTGTTACACAGCAACATCAGCTATTGCCAGCAATCTTGAAAATCATCTAGGCTTGGCAACGGAGGTAGCAGCTGTACATTGCAACACTGCATAACAGAGAAATAGTAGGTAAGGAAGAACCAAGATGGCCACGTGCGGTAACTAAGATACTGCTCATTCATGCAAGCACCTGCGCAACACGGGCCTTGAGCCCCATGCTCACTTCTGACACTGAGTTACTGAGTGCTCCCAGCCAAAGCATAGCCATTCCCAATTCCTGCTTCTTTCTTTTTCTTTCCTCTTCGCATTCTATGTGCAAGTTGAGGAGCAAAACCACAAACTGTCAAGACAACTTGGGGGCTGCAATCTCACCTTTCTCTTAGATCTTTACTACTTTCTGAAAGCAATCAGGAGAATGTTTTATTACCCCACATCACAGAAGTAGAAGCCTCGCAGCTTCAGATATCACAGCTGTAGTAATCTGGAGCCAGGAATTGCAGATAATATGAAAGTCTGTGAATTTTAGCAATAATTTGATAAGATGATACAAATATCTCCCCTTCCCCACCTGCCCAAATTATTATTTTTTAATATATTCTAAGGGTAGTGTGTCTTCTTTTTGAATAGAGCTACAAGACATATATATTAAAGCATTTAGAAGCTCAAGTCTTGTATGCGTCATACATGTGTCTTGTGGATATGCCATTCATAAACATACATTATCTTTTCACGTACCAAAACAAGAAACAGGTAGGCAACGTGTAAAAGCCATGCTTTACCTACGAATGGGTAGTTTTTATGAACTAATGGAATAATCAGATCCCAAAAGAAATATACCAAAGAAGACCATGTCTTCCACCAAAACTATACAAGAGACTTTGTAGAATTCAACCAGCAGTTGCTTATGAGGTGGTAAAGAAAAAAAAGATATTCACAGGGGAGAAATAAACATGAATATACAGAGGCAAATATTTGCAATTAAAAAGGCAGGAGAGTGGATAGAGGTAGGTAAGACAGACCTTAGACCAAGTGAAGATTTAATTTCCATCTATTGGCACATAATATCTGTTCATTAACTTCAGGAAGCAAAGAATGTTGAACTGCAATGGATGTTGAACTAATTTGTCTTATGAGTTATGGAAGCCACAGATTCTGAGCTTGTTTTTTTCCTCAGGGGTTAGTTATAAAACTTTTAAAGTTTTGATAAACACTCCTGAATTTGTTGCTACTAGACAGTAAAAACATGCTAAGAACTTCTGAAAAGAGAACATTAACAGAAACAAAAAACTGTATCAATCCATAGCTAAAAAAGGCTAGCTGTAAAAAAAACATGATGAACATAACACATGCATGGATACACGCCACTGGGGGAATGAGCAATGCTGCCTTGTACCATGCAGTTGACTTTCATTGTTTGATGCTGCTGCAACTGTTCAGCCTCAACCCATCATTACAGCAACTTTAATTCTGTAATACTTTGTGGTTTTCCTTCTTTCTGAAAATAGTGAAAAAATCATCCACATGGTTCTTTCCAGTTGCCAGCACAGAATTTACTTACCACAATAAGGCATACAAAATTAGACAAAAACAAACAAAAAAGACAAGCAGGAATTGGAGATATTTTCCTGCTTGGGTAAGTCATTTAACTCTGTTGGCCCTTTTTGTTCTTTGTCAAACTCATTTCTCTGTTATTATTTTTAATATGATAAAGGACCAAGGAAACCGGAGAAATTATCATATCATCAGATTCACATATTTGTTATGATTCAAATATAATTGCTAATAATGAAAGTAATTAAAAAAGTTCTGTCTTATTTTCTGGATCTACATTTTAGTGTACATTCATATTTTACATGAAAAATGCCATTAAGGAATATTCAAAATCCCACAGCAAGTGAATTTACATTAATAAGTACTCAACGTACTCTTTTTTTTTTTTGTTAAAATTCAAGATTATTTTAAACAGCTGTGTTATCTTGGCTTCATCTTCCTGTACTTATCCTTTTCTAATGGCTGTTGAAAGAGAAAAAATATGCCCTCTTCCTTTCAGGTCCTCCACAGAAACAAAAATCAGATTTTACAGAATAAAATGCAAAGCAGTATTCCTATCTAGATCATCCTGAAATGCCCATCCTTAGTTTTGTTGTTGTTGTTGTTGTTGTTGTTGTTTTTTACTACTTTCACTTGAATTTTGAAGGAAGGAGGCAAACAGGGCCCATGGGGAAAAAAAGATTCCATTTCCTATCAATCAAAAGGAAACAAAGCACACAGTTTGCTTCAGATTGGTGCATTCTGTACTTTCAAGAATGAACATCTCCTGTGGATGGTGCATACATTTTTTATTGTTTTCTGATGAACTAGTGATACATTGGTATAAAACATCAACAAAAATCCCACCCACTGATGCACTTCTCCTGACACATCGCAGTTTTTGCATGGATGTTGCTTCCTTGTCTCACAGTGCTTGTTTTTGTTCAAAACAAAAAAAAAAACAACTATTGTTTGCAAAAGCAAAACCGTAAAATAAAAAAAAAACAGGATTGCCAGATAACATGTTTAAAAGTAGTGTTAAATGTAACATTGCACACTGCTCAACTTTCTCTCCTGTTTTCAATATATATTGCTGAAAGGTTCTGAGCACTCACTCTTTCAGTTACCCCATTTAAAGTAATAGGACTGCTCAAAAATGATGAATTCTTTTGAAGGCAAGTATAAACAACCTTGGATTCATATACACTGAAACTTGTTATAAGTAACAAATGATTTAGATGGAACACTTTTAGCACTGTCTCACAACAAACATTTATTACAAACATACCACAACAGATGAAGCAGTGCCAGATAGTATACCATCAATCAGAGCAGACCACCAAAACAAATTGTGCCTCATAAACTACTTTAATATGTCATGGAGCTTCCAAATATACATCACCTATCCATTTGTTATGAAGCCTAGGCTACTTTTTCACTGACAAGTCAATGACATTTGGTATTTTCATTTACGTGCAATATCACAATGAATATAAGGACTCTATTCACCCCAAATTAGGTTCCTGCAAGCGAGGGCCTTTAGTGCTCCTCAGGCTTACAGAACTCAGCACCCATGGATCTTGATAATGATGCTTGTCTACGAAGACCCATTTGCCAAGGTACTTTGCACACTTTAGCAGCATCTTGCGAACTATTTCAAGTACTCACACTACAGCTCCCTCTATACCCATGCAAAATTTATGGCCCATACTGATAAGAGAAGGCAGAAGCATAGAAGCTGTTTTAAAGGGCATATAATACATGCTGGAAAACAGATTTTCCAAGTGATTTTGAAGAAGTGATTGAGGGAGATGCCTCTCTTCCAATATCAGTAGAAATGCTTCAAAAATAGTTCTGTAACAGGACAGCAAAAATTTAACTCTTTACATATTTGGTGTGACAGCTTAAAACTTCTGCATTTCTCTTTAAGGTTTGTACTAAGGCAGAGCTGATATACAGAAAGTTTCTTTTGCAGTCTGAGGGTTAATCAAACTATGCAAATCACCAAAAAGAATGTTTCATCCTCCAACTAGATGTCCTTCTACCAGTACAAAGCATGCAGAAATTACAAACATGCCTTAAGAAAAATATCTGAAAGCTGCCTGTGAGGTTATATAGTGAGGTTGAGAACATACATAAATCTCAAACAGTTGTTAAGAAACCTGCGTCAGAATAAAATTGGGCTGTGTGGAGGACTGAGAATTTGGGAGCGAAATTCTTTAATAGAGTTGAAAAAAACAAAAGCAAACAAACAAAAATTAATAACATATTCTCTAGTCAAGCATGTACCCTTGTACCTCAAACTGGCTTGGAAATTATATGTTTCATTTAATTTTTTATGTAAACAATCATATTAGTGCTATTGTGCAAAAGAGATATTACAATCTTCACCCCAGTTATTTTCTTGTGAATTGTTATTTCATGCTTTAAACACAATTCTTCACACATTTGTTACCAGATATTTCTTCTGAACTGAGGTTTTTAACCATCTGAAATTTTAAAGAAATTTGAATTTTTATCAGATTTCTTTAGTCCTGCTTGGAACTCGGTGATACCTCTTGCCCATTTATCTTTAAATATCAAATATTACCATTTAAACTCCATAATGAGACATTGATCTGCATGCTAAGCTTCTGCTGAAATCAATGGCATGTTCAGTGTAAAAATCAATGTTAGGGTATAATCCTAAATAATTGTTCCATACACAAAACTCTGCAATGCTGCCTTGATTTCAGTCTTTCATATGTGGCTACTCAAGACAGAATATTTATCAATATACAACTAGTACAAAGATAATAAACAAACCAGTAAAATTAATGGAAAATGAGGTGATATTGGAGTCTGAATAGCGTAATTAACTAATCAAGACACTTCTAACTCTTTTAGAGAATATTATAGGAATAAATATAAAAGACAAGCAATAATGATTTTCCTAAGTATGCAGTAATAGCTCTGTATATCCTAGACTTATGCCAAAGCCACTACAGAAGTAGTAGGTAGCCGATATCATGACTGAATAACTGTACCATACAGAGATCCAAGAAAATAATCATCTACAAAATGACAAGCCACCGTGAAATTTTGTGTGGTAAAACCTGAACGAATCATAGATGGACAAACAGACAAATAATCTGTTCAGACTGAGTTTCAAAATCATTGCCAACTTTGTGGACGTTTACTGAAAGCATCCCCAGTGGATAGCCATAGCAATTCTGCTTGACAAGAGGTTTTATTATCAACTGGGAACTGCATGGCAAACCACACAGCAGACAGAGGGAGTTCATGTAGCCCTAGTTCAAAAGGAACATAATATATCATGACTCAATAGTGTTTGATTTTTCCCTAGTGTTTTTAAGGCTGGAGAGTTGACCTTCTTCCTCCCTTGGTGCTTGACTGTTGACATCTCAATGTTCTTTCTTGATTAACCAAACCTCATCGTCTACTTTGTTTCTTAAACTAGGTTTTTCAAAGAGAACCACTGGTGCTTAGGAAAAAAAAAAATGAAAAAAAAATGGACAAGACAGCTACATAGAACATTTAGTGAGATAGTTGGCTAAAATCCCACATCAGGCTTGGCAGCTGTGATAATGATGTATAATTTAATTGAAGCTATACTGTGATCCTCAATAGGACTTCAGACCTTTTCCCTTGTTTATGTATTATTCAAGCTAATGGCAACCCTGAAATAGAAAAAGCTTCTTATCTCTTAAAACTTTTATTGCAGTGAGTTCAAAATGCACAAAGCTGAGTGCTGTTCTGTGTGCTTTAATGCAAAGTGAAAGGATGCTGTTTTCAGCCCATTTTAGCGTCACTGTCCTGGCAAAAAGACAGACGTGATTGGATGCCTTAGAAACAAGGGATGCAATGGCATGCATAAGAAATTTAAAGTTTTGAGTTATTTTGGAACTTGGAATGTCTTAGCTCTGTCTAGCCATTATTAAGTTTTTACTTTTTTCGATACAAGTTCATAGAAAAAATATAAATCCCATTAGACAAGACGAAAATCTATAGCAATCAATATAAATAGCATACTCTTTGCATTTTGAACAAGTTAACTGACAGTTCCTGCTACACCTTTAACACTGTTATAAAAGCCTATATCTACAACGTTTCTGAAAACTAAGAGGGTAATTTACTAAAGGATGACAAGCTGCCTATTAGTATTTGTGTGGATTGGTATAAATTTATCCTGCACAATAAGCAGCAAAAAAAAGAGTAATCTTCAAGTTGGTCTTCAGTCTATGCACAACTTCAATGTTAGAGGAATGTATCAGGAATGTCCACAGGAAGCATTTTAATTCTAGCCATTGTTTATATGATAATACAAAATAAGAACCCAATATAACATTATACATATGTGTATGCCCACACAAAGAACAAAGATAGTAAAACAACATAATCCCAAATCACATTTCTGGAAGATGGTGGTCACAAATGTTGATATTGTTCAAATTATTTTTCTTTCTAAATGCATAGAAAGATTTCATTCTGTGGTGACTGTCTACAGCTTTTTGATGATCATATAGATCATCTTGTGATCTTTGCCAATATACAAAGACAATGTATGTTCCATGGAATATATCAGTCATTGCTGTATTTCTACTGAAGTGATTATGAACAGATACATTTAGAGCTAGCAACTGCCTTTGCCATGAATAAAAAGTGTTTACTGCTAAACTGATTTAGGGCCTCAAACTACATTACCTGTAAAATGAAATGACCATGTTGACTGTTTGGAAAGGGCATTGAAAAGACCAATACAGATCCAGCAAATTTGCACACTATACATTATATTGTCCTGTGTCTTCAACACATCTCACTTTTTCTATGAGATGTACTTTTTAGAGCACATGCAAGCTTTTTTAATACAGCTTTTGCTTAAGCTGGGCTTTCAGCAACTTTATGAAGTACCTATAAACATCAGAGAATACATAAAAGACAATACACCTTTCGTAATTCAAGGGTACAATAACTCTTATCAACTGCTCTCTTCCTTTCAGATTAAAGAGCTATAATACACCATCAAAATTCAACAGAAAAAAAAAATAGTCAAGATGCTAAACAATATTTTCATAGAATTTAAATTAAGCAAAACCAAAATAGTATTTGTACTTTTCTTGTGGTTTGTAATACTGTATCTCTACAGAAATAATTCAAGGTAACTTTTGTTAACAGTAACATTTTTCTATTTAAATAGAAGCCTATTTAAGATGATTGAAATAAATTAAGAACTCTCTGATAAATATCTTCTGTAGATAACCATTTGCACTTTAAAAATGAGAAGAAAATTTGCAGATTGAATAAACTGTATGCTGAACATGAAAATGAAAGAAGGAGAAGATAAGAGACAACATAAACAAAAGGAAATATAATAGTACCTGTTAGGTGCCAAGGAACCGCAATGCAGAATAGGTGCTTACGGATTGAAATTCTTTTAGTTTGAGTTTTGAAAATATTCTATTTTTTTCTAGAAAAAGTAAACTGACACCATGTAAAGCAGTGAATCTCTCCTCCTCATAATAATTCATTAATAAAATATCTTCTTGTAAGTGGAAATAGAGACTGTAGATTTCCCTCTTGAAAAGCAAAGAGGTTTAAATTAAGGTCAACATAAATATTATCCAAAAAGCTTTTTCCTCAGAGTACAAAAACTATATCTTTGCCCTGATATACTATGGATTGCCCCTGTATATATACACAATACACAATGCCAGGAAGCTCCATGAACAATTTTAGAAGTTAATTTTGTAACTCTATTACAACTAGATTGTTCAACTACCACAGGCCTCTTTTTTAAAAGAATAAAATGGACATTTTTCCTTCAAAACACACAACTCAACAGCACCAAGGAATTAAGTGAGGTTGATTTTTTTTTTATTTTCCCTATCTCCCTTTTCCTGCTCTTCACCGTTCAAAAGTTGAAATTTCCAACAAATTTTCCAATTAAGAAAAAAAAAAAAGAAATTTTCTGCAAAGTACAGAGTTATTCTTCACTTTTGCTCCAAAGTTACTAGCATGAACCTTACAATTCAGGACTGTCATTTTTTTAAGAACAGAAACCTGATAGTCTTGCAGTGGAGAAAATAAAAATTGAAAATTTAAAAACTGACCATTGTCCAAATTTTCAGTGAAATAGCCTTCCCAATGCTGTGCAACCTTAAATTATTTTAAGTATACATTCATTATTTTTATTATTATTATTAAATGTATTACTAATCTAAGTTTTTTGAAATGACTTTACACATAAATTGAAAAATATTGAATTAAGTGATTCTGGACACTGAAGCAGACAGTAATTCATTAAAACAAGCTCTGGCATACCATATAAAACCACATCAATTCAGGGATAATCAAATGGACAGATAACAACAGCTCATTTACCCCATACTAGACCCATAGCAGAATGATGAGTTTAAAGTAAATAAAGAATGAAGACAAATTCTTAAGCTGTACCAAAATCATTGATGGTATGAAACTAGCTTAACCAGTATGAACTATTATAAAGCAGTGGGAACTTCACCAGTGTCATAATCTTTCCTTTCTTCATCAGTCTTGTGTCTTTTCCACACTCTCATCTTCAGATCAGTCTCTTTCTAGCTGCCTAGATCTGGTATCAGGCAAGCATTACCTGGTGAGAACTGCCATGACTGATTACCAAATAGATGATATTACAGCTAAGACTCAAAAGTAGATTCTCCTCTCTATAATATAATTTGTTATATTTATAATTCCATAAATTTCAGTGGAATTATTTCTGACTATAACAAGTATAAGAAAGATGATACTTATTTTACAGTTGCTACTACCAAGTTCACCCAAATATATAGCACAATGCAGCAGTTCTTCTCTAGCAAGCACAAGAAATAAGACACAATCATATATTTGCAGAAGACACAAGCAGGCGTATTCCCAAAGGGCTATATTCTGGACAGTATGCTAATTTTTAAATCAGAAGTGGCAGATTTGGTATATCAACCATTTTCCAGAAGAAACATAGAAAGGAAGGACTGAAAAATGGACTCTCCCTGCATATTTTCAGGGTATAAGAAGTTCAGAACAGTATCTGTGGTTTCTCATATTAAGTGCTAATTACACCAAGTATGACAATGGAATGCAAATTTCCAACATGTCAGTAAGATTTTAAAATATAATTGAAACAAGCTTTTTAGAATACTCGGTCTAAAATTTGTTTATTGTTTATTTTGATGTGTCTGACATGAGCTTTTACTCGCTAGTTCTTGCAGTACCTTTCTCTAGTACCTCTAAGGACCCCTTATCTTCATGGGAGAAGATATTTAGTGACATATTTAAATTGCATGAAAGCTGGCTCTCAGATTTTCCATCATTGAGCAGACTAAACTCCTTCAATCTCACTCAAAAACATCTTACCCATTTTACAGAATAATTTTGTGGGTTTATTATTATTATTATTTCCTCCCTTTTTTGTATCAAATATTATACAGTCTTCCGTTTCTTCTCTTAATAATGTGATATGCAAGGAGCAAACCATTTACTGCTTTATTCCTCTTCACAAATCTAAGGACCACTTCTGTCTGCTTTTCCACTGTCAATACAATGGACCTACAGTAAGGTTAAATTACTGAGCCAGAGGCAGCAAACTTGGGCAGCGCAATAAACCCGTGCTATTCTTGGTCTAAACTTTCAAAACTGATCACACAAACTTCTAAAACACTCAGGATCTAGCTGCTGACAAGTTAACTAATGCAACATACAATGTTAATGTGAGCACTATCATTTATCCAGCATCCTTTATGGGGAAGTTAATGAAGACCAAGAGCTTCTTATCCCTTTGCACCACTGTAACCATAACCTTACTTGGTTATATAGACACAAGGATTGTATCAATGAAGTCTCAGCATAAATTGCGCTAACACAGAAACTTCATGCATGCCTATACCTTGAAGGAAATCAGGAGGCTGCAAAGACAGTTGGTATTCAGAGGACACAGAAGTCTGGAGGAAAGAGGATCCTTAGTCATACCAAAGAGCTGATTTTTATGAAGGCTGAGAAAAACTCTCTCTGGTAGCTTCTGCTGAGTGATCATCATCTCTGGCAATAAAACTGAATTTTGTATCTCCATTTTTTTTCTTTTCATTTCGTCATTTATGTTTCCTTATACAAGGAAACACAGTAATGGAAAACACAGGTTTTGAGGGAAAACCTTGGAAAACAGGGAAACATTTTTGATGTTCCTGAGTTACTGTGGTTCACTTATTTGTCCAATACCCATATGCAGCCATGAATTTATTTTAATATGCAGCTAGCTTAAGAGAATGAAGTTTCAAAACTAGGAAGAAGAAATCTGTCCTAGGATGAGAGCTAACACAACAATTTAGCTGAGAACAAGATTTTATGATTCAGATATATAAGACTGAAAAGGTGATTTCTTTGGAGGTGCTCTCATTATTGAGCTCTAAAATAGAAAAAGCTTTCCATAGTTGGCAATTTGAATATCTTTTACCAAAACTAAGTCATCTGTAAAAACACTGCACACACACTGATTTTGAATGTATTAAACAAAATAATTTTTCATGGAGGTATCTAGTAATGACCCTTGAAAATAGTAATGCACTCTAAGTACTCTTTAGATCATGCTTTGAAGTAAAAACATCAATAGTGTTTAACTCATGAACATCATTGGCTTTCAAAATTGCCAGAAAGGGAACAGCAAAACAACTTTTTCTCAGATGGACTGATATATATTGAAGCCTGTTCATCATTTGAATCTCTGATCTGTGCTCTTTCAACAAGTAACAGGCAATTTACATGAGTACATTTTATTTGTGGACCTAATTAAGAGAGTTTTCTTGTGCTTACTAGCTTTTTAATGTCAATGATACTTTATGGTGGTTGCAAAACCTACTTTAGGAAAAAAAAAATAAATGCAAATAACCAAAGGAGGGGGATGTGTGCATCTCTATGGGGATGACCAGTATTTAAATATTCCTTCTGTTTTATAACTATTTGATCAACATACTTTTTAATATGATAGCAAACATTTCAAGCAAGGCTTTGAGTACAGGATGTGGACATAGGATTCAAAGGAATGTGCCACCTTATTAAATCTTATTCTTTTACGGTTTTTGCTCTCTTCTGGCTAATCCTGACCAGGAGGCTGAAGTTATATATCAGCTTGAACTAGCCTAAATGTAGCCATGATTGCAACCTCTTTTCTTCTATTGTGGCCATAGCCCTAGGTGTCCCTGTGACCCGATACTGTGAGTCAAGGAATCCCAACAGCTAGACAAACACTATCCACACCTACATGGTTAATTGTTGGCAGGATCAGCAGGTGGGGGTGCCAGTAGATGTCCTCAAGCATTAGCTCTGGTGGAGGTGGTGGTGGGAGCCCCTGCAGCCAGAACTGGCAGAGGTTGAAGATGACTGTGGAAACCCAGCTCAGACCGACTTCATCTGCCAAAGGATGGCAGCCCCTTCTCAATGATGGTTGGAATCACTCTTCTAACTTCCAGCCTACATTTATTCATTATCATTTGGTTTTGTGCCAACAGAACTGTCTATTCTTAGACTGATGTTACATCTTATTTGTTCTCTCATGACCTGAATGACCCAATCATTTTCCCTCCCAGCCTTCCAGCTGGGAAGGAAAAACTCGCAAACTTTGTTTTCCATTCCCTTAGTATACGTTGTCTCCAGCAGTATGAGTTTGCATACAGGTTACCAGCCTTCTATATGGTATTTCAAATGTCTTCAAAGAGATAAAAAATAGATAAGCAGGGGTTGGATGCTCCAAGACAGAACAGCAGAATACTTTCAAATTCAGATTGCACTCTGAAGAAGGTGTAAAAGAAGGAGCAAAAATTTGTTTGTTACTGTGGAACAGGGGATATAAATCTAGACTTTAAAGCAAATAGAAGACTCTTTTTAAAAAAAAAAAAAAAGTTCATTTCACAGTCACTCAATATCCAAATATTTAATGTCTTACAGAATAAGAAATACTGTTCATCATACGTGCAGTTTATCCTTGAAATTTCGTTAAATTATTTAAATTAGACAAATTGTAAACTATGGTAAATGGTTACACCCTAAATTACATACACAAAACAGTGAATCCTACCAGCATGTCTGACAGTGTTGAAAGTCACAACCATCATATAAAAAGCTTCATCTCATCATGTCTGACCAGACCCCTTGTGCCTCACGATAGCTCACACAGAAGCCCAGGCTACCTGGGTCCACCTCTCCTCTCTACTTCCTACTCCTCAAAGACCCTAGCCTCCATCACTCTGTCCTCATCGCCCTGCAGCCAAACTCTATCCTCGTCACCTTGCAGGTGAAAACAGCTTCCCTGTGACAAAAACAGTCTCTGTGAGTTTCCCTGCAGGGGAAGTCAATAGTATTGTTGAGAGGCTGCAAAGAAGAGATCTATGTCTATAAAAATTCACTGTTTTCTTGACGTGTTGGACTTTGTGACCATCCAGAGACACTTCATTATAAATGCAGCAAATCTCAAGGCCCTATTTCCCCCAACTCAGTGTGCGTGCACTGTGAAGTTGTTGTTCTGCATGCATAACATCTATGTACCTGAGATGTCTGGTTATTCAAAGCTACCGCAGGCACCTAGCACCTAGACCTTTAACATCTCCAACTCTCATACTCTAGCCACTACTCCAATAATCCAGTGCTTTACCTCCACATTTGGTAGGTCTGAAAGGTGGCTGATTTCTGTACAAAAGGGAAGGTCAGTTTATAGAATTTTTCTTTTGTGACCTAATCTCTGAATTACGCTTTTAAAAAAATTTAAACCAGTGTTCATGGGTTACATTCATCCTAAACAATATGTGCTGATCAGTATGAAAGGAGGATAACATGAATCTCACATACACGTTTGCATCACCCCTACCAGTAAGACCTAGCAAGTGACAATTCTAGGGTTCTTGCACTGGTATCTTTTGCCATAAAAATGATTAAACTGCTGTTGAGCTGAAATTGGAACTGAAATATAACGTTGGATCACTTACATAATAAACTTTGATTTAATCATGAAAGATTCAAAGCTTCATTTCCACACAGACAAAAACGAGAGGTTCTGTGTCCTCTTCCGGATCTGTGGTGTGTTGTACTCTCATTGCATTTTGTTTTTCCTCTAATTTGATTGTAAGCAAATACAAACATACTTTTAGTTCTAAACATAGAAATTCTTCTGATGAAGCACAAGGAAGACCTGAGCAAACAACTCTCTGAGGAAAAGGTAAAATTAATTCACCCAACCCAAGTTCTGGTCCCTTCATGTTGAAGCCTTTCCATCTCTGACTACTCTTCCCACCCCTGAAGGCCTTTTCATCCCTCAGGAGGTGCTGATGGCATTGTCAGTGTATTGCTCTTACGCTGGGGCATCCTGGGCCACACACACTGTCCCCCGGTTCTCTCCCCCTGAGGCTCACCTCCCCGTGGAGGACCATCCCTCAGTGGCTCCGCCTTCAGCCTTTTGGCTGGGCTGGGAGCTGGCCCTCCAGAAATACCTGGTCCTGCTACAAGGTCAGGTCAGGGCCCCGGGACAGCACAGCTATCTCCAGGCTGAAAAAGTAAGGTCTTTCCAAAATGAGTAAGGGGTTAATGTCTTCCAGGAGACAGACATTTGCATAATGTTCTCCCTCTTCTCTGAACTCTTTCTGTCATGCAGCTTTCAAGTGGAGTTGTAAAATACACTGATATTTACCAGAAGACAAGCATCATCCATGATTTTCTTTTCCCCGCTCATTTTGCTGTTTTACAGCTGAAGTAATATTCAACAACTATACACAGTGGTTTCTGTGTACGGCGCTAGTTTGCCCTTGTGAACTCTTGAGCAAGGCTGAAAACCTAGCAGTAATGGGCCCTTTGGCAAGAGCTGGGAAAATCATGTTCTTTAGTCCCATTCACATTGGTGTGCGGTGCTTATCAGATGTGACACACCACTTACAGATGCAGGGGATGTTTGATATTGCCAGAAGATCAGTAAATGTGAGTCACTGCCATAATTTTCCTCAGTCAGGAATTAATACTACCATGTTATTAGTATGAAGGAAGTGCTGGGAAGGTTCCCAAACATGACACAAATGGACAGTTTTCTTCCCAGTCTCCAAATTCTCCCAGATGCCACTGAACAGACACAAAACATATCCATGGGCATACAAATGGATGCATTTAAAACTTTTTTTTCTCCCTATAGTATGTGATAGAGTGAAAATACTGGAAACAAATTCAGGAGGGGATAGGTATTAGCGACGCTTGAAACCTGCTTTCCAATTTAAGGTAAAATCAAAAGAGTACTTAATCTTCTTTTCCCAGTTTTTTGTTCTCCATATTATAAATCCTTCTTAAAAACTTGAACCATGGCGTGTTATTTTGACTCAAAGGGAAAAAGCAAATCCACTTGATGTGTACTTTCAGCTTCTGCTTTCAGACTGCAGTTTATCTTGAACATTAGTTTATAAATCTCAGTTTAAGATACATTTAAGCACTACATTCCAATGACTTATTCTGAAAGTTTTTCTGGAGTACAGACTTAAAAACAGCTAGAAAAAGAAAATGCTATCTTTCCATTCCTCTAGGCCTACATACATATACAACTAATCTCAATCCCTGACACTTGCCATCGCAACTAAATCAGGAAGCGATTTCTACCCATAATGGTGTTTATTTTAATAGCATGCGGGTGGATATGTTTTAGGGTAAATTCCAAGGAGAAATATAGAGGTGAATGGAGTTGTTCTCCTGATTAATAATAAAGAGAACTACACAATAAGACCATCAAAATGACTTATCGAGACTTGCAATTTCAGTGATGAAGTTTTTTAAATTATACAGGAAGAATTTTGAGATTCACTTGCCTATACTTGTACTGATCATGAGGAAGGCCTATGCAGACATTGAAGACCAACACTTTCCACAGGTGTCCATACTTTGCAGCACTCTTGAAACAAGATGCGATACAGAAAAACCTATGATGATGGCTTGGATTAGCGAATGCTGCCCATCAGGGAAAACTTCAGTATAGCTATACTATGATTTATACTGTGCATTTCCAGATGCATGCATCCACCTTTCCCCTCTGAACAATATAGTCGAACAATGTAGTTGCTAGTTGGTGTGCAGGTGCCCAGATCTCCTGAACCTCTTAAAAAATCTATTCCCATTCTGGGACAGGCTTTCCAGTGTGCTCCAGAGGAGAAGTACGGACGCAGAAATTTCACCAAGCAACACCACAAATTCCACATGTACGCCACAGGAAAAAACAAAAACAAAAACAAAAAAAAAACCTCATGTTAACACAAAGCAGAAGCTGATCCTCGGTGCTGAATAGAGAGGGAGGTACATATCATGCTTTGGAGGTCAAAAACGCTCAGACTACATGACACCAAAGCACACATTCTGGCAGATCCCAAACATAAAACTTTCATTGAAAACCATGCATCATATTCAAGCAATACAACTCTAGCAATGCCATCTATGTACAAAAACATTACTGTACAGCAGATAAGCCTAGTTTTTGGCTGATTCAAGAGCTGCGAGTAAACAAGACAAATTGCTTCTCAGTCTCCTTGGAAAAGGTACCTTCTCTATTTTTTGCTTCAGGTGCAAACAGCACGTTTAAGAAAAGCAAAGCCCCATATTAAGGTATTATTTTCCACAGCGAGATTCAGGGATTATTTTCTACCCATGACAAAAATTCTTCAGTAGGGTGCTTGGCCTCTGCTGCAGAGCAGGTAAGGGACTGAAACAATACACCCCTCATTTACCAAAGTTAATTGAAAGTGGGAGAAAAGGAGAAAAAGTTAACAGCATTTCTGAAATCCCAGGAACTTGACAGTGACATACATTCCTATCTCATGTGCCTCTGAGAAGAGGTCATGCTGCCTAGAGTAAATAACAGCTTGTAATTTGCAAGGAGGATACCCAGCAGCAGCACCGTGAGATACATGTGATAATGTGATTTACAGGACCAGCAAATAATTTGCAGACGTACTGTGCTGCATTAACAGTCCAGGTTAAGAGTGTGCTGCAACTTTTCCCTCGAAGGTACAGAAGGTGAAAGATTTGTGATATCTTTAAATGCAACAAAGGGAAGTACAGAGGGAGGAGGGAGGAGACTCCTGCTGAGATGTTGTGATAAATTATTAAAACTTCTTTTTAATGTTGATGCTACTCTTTAACCTCAGATCACAATACTGACAGCAGAGACAAACTGAAAGTGCTATTAAAGCTGTGATAAACAAACCACGCTGTGGCAATACTTGTAAGAAAAAAAAAAAATCCTGGGGTGCATCCAATCAGTAACATCAAGAAGCAACCAGGGAGAAAACATCAAGCTATCTACAAACCACGGTCCCTCAGTCCAAATATTTATGAGATAACATTTATGCTCACTGAGTTATTTGATTATGAGACCTCGATAACCCATGTTTTCCATAAACAAATGTCACGCAAGGAAGCAAAACAAAGTGAACTTTATGAAAAGGCACATTTAGTGAACTGTTCACAGCACATATAAGGTAAATCTTCCCAGCAGTTCTTAGAAGAGGAAAATGGATTGCTCCCTTCAAAAATCATAAGTGTTTTCTCAGCACAGCATTTTTTTCGATAAAGTTAATGCAATTTATCTTTATTAACACATCAACACTGATATAGCCAGTCAGCCAATTAGTGCTGCTGGCAGTGCACTTCACAATATTCATGTAGTCTAAAAAAAAAATGTCTGTCTAGTCATTTTTACCACACACACTAACAATTCTGCACTCAAAATCAGTTGCTTGTTTGCTTTCTCTCCTCTTCTTTTAAAGCACTATAACACCCTATGCTGGGGGGGAACATTTCTTGCAACAAAACTACAAGCATCTGTCCCAGAGTCTCCATAATGAAAGTAACAATCTAAATTCCCATAGTACAAAAGAAAAAAAAAAAAGAAAAAAGAAAAAAAAAAAACACCAAAACCACCAGTTACTAAAGGGCAGGCATTTGTTTGTATAAAGGCCTTAAATGTTATTCTGTTAATAATAAAATGCAAAGTAAAATTCCTGCAAGGAATATATGCCTTACCGAGTCAGCCAAGCAAACTAACAAGAAAACAAATTAAAATCCATGCTCCCTTTTCAGTACCCTATTTCAAGTCCACACAGTAACCTGAAATCTTAGTCATTCACAACAGCATAGGTATTTACCTTAGAGCATCCTTAAGTCAGCTTCGTAAAATCTTACCCAAATATCCATTATAAAACTTTTTCTTTCCACTTACCCCCCTTCCAGTGTTTGCCTTTGGTCCTGCTAAGCTTGCTCAGGGTTGGTCCAGAGAAGAGCAACATCAAAATGAAAAGAAGTTCAAGCATAGTGATTTTCCCCTGTTTCACTGATGATAACATTTCCACAAGTTATTTTCCAAAAAAAAATATCTTACATCTTCTCCCCCACTTTCTGCATACTCTGCTTGCTTAAGGAGGAGTTATTAATCACAGGAAAATCAGAGCAAGGAGTAGCTTTGCTATCCTTAGATGTTGAAGTAATATCTCAGTGATGTAGCCCTGAGGAAAGCCACATTTCTCACTGATCTGGTTTCTCCCACACAACATGCAGCCAGCACCGCTGCTACTATAGTAGCTATAAAATAATTTCTGCTCTCACTTTGGTTTCTGTGGGAATATATTCCTCAGCTTGCAGAGTGAGCTTGATTGAAAATGATAAAAACAGTAATGCTCGTGTCCAGCAAAAAAGAGAAAAGATGTCAGGATTGTGAAAAAAGATGAGAAGCAGTTGTACTGACAGCTTTAAGCCTGACTGTCTGATCCTAATAGCCGTGCAACCAACCAAATTGCTCTTTTAAGAGTAATAAGGCTTCAGTGAAAGCTGGTGTCACTGCCACTTGGGTAGGTAGTGCAGGGCTCAAAAATCACCAAGGAACCTGCTCGAGATAACGACTGCCACAGTCCTGGCTCAGAGCAGCGAGGGCTGAGCAGAATACAGTATGCACAGAGAGCATTTAATCTCTATTGTGTGCAGCAGATTTCCTGCCTTACACTGTGCAACTGCTTAGGACTTTTGACTGCAGTTTATCAATGTTTTTGCTTATACTTTAAACAACAGTGCAAGCTTTGATACACTAATCATTTATAGCATTTCTGAAGTAATTGCAGCACAGAAAACTGGGTGCTTTCACACACCCCCTCCCCTTTTTTTCTTAAAGTAGCAAACAGGAAGAACAGATCCTTAGCTCTAGAGCAGTAATCTTTTCAGTGCACAGAGCAGCTATGAATTTTATATTTTCACACTGTCTGTCCTTAGGTTCCCATAAATCCTGGGGCTAAGGGTGTGGAGAGAGAGGGAAATAGAAAGGGGACTTTCAGAAGTACAGATTTTTGAAATAATATATTCCGGCACAATTTTGCATTTAATATTTGTTGATACTGCCACAGCAAGAGCACAGCTACCTACATCTCTGGATGTCTGTTCATATTTAAGTATGTCAAAACTGGATCAGTAAACACAACACTTTCTGCACAACATTTAGGATTTTCACAGGAGGCATTCGGATTCACAACATTCAGACTTCATGGAGTAAACAGTTTTGAGATGTCCAGTATGCCCAGTAACTTAAATTCATCTAACAGCTTGGCATTTAGTTGTGTCCATATAAGCATTTAGTACTCAAATCAATGAGCCACAAACCCTGTGTTGTAGATTTATATAAATAAAAAATCAATGTCCTTAGAATGACAAAGCAACTATGGCCATAAATTCCCTGAAGTTATCACGTTTTTAACCAGGGACATGATGCCCTTTTCAGTGCAACATTAAAAAGATGATATTAATAAATCTGAAGCTTTGCTTGTTTGTCTGAATAAAGAATGATATTTTGACTGGCGGAGACAACCATGAACTTCTAATACAAATACAAACAGAATGGAACATCACAAACAAGGAAATACTAGGACTCCGCCACTAACACATCAACTGTGAAAGATCTTTTATTTTCTCTTTAAGTTCTAAAATATATTTATGGGCTAGTTAGAGGACTTAACGTTTGCATTTAGACAGAGAACAAATGCATGCTAATGTACAATGATTTTTTATCCCTCTGTGCATTAATTTTTAAAAGTTGTAAGACATCTTACCAGACGCTGGGTCTGATATACCAAGGCTGATATTTATGGCTCTTAGTTGCCAAAAATTAGGTCAGTATCTACCATGTAGAGGCACTAAGCTGAAGCTTCTTAAGTTAAAATTCTCAATCAAGTCATTCTTAATCACCAGTCTCATAGCTAATAATTAAAACACCATTTCTTCTATTTCTCTCCCAACTGTTAGTGAAACAAGGCACATGTTTGTGTTCATTTTGATTGCCTCTATAACATTCCTCTAAACCTAGAACAATATTGCCATGATGAAGCATTAAAAAAAAATAAATCAAGAGTTCGTATTACTAGGTTTGAAACTTTTTGTCTAGATAACCAAACAGCCTTAAACTAAAAATAAACAAACCCCTCATGTATCCGTATGCAAATTCATTAACTTGGATTTTGAATCAGAAAGGAAAAACCTACAATGCCCAAAACATATGATAGTATCAATCAAGTCCTAACAAGATCGTTCTCTTGCCTGTCTCTGCAGCCTTCTGTCACTTCTGCCTCCTTCTGTACTTTCTTCACACCATCTTGCTTTGAAATTTTGTAGTCCCCTGTAAAAGTTACTGACCTATTTCTAAACCTACCCATATGAAAGCCAGTTTCTGTGGGGAAACCTGTTTCCAATGGTGGTGGGCATCCTTAAAATTATCCCCTTAGTTCCTATACTGCAGAAGAATTCAACTTGTCCAGACTGGGTATCTTGCATTTTCAACACTAATGAAAGTATTGGCTGTTGGAAGGATTGTGAGTTTCAGTCAGCTTCCCACCAGCTCTGACACATGCCTCGAGCAGCCTTAGCAGGATCAGGTATAGCTTGAGCAGCAGGTCAAGTGATGTGGCAGGAGAAGGCAAGGGCTACCCAATACAAGAGCAAAAGGGATGCCATCACAGCTGCTGGTCATGGGCTTGTCTGGTTCAGTTTATTGCCTAGAGAGCCCAGACTTCCACTCTGCTGATGGTTTTCTGCCTTATTTTACAAAAGGTAAGTCATTAAATCCACTTTGTTTATATTAAGAGTGAGCGGGCAGACCTTCAGGGAGACACAGAAAAAGCGTTGTCACTTCTTATGAAATTTAGTATGGTTTTTAAGGTCCTCATTTCTAGGTTCATAAGAATTTCAGTTTTCCAGAGTTGAAATGCCTCCAGAGAAAAGATATAGTTTCATGAAAGATTATACAAACGTTATAGGTTGAAACATCAGAAAGACAAATAAAATGAACCCAACATTTATTTTTCCTTCAAGTATCAGAATTTTTAAGTCAACATCATGTTTTAGAGATGTAAAAGAACTGATTTGTAATTCTATTTCATGCTCTGAATTTGCAATACTGGAAAGAAAGATAAAAGTAAGCTACTACCTTCATGTCTGTTACCATTACAGGAAAAACTCCGATGAGAACTACAAGGGGCAAACCATCTCATTAGAGCTGTATGTCCATGATTTCCAAACAGTCCTTGCCAAGATCCCTTACACCCTCCAAGGGACTTCACAACAGCTTACACTGGTCACAAGTATGTACAACTTTTTAAGCACAAAAGAACTCTTACATTAAGAGAGACCAAACGCCTATCTAGTCTAGTATCTATTCTTCAGTAGTGTTCAGCTGCAGATTCTTATGGGAAAAATACAATAATTTAAGAAAGCATTAATGGAGGTTACCATTTGTGCAGCTTTCTACTCTCATGAAAGGCTTTAAGACTTCTGAACTAGAGACTCCATCACAGCTATAAAGTTTCATTAGACAATGACAGACCTATACTTCTTGACTTTGTTTAGTTCCTTTTCAGAGTCATTTAAGTTTTTCTCCACCCCACCAACACTGACCCTGAGTCCCTCGCAATGAGTTCTACATATTTAATAACTTGTGGCCTGTAAAACACATTTCCTCTTGCTTCTTTGGAAAGTATACTCGATAATTTTATTGAGATATTTTTGGTTTTCCATCATGAAAACTATAAATCATTACTTCTGTTCATCTTTCCCCATATTATGCTTTTCCATCATATCCTCTCTTCAGACAACTTATTCCAGTTAGAAGAGTCCTACCCTACTCTCCCCATACTAAAGATTTTCCATACTTATAATCATCCTTACTGCCTTTATCTCAAGGATATCCAGTTCTAGTTTGCTCATTACATGATGAAGTCAAAAGAAAAGCCTGCAGTATTTAAGATGCATTATCAGTCGCATATTCTTTCCCTCATTCTGCTCATGGAGCCAAAGGGCAGCAACTAATGTCAAGCTGGAGTTACGTTTATAAAAGTCTACAAAATTAATAGATACAGTGATTCTTTTAAGTAACAATTTTAAGATGTATCCTCAGTGGAAGCATACATCAACCTAAATAACCAACGATCATAGGGATGTTCAGAAAGAAAAAAAAAAATGCCAAGTTGGTTTAATCTGCAGTTGTTGTATCTGGTTATTTTAGTCACCCTTCCTTGCCATATTATTTTTTTACTAATTACTACTTGGTAGAAAATACTACTGGTATAAGCTCTTGGTTAAAACCTGCAAGCCTGAATAAACAGCAACAATAACTTCACTGAAGTTTAAATATCAGAGCCCCCAGGCAAGACGCTCTTTTAAGGATGGTATCTTGAAGAAGTCTGCAGCTCACAACGTATAAGAAGGATAGATAGAAGCCTTGACTGCTTACTTGTTAAAATACTCTCTAGCTCTTTATATTTGCCAGCCAGATTCCATTTAGCTATGGGGATAAGATCCTTCATTACTTGCAAGGAATAACACTGAGACCAAAACCAGTATTTAACAGCACGGGCATTTTTCGTGTTTGGATTTCCTAGCACTTTTTAGTTGTAGTATTGTCTAACATTGAAACATACTAAGGAAGAGCCTTCATTCTTCCCATTTCATAGTGCTGGAAAATCTAAATAAAAGTGTAAAGAGATTGCAGAAAAGTTTTGAGTGTTTAGAGAATTAGGATTAAGATGAGAAGGACTGGAAACAGAAAGCGATATGGACCTCCCCTCCAAGAAGTTACAACTACTGTATTTTGTCCTACATATCTCTGTTCCCATTCTCCCACAGATTCCATACAGACAGTTTTTGGCAGTATATAAATGCCCATGACTTAATCAACTTTGTAAAAGGAATATAATCAACACTAAATGCTACAAGATGGAAATATTGCATCCTACATTTGTAGGCATGAAGAATATTTTTCCACTGTCTGCCTCACCATACACAGAGGCACAAGTTGCCATAAGCCATAATTAATTCAGTTCTTTTTAGGCATGAAAATTGTTTTGATTTTAAATACTTTTAGCTTAGGGCATTCTAAATATCTGTGGAAATCTCCTGGGGATTTCTATTAGACACAGACACCAATGGAAACAACATTTTTGGATACTTGCAATATACTACATTGCCAAAGAAATAAACTGCCTTTTTAAAAGAAAAATCTATTTGAAATTCTGTCCAGTTCATGTGCTTTCCAATAAACCAGTACTTGCCCCCCCAAAATCCCAAACAATTATGGCCTTATTTACCTCTTTTATAGTATTGAAAAATTCCTAGTATATTTGCTATTTTACTGCAACCCATTTGGTCTCACTGTACAGAACTGGGAAGCTTATGCAAAATACAACTATGAAATCACCTGTAACAACACACAGGAGCACATGCTACTTATCCAACGAGAAAGGGAAAATTCAAATAGAATAATTAAGGGCAAAGCAACTTGCAGCTGAAGAAGATAACAGGATAAGTTTTCGCAAAACTTAAGTAGAGTAATAGTTCTGCTTTGAAAGTACTTGAACTATCATACCAAAACACCTTTCTTCTGTAGGCCTATTTCTGTGTAATGGTTATGAAGACGAGATAGAAAAGTTGAAAAGTACTAGTTCATGCGTATGGGAATTATAGCCTGCCTACTCTGACTTAAAGGCTCTGATTTGTCAATAAACAAATTCTGTTTTTTTGCTCACAAGGAAAAATAAGTCAGGCTCACATTTCATTTTAAAATAAAGCCTTAAATCCAGGAGCCTTGAAGCTTTTCATGTGTTTCCCAGTTTACAGTCTTCTGTGGGATTATTTAAGACCCATTCATTTTAAATCATACTATGCACAATTTTGAAACCACAAACTACTGAGCTGTTCCTGTCTCCCTGCTTCCAATTAATTTTTGAAGCACTTTGCATTGCAATGACCAACAGCCCCATTAGGTAGACTCAACTAACATCAGCCAATCAAATATCTCTGGATGTAATCTGCAGAAATTAAACATGGAAAATACAAGGTAAATAGCAGACTATTTTGCATAATAAAGATGAAGGAGGAAAAGTGTTTGTTTTTTTTTTTGTTGTTTTGTTTTTTTAATAGAATTAGAGAATTAGATAGGAATTGGAAAGTAAGATCAGAAAGGAGGGCCAAGACGTAGCAGAGATCATTCAGGAAATACTGCTGGTGACAAGAGATAACGTCTGCTTTCTCTGAACAAATATCGATCCGGTACATTTTATGTTTCAGATGCCTCCAGTGTTGCTGAAGGTGTCAGGTTTCAGGTGACTTGAAACAATGAAACCCTGACTAATTGCAGTTATTAAAGATAGTAGCTTGTTTTTCCTTTTATGCGGTACTGAAGTTTCCCTGAGGACATAACCAAGACAAAAGATGTAGCAGTGATTCTACACTTTTGTCTGGCTTCTGATGTGCTCAAGTGAAGAATCTCATTTGTAAGCTGAGAGCCTAGATAAAATCAAAAGTACAAACAATTACCAGACAAGGGTGTAACATGCCAGTATAAAAAATGTACAGAAATGCCACACTGCTCATACACCTGCAGCTTGAAATACTGAAGTAGCTGTCTGCAGACATCCAAATCTGCAATTCACTGGCAAAAGAATGAAGATGGTTGGGACGGCTGGGCTGAATTGTTTGCTTGCCACAGTCAAGCCTACAACAAGCATGGCAGAAAGGAAAATGGCAACAGCGATACACCTGTTTCCATCCTTCATTAAATTTTTGGAACACAAAACCAAAACAGAGGGTTGTTGTAGCTCTAAGAATCCATAAGTGTCCTCCCAAGGCAGCAAGCACTGTATAATCTGCCTTTATTTGAAATACTGAGACCACCACTACACAAACTACTACTAAGCAAATATCTGCTGTTGCACTTAAAATGCATTTGGATTTAATTGCAATTTATGTTTTCAAACTGTTTTTGCATACAGTGGTGCAAAACCAAATATTCATTAAGGATAAGTTCAAGTTCCACATTCATCCTTTCTCTTTTGATTTTTTTAACGATAAAAATATTGAGAAATATACACCTCTATTCTGCAAAATACGGCCCCAAAGCCTTTTTTGCTGGTGGTGTAAAATACTTACACTACAGTATCAATGGGCTACATATGCCCAGCTGTGCTGGAGGTGAACCCAAACTATGTGACTATCCACAGTACCTACACACATTGGATGTGGGTGGTTTTGTTTCTGGAAGATTCTGTGCAGGGAAGCAGAACTGGATCAGCATTCACAGTTGAGATGTGGACACAGCAATCTTGAGACACTTACCACGGTAGGTATCTGCCAATCACAGGCAGTCCTGAATTCATTCAGCTAGGTCTGCTGCCCTTAGTAATAAAGGCATTTATTTCTATTAGCACTGCAGAGCCAACACCAACAAAACAACACAGACTGCATTCAAATGCAGCTCGCGCATCACTCATTGTTTGATAATTACATTCCAGTGCAAACGCCAAAGTCATTTTTTATCCCAAGCAACCCCACTGGACTATAACCAAGGCCAGAGGGTACATACAATGAGATTATATAGGTATAAATGAGGGCATCATTTGACCTGCAAAAATTTTTATTAATGGTGCTGATTCACAATGGAAAAATCTTAATAAGGCTATAATCCTAGCCCCAGTCTATTCTCTATGATATTGGAAAATATAACTTACTATTCATGAACTGAGAAAAAATGATATGCAAGTCATTCTGAGGTGAGTTTATCCCCAATCCCACCCTTCCATGACAATTGTTAGAGTATCCCACTTTTGACCGAAGGAACACTTTAAAAGCATGGCTTTGTAACAAAAGCATAATCTCTTCTTACGATGGCTTTTGTCATGACAGTTAGCTGCCTTTCCCTCTCACTCAGTACGTAAGAACGATTCTCCCTTTAACCAATTAAAATTACTAAACAACCACATGAATGTTTGACTGAAGGTGGCTCGCAGATGAGTTGTACAAAACCAGTGCATGTCAAAAGATCAGACATGGAGGCAGAACACTGTTACTGCTGTTACAGGGTCAAACACCTGGAGCAAAACTAAAGTTGGGTTATTTCTCTCTACCTGGCTGTTCTGTGCTGCAGGCTCAGTAAAGGTGGCCTTATAAGCATGGCTGAATAAAACAATTTATAATAAGGTTTTTGCCTACAGTGTTGTAAGGTTGTGTTATAGGAACACAGTAGGAAGAAATGTGATCTTTCATTCGTTTCACTTCAGTGACTAGGGCCAGATGACAGTGGATAATCAGCATGGGCTGTAATTTTTCATAGCACTATAACATGTAGCAGCTTCCTAAGACAAATAGGCACAACAGCAGAGCACTGCCCAAGGAAGCAGAACAAGTCAGTCTCTAAGGTCCAGGTGTTCACACACGTGTGCATGCATTTGCACACGTACGGCAGTGTGCCAAATGTACGCTGAACACGCCTTACTCAGAGGTTGAACAAAACTATAAAAAGGCATCTAAATTATGTGAATAAATGCAACACACTTCAGTACCTTTTCCTGGCACATTGCTTTTATTAAGGTCATTGCCTATATGTTTAACAGCTAATAATTTTGTTCTTTCCCTCAGCACGGCAAATTCTGCCCTTTGCAGCGACAGTCACCATAGCTCCAAACAACACATTACAGATGTACCCAAAGGGAGGAAACTGTTTTAAAAGGGAGAGATGCAGTGCAAATGACTGGAAACATCATCCCACATCTGAGAAGAGTTTTCACTACAGAATAGTTCCTGAATGCTAGAGGCCTCTAAACTTTACAATACCGAGATTATAACCCAGACTGTGCACCTTCTGCATTATGCAGTAATTTCTAGTGGGGTCTTGCCACCCTGATCCACTCTGCAGTCACCAACCAAAACATGGATGCTGCCTGCAACACGAAGCAAAGGATGCTCTACTGTATGCTATCATGTTGTAACAACACGTCTTCCCTTTTCTGTTACGTTATGAACAGCGGTACTAAGTCAGAAATGCTCAATTCTTATAATGCTGGAACTCTTCTAAATTCCTGGTCAGTCAGAATCATCTGGTTATACCTGCATAAAAATTTAATCAGTGAAGCTGTACAGTTGATCTGATATCAAGATTTAGGCAGAGACAGGCCCTGCTTTTCATCTGAGGCACTTAAATTGCACCAATGTATTCTGTTTCTTCACCTTGTCCCTCTCACTCTGCCAGGAGCCCCAGATCATTGTCCTGGCTGATAGCCTTGAAAGCCACCTGAAATCTATGAAGGCAAATGGAATGCTCTTGCTGACTTCCATGAAATGTAGATCACTCACACAATCTTCAGCTTAAAAGTCAGTGTAATTTACACTACTAATTGAACAATTAGAAGTCCATCCATCTGAGCTCACATTGAAAAAAACAGTTTTTCTCCTCCAAGTTGAGTTAGCCTTATCAGATGTGGCTGCATAAAGCTTCCCTATAACTCTGAAATTAATTGTCATATGCTCTCTCCCAGCTTTTCCCACATCTGCCTTTAGCAATTTAAGTCTCATTCCCTCTGTGAAACAGGCAATAAATCACATCCACAGTATTGAGTGAAAAATAAATCATAAACTTTGGAAAACAACCAGAAGTTTGTAAAATAATTTTAAGAGGGATTGTCTTTCATTTGTAAAGTAAGGGAAAACTGAGTGTTGGGAAGGGGTTGGTGTTGTGTATGTGATCAAAGGCTCCTTAAATAGGTCCAAGTAAGGCTTTGCATGTTGTTTTTTGTTTGTTTGTTTGTTTGTTTTATACCTTTAAAACTATAAGAAAACTCTGATATGCCTAATTAGTCCTCAAGGAGGAACACACCTGTTGAGCAATAATGTCTTTTAAATTCAAGTATAACTGGCCAGAGCTTTTCCTGCATCAAAAATCTGAAGCTATGACTCCACATTCTTGTTCCTTCAAAACATGAGACCATCAGAAACCCATATCCAAATACTCACAGAGAATGATTTTCCCTCATCCTGACATTTCTTTAACAACTTCCATAAACAAAAAGCACAGTGCATCATTCCATCACTAGATTGGTACAGTAATGTTTCAAGTCTGAGAGGAAACCTCTAATCCTTAAGCTTCATGAAATGTACTGACTGCTCCTATAGATTTCTTCTAATTATTATATCTTTTCTTGTATCTTCCTATGTCTTTTAAGATATTGGAACATATGTTTTATAATTCTGAAATTAACCATTTTTTTCCAAAACATAAAGTCAGAAGACTTATCACATTTTTACCAAAAATGGTATTTCAAGAAAGATAGTTTGGAGCCAGGAAGTTATCAGAAGAACATATTATCCAAAGAACAGTTTTGCTTTTTAAGATCACCTTTGTGTTTCCAAAGGGGTGAGGGTGGGGGGAATTCAAACATTAGAAACAAAAGAAGTTACCATTTTCTAAAATCACTTATGAAAAAATGAATGTGGTTTCATTTAATAAAACTAACTGGAGTCTAAACAAGACTGATATTCAGAAAGATGTTCCATCTACAGCATAGATTGTTTTATTTATATAATTCATATTTGTTGTAGATATAGTTTTCATCTCATACCATCAGAATTACTGAGTGAAAAATACAATCTCTAGCTTTACAATAAATACTTTTGAGTTTGAGCATCATCTTTCAAAAGGTATTTGCAACTGTTATTCTCACTTAGCCATCCTTTTAGAATGTCTGTAAGGCTAAAGATAGAAGCAACAATTTTTCTAAGATTATTTAAAAATTTAGAAGTCAGTAGAGTGCTGTGCTTAAAAATTCTACTTGCATTTTATCTGTCACTGAGTTTGCCCTAATTGTCCACTATTGTGATAATGTCTGAGTTGAATACTGTATGTCTGTATGTATGTTAGCACCCAGCAATTAACTCAGCAATAATTATATACTATTTCTGACCTCTTTGTGTAGCTAGCAGAGTATTTTTTTTGGTTTTGTGTGTTGCTTTTTTTTTTAAATACATCTTCAACTTTAAGTAATTCACAAAAGTAGAAAAACAGAGTTTAAGAAATATAGGAAACAATTATTAACTTTTCTACTAATGCCTTATACGTTTATAAACTGGAAGGATTTGCATCTACATTGTGATTTACATGCATTAAGTTTGAATTATAACACCATTCCTTGACAACCTTTGTTCTTTCTGCTGCTCATTGAATGATTTCATAACTGATCCTGTAATTTCTATGACACTGATTTTTATTTTTATTTTAAGGAACTATTTATTAAATGCATTTCTATAAGTAGGCAAAGTGTTTAAAGGTTTTTGATCTTGCACTAGCTTTCTTCACTGAAATACCTTTCCTCATTGTAATGTTATCAAATAACAGAGACATAATGCTATCTATCTCAAGCAATTCGTGCAATTGTTGAAGAAAACACAGGTAACATTTCTCAGTACTGCATTGGTTTGGTTGCTTACTTATTCATCTCATTTTAGCGTTTTCTGAAATGAGAGATGTTTCATGATTAGAAATATTTATAAACGAAGAGATCTAATTTCTCCCACTGGTATATGCACAGAAGACTCATTGAAGTTAAATGTCAAAAAGAATAAATTTAAAATACTGATTCTAGCAAAATCGTAAAAACGTATATATTTGCATCTCTCTACATGCAAGCCATGTGTAGTTCATTAACATTATATGTCAGCAAGGTTGCAGGTCAGTTTAGAAATCCAATTGCAAATCAAGGGAAAACTACTTTCAAATGACATCTGGCTTGACCTTTAAACCCTCATAATCTAGAGCAAATCAGATCGTTAAATTATAAACCAAAATTAAATTTATGATTAATAGAGTTCAGAAAATGAATTGTAATGGATAACTGGGCTTTATCCGGTCCATGGAATATTCATGAGCAGATCACAGCTCCATGGGTTTTCTTGATACGTTTTTAAAAAGACCTCAAAGCTTCTCATCCATGGGTTCACATCAAAGCTGAAGTTCAGATGTAGTAAGAGAGCTCCTACTGCTATGTTATCTGCTTGCTGAACAGAGAAGCAAAGAAGGACGTCTAACTCAGAGTGGAAGTCAATTCAGGTTTCAGTCTTAATGGAGGCAAAGACAAAAAAGTGGTCTGCTGGACCAGTTGTCAGACCCATGGCTTGGCACTGTTTCAGATATGTACATGGGTGGGGTCTGTGAATTACCTACTTGATTTGTGTGACCTACATACTGTAGATGAGGTTTACATCTGTTTCAGCGCTCCTCACAACACACAAAAAACTTAGTTCTTTTTTCTGTGAGGAACAGGATTTTGCTGACCAGATATGAGGCAACAAGTAGGCAATTCTTAGGTGAGCTCCCAGGCTTCTCACTTTTAGAGCAAGTGCAAGTGAAACAAGAAGAAACCTTGATCAATATGTGTGCCAACTAGAATTTATAGTTACAACACGGTACTCTGCTAACTTATCAGAATTAGCCGTAGTCCTTTACAATAATTACCCTACATCAGAGCATGGGCAGTACTGAAAAATAACATGACTGAATTTTTTAAATGATGATTCCACTTTTCATATGAGAAAACAGCAGCAACAAAAAGCCAGTATGATATTGTAGAGCAGATTATGTACCGATCTGAGATGATAATTCAAAAACTTTTATGCTGCACCTATAGGACTTCCAGATGCAGAGTCTGGGTAACCTATATGCAAATAAAAACTTATTACTATGTGGCTGCTTCAGAAAATGGAGTTATGATGTAGACCGTACTCTAATGCAAGTTGTAAGCAGATGTTTCCTGTAGGCTTGCATTCAAGATAACTGTAGAAATACTTTAATAAGTATAAAAACGTTGTCAGACTTTGGCTCTTGTATTGTTGTCATAGCAGATGTCCTTTTATTCTTTATGTTAATCTATCTGTATACTTACATAGCTTTTATCACCGTAGTACATGCACAATTTCTAATCTCTTAAGGATTTTTTTTCTTACAATATGTGAAAGAATGGACAGTTTACAAACAATTGAAACAAAAACTAAACTTGGAGACTTGGATGCTTTTGTGGCTGAATTCATGATTTACCATGAAGAAACCAATCTCCCTTAACAATTGCAATGGATTTTACTCAAAGCCATATATGGCTTTCATTTAAGGATGCAGATTATCAAGTACATGACAAGCACAAGTCAGATCTGTCAGGTCAACCATGAGTAATTTAAGAATGAGTTTATACCCACTGTTGAAGTGACCTGTTTTAGGACTCATGCTTTAGATCAGCTCAGAGCCTGAGATATAATGATATTGCCACCTTATCCTTCACAGCAGAGTGCTCTAATTTCAGGACTACTTAGGGAAGCTTGCAGTACTCAGACAACACAAAACCTTTTCAAATAGTTAATTTAAGTCTTTGGCATATTTACCCTACAGTACATAGTATCAACATTTTCTACATAAGAAATTGCTGCAGCAATCTTACAGAATTTCAGGGCTAGAAAAACACAAAGAAATCACTACACAGTGCATGGACTCCTTCCCATCCCTGGAGTCCTTGAAACAGTAGTAGTGCATGGCTAAAATATCATAAAGTGTAGTTTGGAGTAGATAGAATAATAGGTCAGATAAACTTCTGTCATGTGTCAACTCTTCTATCCAGAGTTTTTTATTCATTTTTCAAGTAGAGGAATTTCAAAAGATGCTTTTATTTTTGATCAAATACTATTTCATACATTTATTACGAATAAAAACATTTTCTTGTTACATAGACTATTTTTTTTCTTACCTATCAGAGATTAAATTTACTTTAACACGTAATAGCATAACCCCCTACACAGTGTTAAGCTAAGTATCCACACCAAGATTTTTTTTCTCTATTCTTTCCTTATTTTTTATTTTCTGAGGAAGGAAATGAATTAAGTAGTTCAAATATCCTAAAATAATAAGTATTATAATAACTTCTAACATTCCTGTGTAGTGATATGCAATAATATTTGGCTTCCCTATACATTTGAAAATGAATGCATATTTAAGTGAGCATTCCTTAAAAGCCCACAAGAATACCGGGCCTTAGCTGCCTAATTTAATGCTAAGCTTCTGTGTTAAAAGGCAAGAAAAGGAAGTGGGTTTTATGAGCTGTGATGGTTCAGGGGAATACTGCAATGCAATGAAGCTAACAGCTGTCCCACTCCGTTCCTTCCTGCCGAGCAGTATCGAGGGCAATGAGCTGTAACAGGTTTGGATATGCTCCCAGTTGACCCTACCAGGGCTGCACTCATGGGCAGCAACAAAAGAGAACAACCAAATGTGACAGCACAGGGGCCACAGGAGAAGGTGCTGAGGGCAAGATCTGGCTGCTGATCCACGCACTTGCTCACGACAAGAATACCAGACAAAAATAAGATAAGGGAATTTGAGCAAGCCAAAAGGAAGCAAAGGATTTCACCAGGTTAGACTTGCAGCTCCTGCATTCCTCTAGAGTCTATTCTGGCTGACACCATGCAGTCTACCTCAGAAGATGTCCAAGCACAATCAAGCCTTAGAACAAGAATAAGTGCAATTAATAATGAACATAAGCAAGACCTAGTAGTCTTAGTGTATTTATTCAGCACTAATATCCATTATTAAACTGAAAATTTGTATACAGGAAAATTAAAATATCCCACAAATGACCAGATATGTTGCTTCCATCATTAGCAAAAACTCACCAGCATATTCTTTTTTTGTTTAAACCTAGAATTCATTTAAATACATTCATTTTTCTATTCCTGTACAAAGGATTTTTATTTTTTTTCTTACAGCACACTCTTTCCTGTGAAGAAGAAACTGGAGGCCTTGGTTTGTTTGCAATATATTTTAAATAACAGCAGGAATGATGATTATTATTATTTACACTTACAACAGTAATCACAGTTTAGCAAATCAGACTAGTGCTATATTGTGCAAAACAGCAGAAAATCAGAAAAAACAAGACTCCACCCCAAAACGCAGGCAGTTTTAGACATTTGCATGCAAGGTCTAAATTAGGACCCTGGCAGCCCAAATTTCCTTTTGTAATCAATGGTGAGAGGAGGACCCTGCTGGGGCATATTCAGCTTTCCAGCAGGCTGAGCTGCTCCGTGCCAGCCTCTCTCAGTGATCACAAGGCAGCAGTTCCTAAGCCATTTTTTAGCAGAGCAGGATGCTTTTTGTCTTTTCTCTACTCGTACCATTCCCTGCTGTCCCAAACTCCCTCTACCCTTTTAGCCCTGTTTTCAGACTAAAGCTCCATGCTAGGCACTGTATTTACAACATCAGACCAGGCCAGCCTCTCCTGCCCATCCATAAACACTTCAGGTTGCTGTTTTCCTTGCTCCTCCTTCCTCTGCTCTTCTTCCCCTTCTTCCGTACCCACAAAGGGCAGCAACCACATTTCCCATTGCAACTCTTTATCCCAGACTAACACGCCTGGCAGAGCTGGCTGTGTAGGGAGGAGGAGTGCATCGTGGAGGAAAGCATCAGAGCCGTGTCCCCCTGAGGAGCCGCAGCCTTTTGGAGAGGGCACAGTGCTCCTTGGGGGACTAGCACTGCTGGTCTAGACAGGGGGGTGTTACACAAGGAAGCACGGGCGCTGATCAGAGGGCTGAACGAACGATGTGAGCATATGTCTCCTAATGCTAATTAATTATCCTATGGGTTAAAGGGGACATTGAAATACTAATACTAAATGAGATTGGAAACATACTTCCTGTGAGTTTAATTAGGGCAGTACCTCTCTGATTTCAAATAGTACAACATAATTCCAGAGGACCCTTCCTATCCTCACAAAGGTCAAATGCCATAATTTAATCTGCCACAGTAAAATAATTAATACATTAATGACGTCTTTCTCAACAATGGGCTAACCACAAATTCAACTTTATAAATAGCAACATCAAATCAGTTCACGCAGCTGAATCCTTCTCTTACCAAAAAATAAAAAAATAAAAAAAAAAAATCACTTGTCTACACTGATTTTATGCAGACACTCATTAGTTTTGCTTCCAGGTAGGGTGGATTGTCAAGTGCTCTTTCTTTTCTTTGAACTGGTGAATACTTTTATTCAGCAGAATAAAAAGGTTCAGCTATGCATGAATTATCCCAATTTTCAGTCACATCACTTACTGCAATTAAACTATAACTGTTGTTTTTTTCTTTAAATTAAAATTAACAGATTCCAAAGGAGGCGTTTTAACTATGACTATAACCGTGACTTGCTATCTCAGAACTTTTCCATTTTCTTGTACACTTTTACGAACAGATTGTATTTAATTCTCCATAAGTGCGATTATTTGACGATAACCCCATTAAAGGTATTATGAGGTAAGACTTTCTTACAGAAAAACAATGCCTGGATTTTTTGAAAAAGAAAAGCAGTTCACATTTAAATACTCGAATCTCTTGTAGCAAAGTTGTTCCCATTTATTAAACTGCCCCTTTTAGAATGGTCACTGTCAGCCAGAAAATCACATTAAGTTCAAGAACAATTGTAATTAGCATTGTCAATCAAAATGGTAGAATAATAGGCACATTAACACAATAACACGTTGATGTATGAAGAAGTGAAGTTCTTGCTGCCTAAGGTAATGCTGTAGTCTGAAAAGAATAATTGCCAACTACTTCAAAGTGCGATAGTGAATTAAGTTTGTTTATAGCATAATTAGAGAGCAAAAATGAAGATATGCATGTGCCAGATTTCAAATTGGCTATTTTCTACCTGCAGTGCTTAGAATGTTCAAATGTCTTCTGTAATGCATTGTACCTTATTATTTTCAGGCACTATATCAAGTTGCATCATGTCACATCCCATTATATTAAATGATATAACAACTCTGTTGAGTTCACCCGGAGGTATCACAATGCTAAAAACGTAAATTAAAGAAAATTAAACTTAGCAGAAGAGTTAATGAAATAAAACTTGGAAAAAAAATCTCAAAGTGTATGTTATATAATTAATATAGTTTCTTGGTGTTTATTCTTTGATCACATTCTTTCCTAGGTATAAGAATGATTCAGAGAGGCCCTCAAGAATTAGACACATACCAAAAAATAAGCCAAGGAGAGTTGCAGGACTAAATTCAAGATATTTTTTGAAAATCTAAGTTTTCTATACTAATTACTGCTTTCAAGAACCCTTTTTTAAAATAAGATATATTTGAAAAATGAGATTCCCAGGTTAGTGTACGGAGAATTCTTGTTGAAACTTGTTCTCTAGTCCTACAATATCTTTCAGAAGGTTTTTTTCCTTTCCTTTCACAGCACCTTTGAAGCAACTTGCTAGGCAGAAAAGACTGTTATCTGTCACCTTCACAATCTCCAAAGAGAGTTAATTATTTTAAATTAGTATTTTGCGTTATGCACAAATACAAGACTTCTATTAACTTTAGCTGCGAGAAAAATGTTAAAGAACCAACATCCCCCCAATAGTGAGAATATCTCAGAAATCACTATAAAAACAACTGACAGACTGAAAAATCACTTAAGAAGCTGATTTGAAAGTAAATGTTAAGTCTATATAAGTAAGAAATTTAGCAGCAAATGCAACCAAAGCTTTTATTTTTTTTTTTTTTTAAATCGAACATCACCATTATTAGAAGAATGTGCTGTATAGTTCTTACATAGATAAGGAGTCTGAATCACTGCTTTTAATGCAATGGACAACACAATCATGGACAACATACCATGACAATATAAATAATATATTTTAACATGTAGTAATATAGAAGTCAAGTCTGGTTTAGTTTTCAAGAGCAGTTTTATAATCCTGTTATTTTGAGGCCTTGAACCAAGACAAAGATCCACCTGGATCCCCACCACAACCCTAAAGATGACTTAGAATCTGTTGTTACCAAAAGGAGGAAAAAAAAAAAAAAAGGAAGATTCAGGAGAGAAAGTGAAGTCAACCAGCATGAAAATAAATACCTGATTACTGAAACACTGAGATAGCAGCAGGCAGAAAGGAAGCTGTAGTGAAGGTTCAGCTGTTCTCCAGAATGCACCCACAGCCACATTAATTTTGAAATCTTTTGAAATACTGTTCCATATTCCCATGCAATCTAGCAGCAGTTGTGAAAACATCTTTCAATCATTTATAATAGCTTTAAAATTATATAGCACCTTTCATCTAAATGGAGCTGAAAATGTGCTTCTAGCTTTATTCACTAATTTTAGAATTTATAGGTCTTAAAACAAAGAACTCCGTTAGCTAACTTATAAATAGGCTAATTATCATAATGTGACCTAACTACTCTAAGTTGCCTAGACAGCAAAACATACAACTTGAAAACTGCAAAATCACCTGATTCTTTCCTTTATGAGAATCTGCTCAGTTACTTACAGAAATATGAGAGGAGCAACATATAGTAGATTTCCAAAAGAGGCCTTGTTATAGTCAAGTGTAAACTCCAAATTAAAAGGAAATTGTTCTGATTCATCAGAAGTGCAGGTTGTAAGAAGACGTGACCTATCTGGTAACAGCAGCAGAAACCAAGAGGAGAGTGGGAACCAACCTGCTACTTTCACAGCCTGCTGTCACCTTCAGAAAGTGGAAGCACCATTAATAAGCACCCATGTTTGCCCCACAGTTCAGACCATTTATGACTGTATGAGCTGTACCTCCAGTCTGTCCTCAAGTGACATCCCCAGGGAGGATGAAAGCATAGTTTATCAAGGTGAAAGACAAGAGGCTTGGCCCAGGCCTAAGGACATCAGTCCTGGAGCCTCCCAACCAATCTGTAGGCCAGTGGGGGCTTTGGGTAGGCAAGAGCTCCCATGCTCCCCTCAGCCCCCGTACTGATGTTCCAGCTTGGTTCCCAGCCAGTGAAAGGTCCCTGGCTGGCCATTGGGACCCACTTGCTGGCTGGTGGGAACCACCCTGGCTCTACCACTAGCAACTGACTTGGCTTCTGTTGTAGGGAGCACCAACACCTGGAGGCAACGATGACGCTCTAGCAACTGCATCATACTCTATCTTACATTACTATTAACGGTTAACATATCGAAAGTGCCAAGGTATCAAAAGGATTATAAATTTTAAGAATTTAGTCTTTGTGGCCCTCAGATGTTTTTGAAAATCCTTACTCTTCACTTTTAATATATCTTTACCGAAGTCAGTTTCATATTCTCCTCCTGTTGCATTTATCATCTCAACAGGAAACACAACTAAAACAGGAACTGTTGTTTTTATTACCTGTGTTCAAAAAGTCCAGCTCTACTGAGCTTTCCATTGCTAATAAACTACATATCTAAATAAAATCTCTTCAACAACTCTTTTTCATTCTTTGAATGCATCCTTAGAATCAGACAAATAAGTCAATAAAATACAGAATAACTATATGCTTCTGAGTAAGTCTTAGCACCGGCGTGGCTCTTGTGCTCTATTTTCTTTTCACAGTATGCATATTGTTTTGAAATATGAAATGTAAAATTAAGTCAGTAACAGCAGTACTTTACACAATACTAATTCAGTTAGAGGTATTAGGATCCAGGATTGGTATGCAGCTGAGCACAGAAACTATTACATTAAATGCTAGCAGAGACCGTACAAGCTTAAATGAGTCTATGACTATAAATGCAGAATGTGCAAATTAATGTCTGTCTGAGCTAAATTAAAATACAGCCTTGATTTTCTGCAAGATACAACATTTGGCTTAATACAAAAATGTTTTAAATTGTCAAGTTAGAATTGGCTATGGAAGCAAGAAAAGAGCACTGACCAAAGCAAGACCTGTTAAAAATAAAAAATAAAAAAATAAAAAAATAATAAAAAAAAGAAATTCAAGGTATGTGAAGGGTTGAAAAGTAATAAGGTCTGAATGACTTAGTGATGGCTGTCATAAAAATCTGGCAGGGTATTCTATTTACAATATGTAATAAAACTGTCAAACATAGAATTTATAAAAGCATTTGCCCTCGAAAACTAAATCTTTTTGCCAAGGGCAAGTTAATAACCTCTAGAGTTCATTTGAATATATAGGCAAAGAGATGTTTTGACTAATAGAGCATCACAAGGTGAGCACTAGGCAGACTAATAGATGTTGTGACAATGGGATGATCAACAGAAGACAACATCCTGCTGGAATACACCTGAAAAATCTTGTGAACTTTATATTAATCACGACCTGTCACTAATGAGTGCAGGCTGTGCATGTATGTGTAAATGTGTGGGTTTTACTGATTGTGGATTTACACACACAGCAACCTCATGTTAGTTGACACTAAAATAATTCCTCAGATGTTCAGAGAAGATGTTGACTTATGATGTAGAAAAATGAATGCTCAGCTATTGCTCAAGATTATGTGGGGCTTACTGGTTTGAAAGATTTAAGTCACCAACAGATCAGTCAACTTCCAGGATTTTTTCCTCATAAAAATCCTTGCTTGCAAATTAATGTTTTCTTTTTAAATTGAAACCTCAAAAATATAGCTAAATTTAACTTGGAACAGTGTCCTACATTACAAATTATGAATCATCCAGGAAAATGGCTGATACTTAGCCAGAGCACAAAACTGTCTGCAAGTTCAAAGGGAATGAGCAACAAGTAATTCCCATCTTTGTTAGAGGTAAAAAACACATTCAGTACGATGATAATCCCCATTTTAGAAAAATATATTTATTTTAGCCCAAGAAGTAGGGACATTTTTCTGCCCTAAGCTCTGTGTTGTCATACACTATTTATACCTGAGCTAGCTAATTTAAAGCTAGCTTTGGTGATCTCTAAAATACTCTGCAGTCACTGCCATGACTGAAACCTAGACACACTGTGTAACAAGCTATGTTAGTCCCCCTAATATATTGGCAGTCAAGCTTTGCTGGAAAATAAATAAATAAATAAATAAATAAAGCAGAATAGATTCCATTAGACCTACAGGAATTAAAAGCCTACTGCCAGGTATTTCTGTGCAAGGCATTTGGTGCTTCTGCACAAGGAAAAGAGTCCAACTAAATTAGATGAGCTTTAGATTAGGCTTTAGAGCCATTATCCCCATAGACTTGCTGAGGCAGCAACTAGGAAGGGCTATCCACACAACAGACAGGGAATTTTCCTGTCCACCTAATGAAGTGCTCTTGCTGTGTCCTCGTGGTGGTGCAGATTCTGCTGATTGCAACTTGTACTGGAACAATGTTATTTTACCTGAAACCATAAAACTTTTGCATCAGAAACCAATACAAAAGTTTACCTATCTTTCCAAAATGTCTTTAACATATCATGAAGCAGCCACAAAACCAGAATGAGACGGTTCCAGAATGAGTGCTTCAGTCCCAGAAATTGAAATTATTTGAATTACACATTACTTGTACTTTTTTGCCATTCACTGATAATCAGATGCTAGATGAGTATTTGCTTTTGAAATGATAGTAATAATCTGCCCGTCACTTTTACTCTGAGAGAAATAAGGACAGATTTTATTTTATTCTTTTACTTTCTTACTGGCATGCCATTGCATGAGGGGCTCTTAGAGAGGAGTATGTCAAATTTACTTTTTTTTTTTTTTTTTTTCTGGAAAAGTGGCAATACATGTGGCTGTTCAAATCTCCTGCATATCCACCTTCAGCATCTCACCTAGCTCTTTTCCTGGAAACGTAATTGTCCAGGAGAGTTAATGGTAACAGAGGAAGAGGCAATGTCTCAGCGTGATAAGGCAGTCCTAAAGAAGTCATGATTTGACACAGAAACATTAAGCAGTACACTCATTTGTGAAGTGATGCTGAGTGATGATTCTGTTATTATCAGGTTGTAACACATGCTCAGGTCAGCAGCATATGTATTGCATCCTCGGTTTCAAAATTATTTTTTTGGAAGAAGATCAGTGCTCAATTTCTGAAAGCCAAAACTTCAGCTATCTGAGTTAGAGAAGCTGGGCCAGGTTAGAGGAGATTAGAAGTAACGTCTGTTGTGGCATGTCTGCTGCCTCCTCTCAGATGTCTGGTTACACACCCTGCCACACAGGTGTAGGAGGAAGCACAGCTGATGCTAGAGGCAACTCCGTGGTCTCTGCCCTTGCTATGTCTTTGTAGCTCCACACAAGCCCATCCACATGCACTTCTTTAAAGAAGGACATGTAATTTTGCTACCAGCCAGTATTAACTGAGGGATAGTTCCCATTAACTCGACAGAGCCCTAGCTCTGCACCTGACAGCTAGCGGCGCTGACCACACAACACTGCTTTACACATGCTTTATATTACAGGTGCTGTTGTGGCAGCATCAGTGATGAGGTGTGTGTGACCACCTTTTGGCCGCTTGTTGATCATCAATCATCCTGTTGTAGCCTGCTTTCAACCTGCTGCTTTTGGCCTACTGCCTTGTTATCTCATGGTTTCCTTCCTCCACCGAGCATGCTAGCTGTGGTTGCAGAAAATTACCCTTATTTTTCTCTACTCAGGGGCTATGGACCTCTCTACTGGCTGTCTATGCTGGCCATGCGCTTCTCACACAGATTACGGATCTGACTACAGAAAAGTAGAGGGCTGTGGGAATACAAAAATAGCCTGGTATCTAATATAACAATAAGAGTAGCAACAACAATGCACTGAATGAATTCGTGTAGGAAGTGACTTAAGGTCTTCTAGAATGGAAAAAGAATATGAACTTCGGACTTATTTTGGATTTATAACAATTTAGCAGAACTGTACTTACTACATGGACATGCCCTTGATGATCCAAACAACTGGACTGAGCTAAATGTAATTTATTCATGAGTATGAATGAATGAGGTTAATGATTTCTTGTCATATCACATAAGTACCCTAAACTGTTCCAGAAACATGCCTATAATGTAATGGATATTGGGGGATCATTACAATAGACAGACTAGTTGCTACAGTAACCAACCATTACACAAAGCAGTACAAACATCTGTTTTTTGCTGTGGAAATGCAATGTCCCACAGACATACTGCCAAGAAGCAAGTGTTGCATACCGCTCACCCTATTCTGCTATTAAGGGTTCTAATCACAGTAAACAAAGAAACTAGCTCAAAATTAAAATAAAATAAACCAAAACAAAATAAAACACCATTAACATTCAGCATTGGTCCAAAGGTCTAAGGTTGTAGTATGGCAGCATCATAGAATGGCTTGGGTTAGAGAAGCCTTAAAGATTATCTAACTCCAACCCTCCTGCCAGGGACACCTCCCACCAGATCTGGTTGCTCAAAGCCCCATCCAAACTGGCCTCAAACAATTCCAGGGAGGGGGCACCCACAATCCTCCTGGGCAACCTCTCTCATCCAGAAAGCTCTCTCATCCACAATCTGGGATTAGATTGGGCAATCATCACCCAAAAGTCATCAGAACCAGCTAAAAAGGTATGTTCAATCAACTTTTCTATCCAATAGACAGGCTATAGCCAAACTCAAATATTATGACTCCTTGCTTGTATTTTAATGTCATTTAAAAACCATTGTATTTACCTGTTCTCCAGCATCATATAGCTTTACACTAATATGACTTTCCACTTTTATTTATTTATTGGTAGGAAGCTCTGTATTAAATATTACTTCCAAAGCATGTATTATTTAAATGAAACTGTAAACTACTACAAATATAGCAATATCTACTGTCTTTTCCTTTTCAGAGATTACTTCAGTGTCATTTCTAGACAATATGGGAAATCATAACAAGCTTTTATTTAATCTGTAGTACTCGGGCAAGAAAGAATTTTCTTAAATTCCCTCAAATCCCAAACCTGCAAATTTAATTTCTATGTTTCATACTCTCTCACTTTTTGGTACTTGGTACTACAATTTCTGAATCCAAATTGCCTTTTGCTGATTTCCTAGCATAAATGCCAAAAAAAAAGAAAGAAACGTACAAGATATGGTTCTTCTAACAGGATGCTTCTGGTTCTTGAGGAGACAATAAGAGGTATTTCTGTCACCCCCTCTCATTCTTTGTTTCTGCTCTGCATTTAAAGCACTGAAATGCAGGCAAATACTTTGTTTCATGCAAAATGCAAAACCTTCCCTCAAGCAGGGCTGGATACATGGATGAGTGACTCTCTTGCTTACTTCTGTTTCTCTGATTCAGATACTTTTCAAGGTCCTGTTTACATTCCCTTATAGTTGCATACCAGAATCCCCTTTGGTTTCAGTGGGAGCTGAATGGTGCAATATGATTACTCTTTATTTGAATTTTTGACCAAGGAAATGAAATTCCAAGCATGACCTTGAACTCACATTTTTCCATATCGGAGAAGCGCCTGGGCCCAAACAGACTGACAAGTTGTTCAGGATTTTTTTTTAATAACTTCATTACTCAATATGCTCTTCTGAAATGAAGTTTAAGCCATCCAGCAAAGGCAAAATGTAATAAAAGTCTCATAAATCATTTAATGAAGGGCATATGTATAGGTTCTAGCTACATTAAAAAAATAGTAGGCTGTGAGACACAAAAGTCTTATTGCACAATATGTGCTTGTTCATTGGTTTTGGAAAACTACATTAACCTTTTTTATTCTCATTATATTGTGATTTGTCTTATTTCCTAAGATCACAAGGAATGACACAATTGGATTTTACCATGCCTTGTCCAGCATTTCAAAAGTATTCAAGATCATTACAAATTAAATGACACAATAACATGGTCAATATTGCATTTGTTGCTTCACAGCTGTTAGAACGTGTGCCTCTGACCTCAAACAGAAGAGATCTAGCCAATCTCAGCAGCACCCATTGGAAACAGTCTGCCATTATGATGACTGCACGTTATTTCAACATACATGGATTATTACTAAAATATATTTTGGTGCTCTGACCTCCTATCACCTAGAACCAGTCTTTTCTTCCAAAAAAAAAAAGTAAAAATAAAAAAAATAATTTAAAAAATGATAATAGTTACAAACTATTAGCTGATTCTCTTGGGTGCTGATTTGGATTGTTTCCTTTACCACATACATTCTCAGAAGTATTGCATATGATCTAAGTCAGAATCCTGGTTTTCCAAAAGAGTCCTATTAAATTATATTTGAAGAGTCAATACACAATATTTTAATTTATTTACTTTTTTTTTTTCAGTAAAATATAAAACAATTTTCAATGTGTTAACACCAACGTTACATCTTTAAATATCAGCTCATCTCTGGAAGGAAAGTACGAACTATATGTGCTATGAAAACAGCCACCATAACAAAGGCCTCACTTTGTCCCTGGGATTGGAACCATTGGACATGATGGGGTTATTTATCTGAATAAAATTATGCATGAGTTTACCTAAAAACCTGAGCTAGAGGGCTGCAGAATTAAGTAGCTTCCTGATAGCTCTAGGCTGGAGCTTGAAGGAATGACCCTGAACTTCTGGAGTTGCACGGACTTCTGTTCTTTACCCCTGAGTTGCCAAATATTGCCACAAACCAACACATCAGAACTCACTGAAATGTTAAACTCTCAAAAGCCAATATTTCATGAGTGTCCATGACACAAAAGTATTAATAAGCCTAGAAAAAAAAAGAGAGGTAATGCAAATATTCCTTATTATCCTATCGGAAAAACAAAACAAAATTAAAAAAAAACAGATTGACATATCATGTCTTTTGAACATAACTTCTGGAACCATTTTCATTATTCATTTTAGGATAAAAAATGTATTATGTGATACAAGTATGTATAGGCACAGACACCTACCCATCCATGGAATCTTCCTTGTAGTTACTGCTGCAATAATGTGACATGTTGTACTAAATCAGTACTTGTATTCTTCTATACCCCACAGATTTTATCAATATGGCATGTGACAGTTCTAGCACCTCTTAAATAGCCTTCTAATCTTTTTGTGCTTTGAAACACACATGAAAACTTAATTATGTGCAATTCTTCTATCAAAGTTGTCCTGATCTACTACAGCCAATAATATAATATTGTAAAAGGAGAAAAAAATAACCTACAAGATGAGTATTCAGGCAATCATTTTTCCTCTGCAATGTTTAATCATTATTTTTAACTCTCATAACTGACATTGAATAGAAAGCAGTCACATCACCTAGAATCATGCAGTTAATAAAAATGCAAAGGTTAGAATTGTAACTGACCAAGTAAACATCTAACCTTATGAAAACCTACTGTCACAGAAAACACGCTTGCAAGAATTTAGTCTCGTCTGAGAGATGCACTTTATGATAGGATCCATTTTAAGTTCCTCTTTGATGAGCATTCCACAGTATTTATCTTAAGTGTAAAACCTACAGAAATCGATGGCTTCAGAAGTTTCTATTTTTATTTCAAATCTAAACTCTTCTTAAAAGTGATATTTACACCGAAGCAGCCACTTTAAGCAAAATATACCAATAAATGGGATTACAAGGTTTTGATAATAACTTCCGTATCCTGCTCAAAGCCAATGCAAAGGGTCCGTGAATGTGACCAACGGGAAACAGGAAAAAGGTTATATTAACAAAGACAACTGTGCATGCGTACCCTCATACGCAGTCTTTCACATTAGTATATGCTGATGTTACGCTTATAGCAGGGACAGAGTTTGTATTGTCATACTGTCACATTTCACCTTTCTTCAACTAAGGAGAAGCAGCACCTTCTCTCTTTATGTCAGGCAAGTATAAGAAAAGATGGAGACTTTGTATATTCAAGAAAACAAGGGATTTAAATTCTCTGCTCTAAGTAGAAGCTGATTTGCATCAGTTTTCTACAGACAAATTGCCCATCAGAAAAAAAATTTAAAAAAATGGTATTCTTTGTGTAAACCTCACAACGCTGATAACCAAATTTCATTTCCCAATGCACAACCTCAAACTGCAATGGCCAGGCTGTGGCATGTGTGTATTCAGCAGCACCGCCAGCAACCAGCAGAAAGGAGTGAAGTTGCCCCATGCCCTCCTCTAACAGCAAAACATCTGCATCAACAAGGGCCAAGAGTAATCAGGTGGCAGCTGCATAAGGTAATGACTGGCCAAGGCATGGCAATATCCCACATAAAGAAAAGTTTTACCTTGTGTGTCATAAAACAGTAATGCCTGACACTGTGTGTTTTTCTCTAATGCAAGAAAATGAGGCAGAGTATGCAGATGATCACACAGGTATCTCTAATAAATGTCTCCCTATATATATATATATATATATATATATTTGGTGTCACACTAAGAACTTAGGTGCAAAGAGAACAGAGTAAAATCTGCTCTCTCGATTATTAAAGATTTATATGAAGAGTGTGGGAGATTTGCTTGCCTCTCTCACCAGTAAAATATTACAGCATAATATTGGATCTAGAATTCCTGCACAGGGCCACCCTTCCCTGCATTTTTAGAAGTCTGGACAAAGTATTTTATTCCAAGTCATGATAAGAGAAACCAAGCAACTCTACAGCAAAACAGAAGCTACGATCTGAGGCAGAGAAAGTTGAGTAGAGAAAAAAGCAAGTTCCTCATTTTGTACAGAACTCAGCAAACAAATACTGTTTATACTGCTAATGCTCTTTGATGTTTTCCTCTTCACAAGAAAGTAACCTTGTCATTGTGAATCAGTGAACACTACATGAGAACATGATTTCCACTGACTTTTTCATTTTAAGAAGATGCCCACTAATACTCCATATGTAAAATAATTCATTTCTCTAATACCAGTTATAAGATTTCTGTATGGAATGATGGTTCAAACTAAAATACCTTAAATACCTCTAGTTAGTCACCAGTCACTTTCTGTAATATTTTATACTGTAGAGAACGTTTTTAAGCATGTAACTTCATAATATCAGTGATAGATATTGGTATGGCATCCATCTCAAGTACCAGATTTCTTACACTTCCTATATCCTTCAATAATGAATTAACTTCTTGCTTAATGAGTAAAAGTTTAATTAATTTACTGAAAACAGGCATAACTAACCATTCCTTTAATTAAGAAAATTCATTAGAATCCACCATTATCTTTGAAACTGTTTGAAGTTTAAGATGTTATAACATTACTTTATAAATGTTACATTAATAAAGTTTAAGAAAAATGACACCGTATTAAGTTTAAAATGACAAAAGTAATTTCAGGATTTCTTTTATGTGATGGACACAGTATCCTACCCTCTTACATTTCCCAAGAGACATCTGGACTCAATGCCTCCCAGATTAATACCATTAATTAAAACCAAGTACTATTTACCAATCATGAGTTTGGGTGGATTCTGTTTTGTTTTGTTTTCCCCAAAGGTTTTCATTTGCAGAAAAGAATGGGGAGGGGAGAATAAAAGTCAGTTGCATATGTAAAGTAAAGTAAAAATTAAGCACATTGACTTTGATGAATGTCACTTCATTTTAATGAGCATGAACACATTTCACATTCTTTAATTTTCTTTAGCAACTCAGATTTCATGCTGCCCAGTTTGTCTCCTCCCTTTCCCATATACCTTCATCTCCTCCTAACATGACAAAGGGACTTAAGAAAAGCAAATGAGGATTCCTGTTACGTATGTGTATTTAAACTTGAGGTTAGCTTTACATCACCCACCATAAGGTCATAAATTTTGCCAATCTGCTGACATTTCAGAGTAGTATGTAGCTGTGGTTCTACTAAAGTTGTATGCTTTGTTTTGTAGTGTAAATATAAGCAGTTTAAGTCAAAACAAAAGCTTAAGATTTTAAACTGTGAAAATTTTCCAGAGCTATAAAGATAATAATTTTGTCCACCTAACTACTCTTCAGAATCCTGTTATCTTCCAGTTACACTTGAACTGCAAAGCTCCTGCTCTGTTAATATGGAAAAGAAATTCCTTTGCCTTGGATCTTGAAAAAGAGATTCTATTTTAGAAGGCAAAGAGATTTTGCTCAACTTTTAAATGTTCACAGAGATGTTCCCAAAAAAACGGTGTCAAATATGATATAGTTAAAAGCACCATGATGGAGTAATTTATTATTCAGAAATAGATTTTAAATGACACTAAATGCCAGTTTCTGTTACAGAATGTAAGATGCTTCATCTGTTAAAATACTGGGTGAAAAGAAAAAAACAAAAAACACTTCTGTATGATAACATGGTTTAATAACATTCCCTGAATTGTGCATACAGGCCTGTTCACATGCTGTTGGGAAATATTCAAAAATATGCAAAAACTATCTGGAAGAGGAGTCAAAAGTGAAATTACAAAGTTATCTGAAGTTAGACAACTATACTTAGTGTCTGTACATACTCTGTATAATTAACTATCTGTAAATCATAACAGAAAGTTCCAAGTTTCTGGTTAATTCAGCATTAATGTAGCTGATGAAAATCACTGGAGATTATATAAAGCTGAACATTTGAGAAAAAATGTTCAGTAGTGAAGTCTGCAGTTATTTATTTTTCAGTCTTTGATGGAAGAAAACATATTCGATGTTGGGATTTGTTAGGAAAGCAGAGAGCCATTGTACTACTCCACGATTTCCACTGACTTAAAGAGTCAGTGATAGTGCAACCATATCTCAAATACAGGGTGTCTCTCTTTTCTCTCCACTTTAAGAGGATGCATATACAGAAAACATACACGAAAGATAATAAGGATGATGAAAACGAATCCTTATGAATGCAAAAACTACTGTGAGAAGGATTATATATATATATATATATATATATAAAGGGAATCTTTAGCCTGGAAAGTAGACTGAGATACATAGTTTATGGCAGTCAAGTCACAGATGGCAAGGACAAGGACAGCAATTGTTCATCAAGTTTTTCCTTCCCTATAGAATAAGGGGTGTTAGACGAAACTACCAAAAACCACATTCAAAAACAAAGATAGAGTTCTTTGCACACTGAAGAGCTCAGTTGTGCCCTGGCTGGCTGTTCAGTATTACTGAATTTTATTTAATGTCTAAAAGTAACTGAAGACATTCTTAGAAGAATACATCAAAGGATAGGTATTTAAATTCCTGACCTGCAAATTGTTAGTGATTGTGAGAAAAATCTGGAAAGGTATTTTTATACATGCTATTATCAGAAAAACAGGATAACATGCCAGATAAATCTGTGACTAGACCTAGTGTTCTGTGTGTCATAGTATTAATACTAACAATACCCATAAATGAAATGAACTTAGTAACTATAGTTTAATTTATTCATGAAAATTTGTTGCATCAACATTCAGTGATCTGAAATTGTCACTATAACATGCGAGGAAGCGCTGAACAACTCAAATTTAGGATCAGCCAAAATCTTTGACACAGAGAGGCTGCAATGAGCAATTTCTATTTTTATTTTTTTCTGAGGGAATATTTGCAATCTAGTGCAATCTCAAGCACTAGATTGGACATCCACTGAAGCATCAATTACTTACTTTTTTTTTTTTAATATGAATTCCAATAAAATAAGAACTTCTTGAAAGTAAAAAGCAAAAAACCAACTGTCCAGATGTGTAATATTAACAAGTATAACCTCAGGAATTATCTTGGTCCTGGATTTCTCCCCCTCCCCCCACCCCCCTTTTCACTTTAAAGCATAATGTAATGCCCATAAATCCATTTGGAGTCATGTTTCTTTACCAAAAGATCTGCATCTGCATGAGTTCCATAGGTTGCCATGCTATTTGGTGGGATTAATGACAAAAAAAAAAAACCATGCATGTATAATCAGGGTAATGTGGTAGTACATCTCAGCTTCTGCAGGTCATCATTTATAATTTATGCAATTTGTTCCCTCTTTTTTAATGGCAACATTTTTCATTCAAAGTTGTGTTTCCCTCAGCTGCAAAATGGAGAGTCATTCATTTAATGTATGCAGATAGAAAACAGAAAAGAAGGTCAGACAAATTGCAGCCTTGTATTTTGCAAGAAAACTATAATTCTACACCTTTTTTGAACAAAACACTCAGAAATATACTTCCAAATACTATTTAAACTACAGCAAAAATAGGATTGTGAAAATATTTATCCTATCATTATGTTGAAATAGCTTGAAAAAATAGGGCAATTTTCTTAAAAGTATATGATCACCCAGTGTCTTTTCTGCTTATTTAGCACTAATTTTGGTCTGAAAAGAGAGAAGCAAAATAAAAAAGCTGCGTTGAAAGTAAACAACACAAAGACCAAAAGATCATTTTGATGTGAAAGTGAAAATTCTCAAATCTACTTGTATTTACCATTATAAAAAATATTTTGCAGAAAAATATTAAGTTTTCAATACTAACAAAAAATTAATGACATTAATATAGCAGCAACTATTTCATGAACAAGTTTTTTCCTCCCTTAATGAATTTTTAAGACTCTCCTTCCAAGTGATGTGGAAAGACAGTTCGATATTACCTAAATACACTAAATATCAAAATGCTTGCTTTGATTTTATATTTACATCTATATAAAATACAGGGGATGATTTTACTTTCAGCCTGTATGCCATTAAAGATGATAAATACCTTTTTTAAAAAAAATAGTCTTTAAGCGTTTTAAAGACTATCAGAACTGTCAACTGGCAAAGAAATCGAGTTGGATGCCTACTTCTTACGTTAATATTAGAACATTGTGGAGCAAAGGATATCCATTTCTCTAAAGCACTTTTTAATATGATTGGTTAAAAGTTTTAAACAGAATCTGGACACTTCCATTTCACCAAAAAATAATTAACTCCAGTTTTATAAATAAATTAGTAAATCCAGATATTTATTCATGAATACAAACCAGAGAAGAATGACTCCCCCTGCATCCCTTCACCCTGTTCCCCAACTGTGAGTCTTTCCATGTGACTTCGTATTCAGTAGAACATACTGAATGCACTACAGGACTGTCATCATCTAGAGCCAAGTTCCTCAGTTGTCTCTGCACTGAGTGTTGTTACAAACATAGCTTTGTTGTCTATGCTGAGTGGATGAGCTTTCAGAAATCCAGAGTTTTGGTGATGCTTAGTGACCTTTTGAAAGAAAGGCATATACACTCCTTCAGTGGAAAAGTTCCTTACTTTTTGGTATATCCTATTTAATTACAATGAGATAAAGCAACAAAAGTAAGAAAAGAATACCATGAAAGATGCGTGTTCATTAGACAAAATAAGTTTCTGCACTCCTATTTTTAGAAAAGAATGCATGCTTAAATTTACGGTCTTTAAGAAAGTGGTATCTCTGTACTGTAAAAACTGTTAAGCATTAAAAGTAAAACAAAAACTCTACTGCTTTTGTTTTAAGCTCAATAGAATTTGCATGTTTATTAGCATAGCACTATGACTGCTAGTCAGCAAAACACTGCTTCTGTCAAAATTTTGGATACCAGCCTTTCAAATTTCAGTGGGTACTGTTAATATTCATGACCTGTGACATTTTTGGATGATAGGGCTTGAGTAGTGGTGAATGTGATTGTAAAGTAGCTTCATTTAAAGGTCAAGGTTAAATTGCTGAGTAGAACAGGATGCTGCTAAGCTGGAATTCAACATTTTCATAGTGAGAAAAGACCTTTCACCCATTCCTCACTGTATTTAATTTACTGAAAAAGTGCAGTTCAGCTCAGTTTGCCAAGTGATTCAGATGAACAAAAACAGAAGAAAAATGATAAGAACGTTCAAGATTTTCTAGGATGAAGTATCTCAATAGGCACATGGACTCCAGTGGGCTAGTCACAGAAAGGCTATAAAGGTGCTGTAACAACATGGTCTGGTAATCACTGAAAATACAACCCGGGTAAGTTAAGTTCTGTTTCTGCCTGCTTTAAGGTGAGATACTAAAACAAAATTGCCCAGCTCTCAAGTGAATGTAGTTTTCTAAACACCATCACCTGTGGCAGTCAGTCATATAATGCAATGGTGCAACAATAAATTTCTAAGTATTCCTCCTATTGTATTTTATGAAAAATCTTCATATCAGACTTCAAAGAGTTTAGCTGCTGGAATAAAAGTATCTTTCTCTTCCACCAATGAGTTCATAAATCAAAATCACCAGGAGCATACTGAAGAATGAGCTTTAGCAAACACCTCCACCTTCAATATTGTATGATGTTTGAAAGGAATATTATCATGCACAGAATTTTGTTTTGTTTTCTGGTGTTCTATTGAAAATTTCATTACGCTATGGTACTTTTCAGAATAGATCAAGACTGACTATCTCATTCAAATAGATAATCTGGCTTGCTATTCATGAATGGAGTGAGATAGTTTTTCTCTACTACCTTATTAGTATATATTTAAGGAATCTGGTATAAAATAGTGGTTTTGTTTGTTTGTTTGTTTGTTTGCTTGCTTTTGAAACAGGTATAATTGCAGGGTATTAGAAGGGTCCTTCCTTAAGAGAACAGGATACTTGTGTTGAAATGCCTGGATCTGAAGGGATCCTGAGTTTTCAATATTCCAAATTCAAAAAAACAGCAGAGCCATTAACATTGCTGTCAGGCAGCAAGCAGATAACATCCTGTGAAAAAAGCTCATCTCTTGCTGAGTATAATGTATGTGTTCTGGACTAGAAGATAAAAAATGTGTAGTAGCAGATTGATGGAGTGAATGTCAGAATTCATTTGCTTCACCATGGGCAGAATTGCTGAACTGTTGGAAGAAGCAATTCTGAAGTCAAGTCTCTAATGGACCCTGAACTACAGTGGCAGTTGGACTAGTAACAGATTTTCAGGGTTCTTGGGCACAATGCAACTGAGCTCCCAGCTCCTCCCTCTTCAGAGGGGAAAAGTGGACTGTGAATAACTGAAACAGGATCAGGCAGATGCGGACACCAGTGGCGGGGAAGAGAGAAAGAAGAGAAGCCTCCATTTGTGCTTTCTTAAAAAGTTGTAATATCTTTAATTAAATTTAACAAGTAACTGATAACATGGAAATAATCTATGGAGATTGATTTGATACGACTGATTGATGTTTGAATCTGCTGATTGAGATCAATGTTTGATTAAATGTTCATGATGTTATTTGTAGGTTGCTTTGAGCACCTTAACAGTAGGATCAATTCATTAACTATATTAATGAGGCTACAAAACAGGATGAACACAGTTCATTTGAGAAGAGATTAAAGCAGCAAAATATTTGTTTACCCTTTGTAGAAGCTTTTAAAATACTTTTTTAAGGATTCTGATTTATTACATTATTTTTTGTGGTTTAGTTCTACACATAAAATACATGTATGTTGTTTTGAAAGTAAATCATGACTAGAGTGCTAAACTATAAAATAACATCAAATTGTCTATGCACAATGTTCTATAGATGTTTGGCAATCTCTTTATGAAGCATGCCTTCTTAACCTATTTCAATTACAGAGTATACTTATATTATACTTCTGTGAAGCTTAGCACGATTTTTGCTTTCCTACTGTTTGTATGTCTGAAGAGGATGCCTACGGAAATTAAACACATTCTTTGAATTCATTGTTCACAAGTACAGATAAAACAAAACCAAATAAATGATTAAAAACTTCTACTTTTTATTTTTTTTAATGTGCAACCCCAGATAAAAGTTCATCTGTAAGTATCACTATATAATCTGTAGATTTTCTCCTTCTACCTTACAAAAGTGGTGTTTTGTTTTGAATAAACATTGATGGGGACTTTGCAAATTCTCTGCTGTTGTAGACTTACTTGTTCAGCACTGATCCTCAGAAAATGTGTATGACTTTTTTTTTTTATTATTATAACACCCCTTAGGAAATGTTTTCTAAGAGTAAAAATCTTTCTCAGAGAAAACAGCACCACATGACCCGCTGATTAAAGTTATTTGACATTCTGGTGTTACACAGCTGGTCAAAATAGACATTCAGAAATATGATCTCTCCCCTTGAACCAGGTACATGAAATGTTTCAATATGAAAGTTTTCAATGCATGTTTGTATTATATCCACTATTATGCCTAAAGAATGAAAAATACACATATATCTTGTTTCTTGCCAGTATGCTAATAAGGAAGCAAGATGGATAGGTGTCAGTTGTTGTGTTACCGTGTTTTTGTCATTTATTTGACTAAGTATTATAGCTTAGACTATCCTTGTTTGGTTTGTCTTCAGGAAATATGCAGTTAGTAACACAGAGCACTAACCTAGTTGTTTTTTTATCTCAGGGAACTAGCCAATCATGTGACTGACATTTTATTTGGTTTAGTCAGATTTCTATTTCATTTGTTGTTTTATTAACTAATTATGTCCCAACCAAGGGACTACCTATATAAACTACACAAAGGGTTGTGGGTTTTTGTTTGTTTGTTTTGTTGTTGTTGTTTTAAATGCATCATAGCTTAAATTTCATTGAAGATTTACCATTTACCTACAAGCTCCCAGTTACTTACTGGTAGTATAAGTTTTATTATTTTTCTTGCTTTGTAGCTAGTTCTTTTCCTTCTCCTCTCTTCTCCCGAGCAAAATGTCATGATTTCAAATCAATATATTTTGGAGTCATTCTGCCATGACATGTCAGCAAATGACAGTTTAGCATGTCACTTAAGCTTTACTGACAGGTTTCCTGGGCTGCAGCACTGGTTTAATATGAGAAAATTTTAATTCAGCTTTGTAGCATCACTGCCTAATGCTTTGGGCCCCAGCCAACAATACAGGTCTACTGTTTGAAAGGTTCTATTCAAAAAGTAATTTACTATCAAAGAGACTTATTTTATACATGTGAACTTACTATAGAGAAATTTTAATTACTTAACATATTTCTAACACAAGGAACATCTTTTTTGATCGAATGTTGCGGCCAGTGCTTTCTAACAGATCGTGAAATTTGACACAACTCGTCTTTTCCAACTTCCTCACAGGTATTTCGGAGATCTATACTTTCAGAAAAAGTCTCAAATTTTGATTTAGCAGTTATGTCATCATAACATTTGCCTTTTCTCCATTTCATGAGTTATCAAACACAATTTTTATTGATGCATCTATAAACATCCAGTGCCAACAAATCACAAAAATCCATCAACGGTTCATTTGTATTTGATACCTGATCATTATCTCATTTTGCATCATTTTCTATTAAAGAATAAATTAGAAATGATCAGGTATCCTGCATGACATCCTGATAGATTTTTAGATAAAGTTTGACACCAATATTTTTATGCTAGAAAAATGATGATAAAAAACAAAATCTATGAATGCATTCATTCCTCCCAGAACTGAGGCAATTATTAGAGAGAACGTGTCAAAACTTGATGAATCCTTTGCTTAAATTTGCAGATTATTTATTGTATATTTACCATACAATGCTAGGTCTCTTATCTAAATATTTACATCGTTATTAGCATTTAAGCGTAGAACAGTCTCAATAGCTTTCAGGCAACTGCTCACAATGCTTGAAATTAAATATTTTGTGTCTTTACAAAAGGCAAAGGCATACCATCCTAGCTTCTGAGATAATCAACGCTGCTAACAGACAACTTGTGACTTGCTATCTGCTTGTAATAACATAAATCTGTCTGAAGGATCCAAAGATTTGCTATTTCCATTTCTTTTTGAAATTGGAGGTACGTCTCCCTTCCATCTTTTAAGAAAGCTCATCTTTACTATTTGTAATGGTTATCCTCAAACTGCTTTTCTAAAACCGTGGTTTTGTTGTCAAGCACTGCATTTTAGAATCAATCCCAGATTCAAATACAGAGCTGGCAAAATTTACCTACAAGTTCAGATTTCGGGCATCTTCAAATTTGCCTAGTTTTCTTAAGTGTACTAGTGTACTGCAATAGTTTAGAAACAGATACGTACTTTAAACCACCAATCTTTAAATAAGAAGCTATAGACAGAAGATTACTATTCAAAATACTATTTAAATATCTGTGTGGAAGTTTAGAATAATTTTATTCTAATAAAACTTCAAGTCAACACTGAAGTTAAGAGTAAGATTTTTTTTTTTATTTTTTTTTTTACTATCCTTAGTCTTTCACTTGTTATGTGAACCTTGGGTATCATTTCTACTGTCTTCTCTTTACCATAGTCTAGAGAGACACTAAAAGTCCAAATGACACAATAAATCAATATGTATTTCTAACAATTGTATTAGGCAGTTATTACATAATGTTATAACAACTTAATTAAATGGAAGGAAATAGGAATACAAATCATTATTTAGTTTCCTAATGGGACAGAAAGTATAACAAGTCAGTTTGTTTTCTAACTGGAAACAAAACACATGAAAAAATCGCACTCTTTCTACACTCTACTTAAGAACGAATCATAAGTCCAGTAGGGGAAAAAATCTCATATTAATTGACCTATATTACATTTTTATAGTTGGAGCCCCAACCCACTACTTCCCCTAGCATGAAGGCAATTTATTTAAGGCAATTCATTATCTTTACCATCCAAACTAAATCCCTGTTTTATGTTATTGAAAAAAAAAATTAGTCAAAGATTCATAGATCCACTTAATCATAGAAGCAATACATTTGATAATATATAGGGCATTATTCTTAACAGGTTTAGTCCTGAACTCACAAACATTAAAACCTGTGAATTTTCATTTATTTTAGTGAAACTATTCACATAAATTAACAGGAACATTTTTGTGTTTGCACTGTTTCAATTCCACCTTCATATATGCAATATTCTTGGTGTCAACCACCTAATTTTTATCGCATTTTCTGAGGAAAGGGGAAAGATAAGCAGCTCCCTCCCCCACAATAACTGAACCAATTTTGGAGTGACAGTGCAAGAGCTTTATGCCAATACATGACAAACCTGAAAATGTCTACTGTAAAAACATTTTCATTTCTGTCAATTTAGCATGTATCTTAAGTGGAACTGAGTGAAAATTAAACATAAAAATAAAAAAATAAAAATCATCAATATATTTTAAGACAGGCATGCTGTGAAGCTGTCAAACAAATTATGTTAATTACAGACCATCTCTAATTTTTAGAGCAGAGATTTCTTGTACATCTTCTATACACACTTTGCTTAGTTACATCAAAGGGTAATCACAGAACTAAATAGTAAAAAATATTTCAGGAAAGAGTAAAATTGGGATATGGTGTGAAATATAACTATATTTCTATTAGCATCAATGAAGCACAGAATTTGGTTAGAGTGCTGAACTGGCTTTACAATTGCTCCTGCTTTCCTCTTTTCTGTAACTTCTCTCTTCCTTACTCTCCTGTCACTGCATCGCAGACCTATGCCTCCAAGTCACCCAAAACGCACTTCAGTGTGCATGCACAGTGACTGAATTTAGCCCCAGCCCTTTGAAGTTTTAGCTAGGGTTAATTTCAGGACTATACATAATAACCGCACCCCCCAATTTGATTTGATTTGATAAAGCAAATCAGCACATATTTCTGGCTCATTTGTCAATTCTCAGAAAGTGTTAAAGCCACACACAGAAGATATATAAAAATAAAGACAGGAATGCAGTAATTCTTAAATTTCCTGGACAGGGGGAAAGCAAGCACAGAATAGCAAAGCAGGCATCTGCAGTGGGCACGCTCCTCCTGTGCCAAAGGACACGCATACAGCCGCAAGCAAGTGCAGCTCACTCAGCCAGCCCCAATTCCTCCTTGGCCTATTCCTCCTCCACATCTGCAGAGGGAGGGCAATGAGCATGGTGTCTGCCAGGGTTAACAAATACCCATCTATTTTAGGTAGTTCTGTTCCTGGCATTATGTGTAATGACATCCATGGTAAGCATAGTAGTGCATGTGGGATAGCATAAAAGCTAAATATAATCTTGTATATCGTATATAATAAATTTTACTTTCAAGAAAAATCAACCCTAAAACATCTGTTAGCAGCTTACTAACATGCACCCTGTGGTATTCATTAGTGCAACAATAAAAGAATACCGTACCAAGAACCAAGTGATATGCATAAGTACGTTTGGCTTTATAACTAAAAATCACAAAACTAAAAAACAAAACAAAACAAACACAATGTATTTTGCATCCTTCAGCTCCCCAGCAGATTAAAAGCCTGCCTGAAATCCATTTGAAATTGCATTAACACAGCAGACTTCACAACAGCAGAACAAAGAAGGGCCTTTTCAGCTTGGAGGGCCACGTCCTCAAGGATTGAATATCGGTACAGATCTGCTATGTCAATAGAGCTATCCTGATTTATACCAACTGAAGATTTGACTCAGCATGTACAGAATTAGCTAACCTGCTCCCTGTTGCTGGTGAACTAAGAGAATAATTCTTGGCTCATTTCAACGAATGCTTTTCTTAGTATGACTCCTTAAGTCCTTTTAAAATAGATCTTGCTTTGATTCTGCTATGGGAAATTTCGTTTGACCTATAAAGAAAGTGCACTGACCTCAGACTAAATCTTCTTGTTCCTAATAGGAAACATCAACTGCATCACTCAACAACTGAAAGGCATTTGCTCCATTGTACATAATCCTATTGTTCAGTTGACTAGAGGGGTAATAGATTTTTTTTTTTTTTCATGTTTCCTACAGTATCTAACTGTTCTGGTAGCTCACAAGGAAAGAACTAATTTAGAAAATAAGTAGGGCATGATAATTTCATAAAAAATCTGTTTTCCTTTAGCTATATTTTTTCAACATAGCAATGCCCACAATATTAAATTCATTTTACCCCACTTCTTAAAGCAAAAGAAACAAGTATATATATACACACACGCACTGTAATGAAATCCTTATGCAAACTGTAGAGTCCATACAATTACATTCCAAATTTTGGAAGGGCCTCCCTGCCAATCTTTCCCACTGATCCAGTTCCTCAGCTTTAATAGGTTTCAAGTTTATAACCTCATCAAAGGAGCTTTTTGGGTGGGGACGAACCTTTTGTCTTTAATGCAACATAAACCTTCTAGTATGTCTTTCCTACACAAAATTTTGGAATTGTCCCCTAAGAATACAGCCAAGTCCACAGAGTGAGTACGCCTACATGTCTACAGCTTGTCTCTGTTTTGGTGTACAGTGGGAAGGAGAGAGGTTCAGGTTTCTTCCAGTGTGCCACGGTTCCAAGACCACAGCCCCTCATTTTGTTCTTACTGGGAACTGAGCCTGCGCCAGCTGCAAACCACCCTTGGTATCCACTCAGCGTGTGCAGAGCGCTAGCTGCTGGAGGACCTTGCGTCCACATGCAGAGCTTCAACCTGTTTCCACCTGAAGGAAATACATCTCATGTGCACTCAGAGTATGCTCTGTTGAGTGCTGCAAGGCTTCAAGGTCAAATACAAAGCAAATCTGCACACCCCAGCAAACCAAACTGCTAATGTAGACACACTTTTCATACACCAGTGAATGGATTCAAGTCCAATGGTTTATGATGCTAAAGAGCACAGAAAAGAAGTGCTGATAGAGCAGCACTACAGGTGTTCAATGGCTTATTAGATAATAATAATAATAAGCTAACATTTAATTTTATTTTTTTACTCTTAGCTATATACGTTCAAATATAGGGTACAAAAGACCTTATATGTAAAGAAGCACATTGTAAATAACTTTTCACTGCTCCATATTTGCTAGCACCTTAGTTAACCAGCTTACTATTCTTCCCACAGCAGGTTGATAAATGTTGAACAAATTCTGGCTACCAGAAGCTAGAGTTGTAACCTCTGATCACAGTTAAGACATGTCTCAAAAAGCTCACTATCATCCCTTCCTGGCAGACTGGAAACTTAGATTATAAAGAAATAAACCTTAGTACCTCACCGTATGTCTTTGCCTCATGTATTTATGGATAAATGATATCCTTGTCAGTAATTCTGTTTCACTCTTTGCTCTAAAGGGAAAATTCTCTACAGAAGGTCACAAAAGGTAGCAGGCAATGTCACCTTGTACTTTGGAAGCACTTCCAAAAGGAAAGTCAAGGTTCTGTTCAATTACTCCCTCCTCTCAACCATTCTGAGCACATCAGCATGAGAAGGAAAGAGGTGGGCAGAGATTTTTTCCTTCCCCCTAATCCTTTCCCCTTACTGATTGCCACAAGGTGGCAGAATCCATAAAGGAGAGGAAATTAGGGTGCTGGTATACCTTACATTTTGGAACTGGCATATAGACGCATCTATCTGCTAATTAGAAAACAAACAAATGTAGAAATACATGTTGTTAATTTGATCAGTGTACATTAAATTATTTACTTGTTCACTGAATACTACTATATATGTTGATATATATATATATAAAATATAGTAGAGTCTTCACAATGAGATCTCACTACAGCAGGGGTTTCTTGAATCTTTGATGAGAAGTGGAGAGAAACTGTGTGTGAGAACAACCCAACACTGTTCTATTATTATCTGATACTTTTTATATTTCTATCAATGCAAAAGTGGCAGATCAATGAGATTATACAGCAGCTATGATTGAAAACAGTGTAGGACTTCAGTGTTATAGTTAACACCATGCTACTTTATAATCAAATTATATTAGACATTATACACCTTATTTTAGCAAGCTTTTTTCAGATTTAAAGATGTTTAAAATTGCTTATTTGAGGACACACAACAAACTACAAAATATGCGTAAGAACTAATACATATGAAGTCTAATTCTGTCTGTTTTCCTTCTAAGGAGGCAGCAATGTGCTGACCTACCCATAAAATCTGAAAGAATCACCAAACAGTAAATGCTTCCCCACTTGCTCCTCCTTTATTTACTGCAAGGCATTTAGATCACATTTTTGTGGTGTATATTCTCATCAAGATATACTCTACAGGGGTGAAAAAGAAACTGTTCCTTCAAATCTGCTGTCTTTCATTACATTCTATAATAGCAAAGGTCCAAAGACATAGTATGTAACTGTATCTCCAGTGAATTACTTGAACCCCTCCACACACACACACCATTTTTCTCTACTCAGACATCCTTCAAAAGCACTAATTCCCTGTGTACTACAGCAAAATTCAAGCTATAAGTGTTCATCATTTAAGCTTTAAAAAGTGCAATGTAAACACCTGTTTAAGTTGATAGCCATCTGCTTTCTTACAAAATCAAAATCTTAATAACATGGAATTAACAGAAGAAAAGCGAGACCTGAACTCTGAGCAGTATACAGTAAGCTCAGAGTTACCAAAAAAAGAAATATATATATATATATATTTTTTTTTTTTTCAATGAATCATTCACATCCTCCATTATTTTCTGCCCATCTATCTGGACTGATACCCCATCAACATCCAGTTGCTCCTTATGGGACTTTGACAAGTGAAAGACAATTGAAGATTATTTAGGATTTTGCCCACACTAAAGGAATTTTAGGAAAGCATTGATTTGCCTTTTCTGGATGGAGAGGCATATGTGAAATAAATTGGATCAGATGACAGAATGCATAAAAATCATAGCAAACTTCCAATACTATCCCTAATTTATGCTAACATTGGTCATTAGAGAACTGAAAGACACTAGTAACATTCCCATCAGGAGAGGAGAAATTTCCTCTGTTAAGTTAGGTGGCTTTATATTAAGACAATTAGAGATCGTTGAACTGAAGCAAAGTATTTTCTTTTGAAAATACTCAAATTGCTTTTGCTCCAATACAAAATCTTAATTTGGGTACTTGACTCCCCCCGGTTGTCATCTAGGTTCCTTCATCCAGCTAAGTCTAAACTCTCCATTACCCAAAGTAACAATAAGCAGCCCATAAATGTGGAATATAGAAATGAATACGATGCATCTAAACACATATCCCCAAAAATACTTTAAGCAAATTGATTTTTTCAATTTAAAATACCTACTGCAAAATAACCTTCCTTACCCTAGCAGCGTCTCAGTGAAGAAAAATATATAATTTATATTATATAAAATATATATAAAATAATATATATAATATATAATTATATAATATATAATTATATATATAATTATAATATTATATATATATTATATATATATATAAATATATAATTATTGCATTCTAAACTAATGTGTAGCTTTTCAGTGGAAAATATATTCCTAAATTATCTATATAATTTTGTTTAATTTACGTGCCAGCTGAATTTCTCTGTGTCCTAATCTGTTGGGTTTGTGATCTACACTTAGCCATTAACACCATTTAACAGTTGTTAAATAGTATAATCACCTGTTGTTATCTTGATGTAGATTCAATTCCAGTGTTAATTGCTTTCAATGTGCTGCTCATAAACCCATCCCTTGCTATATTCTCTGTGCTGTAGTTGGAAGGGAGGTAAAGTGAAATGGACTGTACGCACCTCAGTAGGAAAATTTAATTTAATGGAAAAAGCTATATATGTAGAAGAGTTATGAATTGAATATTGATGCAGTCCAATTTTGAAACATCACAAGAATTACAAGGCCAGTTTAGGGTGACCTTTGAGAACAGGAGCTTGGTTTCAAGCCAGCAATAAAATTGCCCATCTGCTTTTCAGTGATCATACTGCCTATAAGCAGGTGAGCACACCTTCATGCCTAGAACATTTCAGACAGAAATGTTTAAATTTGCTTGACAGAAATTAACAGGCTAAACTAGAAATATAACTAGTCTTGTATTATTTCCTTCCATTTCTTTAAAGCTTGTCAACACCAGCAAGTTGTTATACTTACTGTTGGGTAGTCTAATGGTGGAGTCTCCAGGCAAGTCTGTGTCATGACTGGTACCTGCGCTAGCACTGCAACAGCAAAACTACTCCAGGGAAGAGCAGGACTACCAGGTCAACTCTAAATCTTTATTTTCCCCATGCCTTTCTAATACAACACAGCTGGACAATTGTTCTTTTTCTCTTGGCTACTATGCAGGAAGTAACAGCCCTTCATTAAAGCTCGATTTGTTGGTAGTTTGTTTCATTTGGGGGGGCGGGGGGAGAGGGCGGACAGCAGTGGCTGGGAACAGACTACCTGCTCTTCCTTCATGGTCTTGAGAAACTACTACAGCCACCGCACTTCCCAGTTTTGCCATCAAGGAGTTTTGATGCAGGAGGATAGAAAAATGCAGTCTATGTCCAAAAGATTGAAAGAAGCACTGACAGTCTCTCAGGACATAAATCTTCCAACCCAGTTACACTCACCCCTGGCCCTCTACTCCACACATCACGTCATTCCCTCCAGAGGACAATTTTATCTCTTAGTTAAGTTAAAGTTTGTTTCTGTAGAATCTCACCTTTAAATCACTGGACTAGAAGTGGGGATTTAAAGTGAGTGGTCACAACATCATTTTCTAAGACAAAAGTCTTCTTAAATTTTCAGAGAGATTAATCATTTTGTGTATATAGCTATGATTACACAATATAATGAAATATTTGGAAGTTTACACTTCCAGTGCTCACATCTGTGCCATTCCTGTCAATTTTCTGATCCTTATGTAGAAATCAGATTTAATCACAGCAGAATTAACTATTAAAAGCACATCCCTTGACAAAATACAGTTCGGGAAATTTTCCTTTTTTAAACAGAAAAAAAAAAAAACATAGACATGTTGATTATATGCATAAAAAAAAACATACTAAGAAACATACCAACACAATTTCTAAAAAAAAAAAAAAGTTAATTAAAAAAAAAACTGCCAATACCTCCTAGCATACCTTTGCCAAATTAAAAACATATGCAGAAAAAAGAATAAAAAAAAATGAAAAAAAGCGTTTCCATATATAAGCTACTCAAGTAATTTCTCAATTGCTATAAAGAAAAGGACAATTTCTACTTTCCCTTGTCATGTTCTTATTTTCTATGATAAACAGAGCATTCAAACTTAAAGGATAAAATCTTGAATGAACAACAATACAAATAAAATATTCCTGCAAAATTAAGAACTAACAAGCAAAACAATTCTCAAATTTATTCAATAAATACTTTATGAAAATTATTCCCATTGCTTAGTTATTGTTGCTGCTGAGTATTATTTCCATCTCTGTAGTTTTCCATGACTTTAAAACAAAGAAATAGGTTTCTGGACTAAACAAGAAATAGATCAGACCTCACAGAGAAAAGTAATTTCATAAAAAAGTTTCATTTATTTGAAGTTTTTCCTACTTGAGGAAGAGTAAAAATATTTGAGAAGCCTCACTAAAAGCAAAACTAAACATCTGGAGAAAGCAGACTTTGTCAGAAGTATATTCTGCTGAAATTCTGTCGGATTTGTAGTAGAGAATTCTCCCTTGCTCTAATAGAATTTAAAGAATATATGTGAAAACAGAACATATGCAATTGCTGTAAAGAAATATTTGTCATATGTATTGAGCACTATTAATATACCTAAATTCTAACACTGTCAGAATTGCATTCCTCTGCATATAGAAAATTATTATATTATCTTTCCTTATAAAGCAGGAGCACAGCACTTGTGACTATCAATTCAATGGAAGTCCAATCATAGTAACATGCTATAAAAAGATCTAGGAGGGAACAGTAAGAATAAGATTTGCCTGGAATTTCTCATCGGTTATATTTTTTTCAGTGCAAAACTGAACTTATGATTAAACTAAAAATCTCTTTTCAACATCTGCACAGCTGTATGTCAGACAATACACTTAAACCTGTCAAATTCATAAATCTTTCTAAGAGAAAAATTCATTTCCAAAACACTTTGAGGATAATAATCCAATAATCCAATGTCCTCTTTTGAGGACAATATTTGTAAATAAATGCAATTAACGTGTATGTGCACATATGTGCCATGTCATTCTTATACCAAATATCTAAAAAAGAAGGAAAGAAGGACAGAGACAGAAAGAAGGACAGAGGCAGAAAAACACTTTCGCTGGACTGGCATCTATAATTTTCCATAATATATGTATGCTATTAAAATTATGATCATCTGTAAATATCTTCTAAATAGCTACATTTGCCAGACCAATAAAAATGGGGTATCATCATAATTAAGTGTCTAGCCCCATGTTAAACACATACAACTCAAAGTATCTATATATTGATTTTAGATAATTTACAGCTCTAGGTAATTGCAAACCTAGATTCCAAGTTGCCAATAATAGCAGAGTAATGAATTTTAAATTTCTTGTATAATCAAACTACCTTTTGCTTTAGCTTCAATTCCAGACATTAAGGTAACCCCCAAAATACGTTTTTAATTGTTCCATATTGCATGAAGAGAACAGACTTCATTACTTTTCAAACTAGTGTGTCAATATTTATTTAAAATAAGTTTACAGTTGTCAAGACAGTCGTTGAAGAAGAGTCCAGAACTCAGAAACTGTAAACCTTATTGCTCAGTGTAGGTGCTCTTGTTAGTGATTTCCTGGACTCCTGCAGAAATTCCAGTTTCATTAGGAGGGCCCAGCAATGAGATGGGATGCTGTGATGAGACAAGAAATACAAGAAATACATTCACAGAAATACTGAAGGGAAACAAGCACTGTTTGAAAGTGCAAATGGTTTTAATTATCCTGTGAGTCTTTTTTTTTTTTTTTTCCCACTAAAGATTTACTGTCCATCGCCTGAAAGCAAATACAAAGAAACAGTACATAACAAGCTGAAGTATTGTCTTGTTTCTCACACAAATCAGCACCATTTACTATGGGTAGAGGGCTGAAATCAGAAGTAAAAGGTGCAAAAGGGAAGAAAAAGAAGAAAAAAAAAAAAGCACCCCCTTTCATTTGAAGTATATTGATATCTCAGTAAAGAATTATTCCCAACAACCTCAATGTAAAATATGCGATCCCATTAACACGATTTACTTTATATGGGTAATCAATAAGTTATCTATCAAAACACAGTTTTACTGCATTCAGTCCAAAATATTACTCAGTTGCATACTACTATATTTCTTCTAAAATGTTGCAGAACCGAAGTCATTACACGTACATGTCACCTATCAGACAACAAAAAGTAGATAACATGTCTAATATAAAAGGAAACAATGTTGAAATTCTTGTCCAGATTTTAAATCAATACATTCAAATACCAAAAGAACAGATTTGTTACACTGCTTGCAGAACAACAAAGGACCTATAACCTTAAAATCCTTGGCCATAACAACCCATTCCACTAGGAATGACACTCCCTTTCAGAAATTTTTGTAAGAAGCCATGACCGTGTTGTTTGCTGTGGGGCCTCCATGCTGCACTTGGACAATGCCAGTACAATGGAAAGCAACAGGAAATTATCACACAAGCATGATCATGTATATACATTTTTTTACAAATGTTGATTTATCTTTCCTTTTTTCCTCCACCTTCACCACCATATTTTTTTAAATAATTTATATTCTCCTGTTCCTCAAACACACACACAAAAACCTAAAGCCCTTCTAATTTAAATGGAGTTTCAGTTCTTGTGTAAAGGAGAATGGCCGACCAGCACTGTTAAACAGTCTTTATATTGCACAGATGTGGATGGCATTTTATAACACCTTCTTTATGAGACTGTTGATTGAAAATTTTATGACCTGAGTACTGTTTCTTGTTACATTATTAGAGCTTATTGTTGATTTATTTTCATATAGTGTTGCCAAACTACATTTTAGGTGTATTAAATTCATGTTTTCATTCCTTTTCAACTGTGGTCTTCTGATTATACCACATAGATGCACTATTACATACAAACTGTTGGACCTCAGCCCCCAAAACACCACAGGGTTTTTAAAGGTTTTCCATCAAGCTGAGAGTGAAAGGCAGACACAAGCAAAATGGAGCAGTACTACTGTCAGACACTGGCAGCGCAGAGAAACACAGACAGATAGATAACAGATAGTAAGGTACTAAGTACCCTACAATTTATTGAAGCAAATAGAGGAGAGTTGAGTGGCAAATTACCTACACTGTTCACAAACCAGCAGGCTACCCTGTTTGCCAGCCATCCAAATTGTTTCTGGGTAATTTGGCACATTTCTACTTTGTTGTGCTATTTCTTATGGAATGACTTCAAGTTTTGATAATTCCCTGTTGTGCGAGATCTTTCCAAACAGTAGCAAAACTTCTGAGAATGATGGTAAGAACAGTGAAATACATGGAAATTATTAGCTAATCATTGAAAGTAATATGAAATCAGACAGATATGGAGCTATTGTAAGGGAATTAAAAATATATTAAATACCAAATTAAAAACAAACAACAAAAAAAAAGCAATTTCTTCCTAACACAGCTGAGGAGAGTACTGCCTTTAAGAACAGAGTATAAGAAATTAGTCAAGAAAGTGATATGACAAACAAATACTTATTTTGCATACTGAGTAAGTGTGAAGCAAATCAAAGATCCATGGAAGAAAAAAAATACAAGTTACTTTTGAAGTGTTGTCTTCTTTCCTCTTGAAAACATAAAAGGTAATTTCTTTAAAATTATAGCAAGGACACTGTTGTTCACAAAGTCAAACATGCAGGAAAAGGAATTCAATAGCAATTTTAGACCTGCTGATAATTCTCAGCACCAACCTAATACAGGGTTTTAGTCTGAGAAATGAAAGTAGACTATAGTAAAATTATATGATTGATTCCTTTCTGTGCCTAATATCGTGCATATATACACACACATTACATACGTACACGTGCTCTGTATGTGTATATATTCTAGTTAGTTAAGCCTCTTCATAGCAAAGAAAGATATAGAGTCTTACCAACTGCTGAGACAGGAAAGTGGCAGTGATTGTAGCATGCTGTGAGAGATCAAGGGGTCTAACAAAGGCAGGAAAACATAACAGAACAGGGAACCTAAGTTACCCCCCACCTGGGCTGAGCAATTGTCGCATTCAGTTGTGATTCTGGGACTGAATTTCTAGCTGTTATCAATGAGAACTACACGAAGCAAGCAGTCCAGGACACCGCAAGAGGAAAATAAACTCCAGGCACTGGTCCAAGGCAGCATGTAGGACCCGGCTTAAAACACACCTGAAGAGCCACTCAGTACCCATGACGATGTATGTACCTGGAGCACCTGCTTACATGAGCAACAACCTAAATAAACTACAGTGGTGCTTAATTTAAAATGAGAAAATGTACTAAATAAATAACGGCTCTTTCAAAAAGAAGAAAGGCCATGTAAAAGTTTAAGATACTCAGACACAGAACAGAGTGTATTTATGGACACGACAGCATAGGTCCAATGGAAATGCATTCCACCTGTCTAAAAAGGTTTACAATGACGATAAAAGATACTCTTTCCAGAAAACCACGTAAAAAAGCTTTAAGAAGACATATTTTGCAGCAGATGAAGTTATGTCTAAATCAAGTAATAGAGGAATACAACTGTTGACAGCTAAAATGTAAACACTGGGCTAGCCCAAAGGGATCTGAGAGAAGCAACTTGGAAAAGACATGGAAATTAATAAACAATCATTTTTCTCACACATCAGGAACACAACCTTGCTAGAGTCTGGAGGGTGAACAGATGATGAAATTAAAAAAAAAATAAATAAATTCTCAGAGAAGAGGAGCTGGCCAAGCCGCTTTCCATCATTTATCGGCAGTCCTGGCTATCAGGGAAGGTCCCAGTGGACTGGCGGCTACCGAATGTGACGCCCATCTACAAGAAGGGCCGGAAGGTAGACCCGGGGAACTATAGGCCTGTTAGTTTGACGTCAGTGCCAGGGAAGCTCATGGAGCAGATTATCTTGAGTGTCATCACGTGGCACTTGCAGGGCAACCAGGCGATCAGGCCCAGTCAGCATGGGTTTATGAAGGGCAGGTCCTGCTTGACAAACCTGATCTCCTTCTACGACAAAGTGACATGCTTAGTGGATGAGGGAAAGGCTGTGGATGTGGTCTACCTTGACTTCAGTAAGGCTTTTGACACCGTTTCCCACAACATTCTCCTCAAAAAACTGGCTGCTCATGGCTTGGACTGGCGTACGCTTCGTTGGGTTAAAAACTGGCTGGATAGCCAGGCCCAAAGAGTTGTGGTGAATGGAGTCAAATCCAGTTGGAGGCCAGTTACTAGTGGAGTCCCCCAGGGCTCAGTACTGGGGCCAGTCCTCTTCAATATCTTTATCGATGATCTGGATGAGGGGACTGAGTGCACCCTCAGTAAGTTTGCAGACAACACCAAGTTAGGTGCATGTGTCGATCTGCTCAAGGGTAGGAAGGTTCTGCAGGAGGATCTGGATAGGCTGGACCGATGGGCTGAGGTCAACTGCATGAAGTTCAACAAGGCCAAGTGCCGGGTCCTGCACCTGGGGCGCAACAACCCCAAGCAGCGCTACAGGCTTGGAGATGAGTGGTTGGAAAGCTGCCTGGCGGAGAAGGACCTGGGAGTACTGGTTGATAGTCGGCTGAATATGAGCCAGCAGTGTGCTCAGGTGGCCAAGAAGGCCAACAGCATCCTGGCTTGTATAAGAAGCAGTGTGGCCAGCAGGTCTAGGGAAGTGATTGTCCCCCTGTACTCGGCTCTGGTGAGGCCGCACCTCGAGTACTGCGTTCAGTTTTGGGCCCCTCGCTACAAGAAGGACATGGAGGTGCTCGAGAGAGTCCAGAGAAGGGCGACGAGGCTGGTGAGGGGTCTGGAGAACAAGTCTTACGAGGAGCGGCTGAGGGAGCTGGGATTGTTCAGCCTGGAGAAGAGGAAGCTCAGGGGCGACCTTATCGCTCTCTACAGGTACCTTAAAGGAGGCTGTAGAGAGGTGGAGGTTGGTCTATTCTCCCACGTGCCTGGTGACAGGACAAGGGGGAATGGGCTAAAGTTGTGCCACAGGAGGTTTAGGTTGGATATTAGGAAGAACTTCTTTACTGAAAGGGTTGTTAGGCATTGGAATAGGCTGCCCAGGGAAGTGGTTGAGTCACCATCCCTGGAGGTCTTTAAGAGACGTTTAGATGTTGAGCTTAGTGATATGGTTTAGTGGAGGACTTGTTAGTATTAGGTAAGAGGTTGGACTGGGTGATCTTGGAGGTCTCTTCCAACCTAGACGATTCTGTGATTCTGTGATCCTTATGGGTCCCTTTCAACTCGGGATATTCTATGAGTCTATGAAAGTTGAATTAGCTGCTCTCAAAAGTCATTGGCTTTGAACTGGAAGTTGAATCATTCATATCCAAAAAAAAAAAAAAAAAGTGTCTTTTTTTTTTTCATTGAGAACCTTTAAAACACTTTCTTTTAGCATTCCCAAATCAAACATTTCAACTCTATCAAATTAAAACTTTCTCTTTCCCAAGCAGTTCATCATTACACAGCATCTTCACTTCTATCAGAGCTTCATGGTAATTCAAAAGCCTCTTGTCCATATCCTTGACTGATGAGGCAGCCCTGCCATTTTCCTAGGCTCTAAAGCCAGCCAGCAGGATTTGCTGCCACATTGGACAAATTAGCCAAAGTGCAAGTGACAGCACATGAGGCTCCTATTTATACAGACAGTTTTTGTCCTTTCCAAAGGATCATTTCATTCCATTATTTGGAGGGGCAGGAGGGAGAGAATGTTTCAAGTGTTAGCCACTTCAACCACTCCTCTAGATCAAATAAGCCCTTTTGTTATAGTATTTCCCATGGTCACATTTTCTTGGCATTTCTTAGTAGACTTCGTGCTCTACATACATGTAGAATCTAAAACTGGCACAAGACCGTTTCACCTCTGTAGTTGTGAACCAATGAGAACAATTATTTCTTGTCAGATACAGCTAATGAATGATCCTGACTCCAAAATTATCTATCACTTTTGCACAAGCATGACATTGCTTGTGGGGTTGTTCCCACAGCTTCCCCTGCCCAGGAAACGTTATGGATAACAATTACAATTAAGTGATTGAAAATAGTAACAATGAAACAAATAGCCCCAAACTGTGCTTATTCTAAACCTGTTTGCTAAAGAGGAAGCTGGCCATCAATGAGATTAAGCAGAAACCAGGGAATTGCAAAGAGACTTTTGGAACAAAACATGAGTACAGCACTGTGTACATCCTCATTAGCTGGATTTTTAATTTATTCTTTTACAGATATTTTTTTTTTAAATCATTTTTAGAAAGGTTATTTTAGAGCCCAGTCTTCTCTTTCATGGTGTATGCAGCCACTCTTTACCTTTATTCCATTTGTTCCATTAATAATCTTTTATCCCATTTTACTATCTAAGCTTTTAGCAAAGACATTCAATAATATGAGATCCAAGAAAGAACCAACCTGAATACCCCTTATAATTCTTTCAATATAAATTCAAAATATTGATAAACATTCCCTAATAAGTTTTTCATTAAGTTATTGAAACATATATTAATCTATTTTTCTGGGAACAATGAGACAATGCTTGTTAAGAATCTTCTGCCATTTCAAATATTTCAGCAAGTGTCAGAAACACAACTAAATTGATAACAAGACGGACTGTTATAATTTTCACATTCCCATTGGACCTAAGATTTCCAGCTAGAGGTTAAGATCCTAATATTTTAAGTGTTATACACGTATAGAGCAAACAAGAGGAAAAAAAAAAAAAAAAGGACAAGGCATGGATACAGAAAGATGCACAGGAAAAAAGAAAGAGCAATTATCCATGTAACAGGCAGCTGTTGCACTGCCTGAATAATGTAACAGTTGTGAAGCCTGTTGAAATACAGGAAAATGATGGAATACCAGCCACAAAACCTGGATATTGGTATTATTCTCACATTTACCATGTAAGCATAACATATCTAAACTACTCTAAAGAATTTAAATGTTTGTTTTTTTTTATTTATATTTTTGTTAATTACTTTCAGATACTTTCCATCTTTAGATAACTTGGATTTGAATAAAATATTTCAGAAAATACTTAAAATACAACAGATGCATTTAGAATAGGTTAAAGAAGGATATTTTCATCTTCTTTTTGAATTCCTTCTCATTTTGGCTTGCTTTTAACTTGTTTGATATTCTGGCTCTGAAAAAAAAAAAAAAAATCCTTGCCCTGAGCATAAGAGCTTTGCCCCCTGTTTCTCTCAAAGATGAGATTATGAAAAACAGATGATATCATTTATGCTACTGATCCTGGCAACTCTACAGAAGTCAGAATACTAAAATATTTTCCATAGAAAACAGACTGAAGCATTGTATCTGCCTTTTTCTGTGTAAACTAAGTATTGTATTGTATAGTGTCTTTCAGAAAGAGGTAATCCAAATCACTTTTCAGATTTCATCTCCAAAACCACAGTAGATTTGGAAGAAGGAAAGAGCACTGTTTTTCCTACCAATTTCTCTGTATGGGTGGTAGTGAGTCCTTGATTCTCATTAACATGTTTACAGGATTAACTGTTTATGCGTTGCATTACAAATTTCACATACGCAACAGAGGAGATACAATTTTCTGTTATTGACTTGTCTACATTTCATGAATGGGTTTGCTTACAGTCAAGTAAAACACTAAACTTCTCACCTGCAGCAAAGTGGCTCTCCAAGAGCATGCTAATGCAGCAGTGACCAAACTGTCTCAGATAGCTCAGTTCTCAGGCAGAAATAAGGTAATATTTCTAAGTCAACTTGGGCTGGAAGTTTACAAGTGTTTACCCAGACTTGACAGAAACCTCACCTAGAAGAGATTTTTGCCCTAGATCAGTATTTCTCTGTTTATGCCCTACAGGAGAGAAGCTGTTTAAAGGATGAGCTCTCACAAGTGTCTGCATAGCTCATGGTGTGAGCTGATAGATCACAGAAGCCATGCTGACACTAGAGAAGAGAGCAAATCTATTCACAGGGCAGACTGCTGTTCAAACCACTGCCCTGCCCATCCTCACCCTGCAGTTCACTGCTCCATTGACCGGTGGGAGTTGGATAGCCCATGCATCTGCTGATCCTCAGATCACTGCACAAACCAAATAAAAAGTTTTTCTCTCTTTTCCTGCATTGTCTCCATCAAACAAAAAAAATCAAACAAACAAACAAAAAAAAGTTATCTTTTTCATGCTGTTAATTTCAGAGATCCACAGACAGGAAAGCACAAAAATCTATGATGAGTAGTTGACAGCACCTTCTGACACAGCCCCATTGGAAAAGCCAATGCATTATCCATCCATCTACACCCTGAAGAGCTCCCAGTGGATAAAAGCAAATTCAAAAGCACTCAGTTCAAAGAAAGCAAAAGCCTATACCCACCACAGTTCAAACCTCCCATTTCAATTCAGGACTCCCACCTCACACTTATAATCTGTTTGGAAGCTGTCCGTTGCAATCCAAGCCTTTCTAACTCTTATTAGGGCAATTAGCCTATGTTACTGCAAAATTAATCATCTTTAAAGACAGGAGGCAGGGTAGGGGCAAGAAGGTGGGAAAAATCAACAAAGAAAGTAGTTGGAATTACTCTAACAATCTGAGAACATTCACAATGCATTTCTAATATGGACTGCTAGCTTTTTATTCTTTGTGTTCTTATTCCATCTTAGCATTACCAATGAACTTTACAATTTACGGCTTCCTTCTAAGTCTCATTTAGTTGCTGTTATTTGTATTCTGAAGCATTGTAAGTGCCCTGCCAAACTCTAACTGCAATTAGTCTTTCATTTAATCATTAGGATTTTTCTCCGAGTTGTCATTGGCTGCCCTTTCAGCCATCTGAGGGTATTGCTACATATCAGGCTTGAACTTTCATCATTTCAAATAAACATAGTTTGAGTGAAACTAGATTTCTGATGTACCCACAAGACTGAACTTAGTCTTCCATGTAACTTCATTAAAAGGAAGTATCAGCAGTTCATATGCTTAAACTATTACTTTCTTCCTTTGGACCATATTCAAGAATTTCTGTATAGAGCTCTGCACATTTTTTGGTGACTAATCTTGGTGGAAGGCTTACATACCAAGCTTGTATCTGGGTGTTGGCGGAAAACACATCAGTTTTGGGTTGGACAACGTTCTGTCCCTCAGCCGCAAGAGCTAATTTGGCACTTGTTTATAGAGATTTGCTTCATATGCCCTGTTTCTCCTGCTCTGCACCAGAAGCTTTCTTTACATCAAGAACAGATGAATTCTCAGCAAGTGTAAAATCAATGCAAATTTCAAAGATAAATGCTGCAGACTTCTAGCTATGCCTAATCAATAGAAACATCAAAAATAGTTTGGAGTTATCAGGTATACCCAAGGCTGCTGTTCTCACAATAATCAAGTATCACCCCCTCAAAACCACTTCCCCTCTTTTTTTTTTTTTTTTTGACATCTCTTAGCATTTGACAGAAATTGAGTCCTATCCTGTATACCAGCACACACACAAAGCCACTGTATGTATGACTGGGTTTCTATTGCAATTTCTTCTCAAAGGGGAAAGGGTGGTTAAAAATCATAGCACTGGTGTCAAGATGTATATGTACATAATGAATTTTATAAAAATACATTATTTCTTAATTTTTTCTATAAGGGTAAGCTAGATTTATAAACTATCAGATAAATTGCTAATAATGAGCAATTTAGTTGAAATTATTTATAATTCATGGCATGACAATTTGTGGCTTTTGTAACTTATTCAGATCCTTTGTTTTACTAAAAACAGTGTTATTACAAATATACACTGAGTTTAACCAACCAATGGCATACATTAAGGAGGGTACAGAATATATTACTGCCATTCTTGAGAAGACTTCCATTATAGTTTCTCCCATTCTGGTGCTTATCTGGGACAGCAGTTCAGCTAATAGATGCAACAGAACTATCCAAAGTACTTTTATTAAGGATTATTTTTAATAAAGATTAAACTGTCTCTTTTACTGCTAGGGTAGCACACTCTTCAGAAAAATGACATTATAAACTCCTCGCTTCATATTTCTTACTCCACAAAACCACTGATTGACTACCACATTTCACAGTTCTGTTACACTGTCAAGCAGTTTTCACTTTATAGTTCTCCTGAATGCTATTACCTACATTTATATGTTTCTATTACTTGGACTTGGCTCCCTCTTTGCTCTGAAGCTGTAGATTTCACTTGCTGGAATATCTGGTCCAGTTCTAGCTGGTTCACCTTTGGAAAAAAAGTAATCTTAAAGGACTTATTTGGCTAGAACATATTGCAATACTACCAAAAAAGGACGTCAAAAATTTAGAGTTTTCAAGTACTAACAAGCTAGTGGAGGTACAATAATCTAGTTCAGCTTTACTAGTAAAATTAATATGCCCTTTGCCTATTGCTTAAATACAACACTATGTCACAGCACGTTAAATAACTACTTAAGAAATCACATTTTCCAATTAGCTTTTTAGATAGGAAAAATAGTCATAATATTTTCTAAAGAGGAAAAAAACTGTTTCTTTGTGGATTTTTTTTTTTAACTTTCATGCTGTAATTTGCAGCTGACATTGCCTTTTTTTTTATATATATAATTTACATTTGTTCAGCTTGTAGATCAATTTCAAGGGGGTGGGGGGCTGAAATCCATGTCATTCAGCCATTTGCTGGTGGATTTCACAGCTATTTTAACAATTTATTTGATCTTCTCTTTGAGTCACGAATCTGAAGTTACTTCAAAACCTCAGCTTCTCAAAAAGTAATATACCAGCTCATAAATGCCAAAGGAAAAATCTGTCACTGCTGAACATACATTTCAAACCTTCGTACAAGTTTCATCCATTTAGTTTATCTGGTAAAAAACACTGGGAGAACAGTCATCTCATGTAACTTAGGCTACTGAATTAGAGCTACATAGATTTACACTTGGTACATATTCAGCTAAATAAAAAAAAAAAAAACTTACAGAGAAAATCATGTGTTGTTAAAAACAAACAAAAATCAATGATGTGCCTGATGCAGCTCATTAACTTTTTTTGAGCTATTACATATTCCAATTATAATAAAAGACTAAGAGAATATGCCTTGGAGTTGATGCACCCACTAAGGGGTCCAAAGAGCTGTTCTCTTTTACAGACGCCCAGAACAAATGCCCTTACAGAATTCTGTGCATGCATGTGCTACAGCATTGCTTTAAAGCAAAAAAAACAATTACCTTTACCCAATGACACATACCTTCAAAAGGAATATACATTATAAACTTACAGTTTCATTTTATGCCTTGGGACCTTGCTTTCTTTCCGTTTGCCTTTACACATACATACAATGCATCTGCACACAGACGTACACATATATGTATGCTGGCATCTTTATATTTTGAACGTTCTTACCCATAGCTTGGTAACAAGGTCATGTAAACCTAATGTAACACTCTAGAAGTAGGAAAAGGAGCAAAATGTAGATGATGTGGAAACTTAAATGAACATATCTTTTATTTTAAGGAACAAAAAAAATCTAAGGCTAATATGAAAAATAAATACTACGTATGTCTGTACATAGTGCAAACCAGGGGTTTCAGTTTGATTTCACTATATTCAGCCCCCTCCTCCCATCATCTGAAAATCTAGTATTCTAAATAGTACGTACACATCACAATAACTTGGATGCAAAGTTACTGATGTGTAAAATCACTGGCGCATCAGTGAAATGAAAAAGCAAAATCACATACAACTGTACAAACAAATGAAGAGAAGCTCATTGAGGTCCATCCTGGTAAGTCTTCAGCCCCAACAGATGTATAAAATAGATCCCTTATTGCAAAGATAGCCTAGAAAAAGTTTTTGTTATTGTACAGCAGCATATTTCCAATAAGGTTGTCTGCCTCATTCAAATAACAAATCCATTTTTGTCAATCTTTTAAATTTTTTCTCTTTGGCATATGGAATAGTTGCAATTCATCACCTTTACTTAGTTATCTGACACGCACATTGATCTATCCTGATCTCCCAGCTAGGATCTCTCTTCTCTACTGTAACAAAAGAATAATGGACAAAGCTGCTGAAAACTCGATTACAGCTGAAATTAGAGAAAGAGAGAGAAAATTTATATTGCTCCTTTACTGACCTGCTGCATATAATGAATGGCATCAATAAATCCAAGGAAAGAAGTGATAGAAGTGATAGACTCTCTCCAACATGGGATTCACAAGCTATACAAGTTATGCAGCTTCTAATAAAATCATTCACTAACTCAAATCCACTACCACAAAACAAAGTCAGTAGATCATGTGTATGATGATTGTGCAAAGTTTCATGTCTCTCAAAAATAAAGCATTTCTGAAGAGGTATCCCTACAAGGTCCTGACTGCAGTTCTCAAGTATTTCACATAGGAGATACACTACAGTAATGCTGTAAGAAGCATTTCCAGCCATAATGAAGATTTAACGTTACTTTAACAGCTATATATCTCTGCAATTCCTGTCTGCCCATTGTGCAGCTCACTAGTAAGACCAGCCCCCCAGCTGGACAAAGCCTTGAGCTCCAGAGCCCCTCTTAGACTTAACTAATCAAAATAAATCTGTGGGCTTTTAAAATAAAACAACAAGCAAGACTTTAGTAGACTGTTAACTACCATAACTACCATTTCAATGCACACAAACTCACAGAACCAGGGCAGGCCCTTGTTTCCAACTACTCACATGTTTTCTGAGTTTTATCAAACCCTGCCTAGGCCTTTTCCTTTCAAGTTCCTCTGCCCAGCTTCTCTGTGGCGTGAGGGGCTGCTCCTCATCCCTTTCAGTACTTTCTCTGCCCTGACACCTTAGGCTCCTGCCTGTTTAACCCTGCGGTCCCTCTTTCCCTGGAGCTGCCTCCTTTACTTTCCAAGGCAAGGAGCAGTCTTCCCCATCCCGTGGAAACAATCCTCTCCAGTGGTTCAGCCAAATCATTTCTTAAACTAGTAACACAAACTTAAAATAAACAGATGCAAGAGATGTCTATCATATAGGGTTGAAGCATTTCAGACCATGAATCAGAATTTGTCTGGGAAAGCCTTGATGCCAAGGTTTGTAGCATCTTTTTACTGAGCAGGAGTTCTCTGCCCAAGCCTAGTGCTATTCATCCAGTTCATAGCCTGATCCAGGCAGGTATCTCTTCTATGGGGATATCCCGACAAGCTGAAGACTGCAAATAGATGCTGCATGACGAAATCGGCATTTTGCACCACTAAGTAAGGCTATGCAACGGGAAGGGACTGCTGTCAGCCCTCTACTGTTGCTGTAAAGAGTAAGGTATAAATAGCCCACCCTGATGCTGCAGAGTGCACACAATTTTATTTTTCCTGCAGTTCTCTCCGTCTCTTCATCTCAGGACAGTGGCTTTTTTACATGGCTTTTACATGGCTCCATCGGTTTCTAAAATCTTCTAAGTCAGTATTTTATATTCCTTGTCTCCAAAGATACTGTCATGAGCCTAACAGAACTAGCACTTAGTCACATTGTCCATTTTCCATTCTACTTTCCCTTTTCACCTTTCAAAAACACTGTTGCATTTACTGCTAACACTGTGAGGGACCCTTTATCATTATTATTCCATAGAGTTTGACTGCCTGTAGGCTGCCTAAGGGCTAGACTGTCAGGTTGCCTGGGTTATCCTTTCTTCCAGAATACAGTTAAATCAGAAGTACATTATAAAGGAAGTGCTAAATATTTTGAATAGACAGAATTAAAAGTGGATGCACAGGGCTATAAGAAAACATTTTACCTTGGGGTATAAGCAAGTACCAAAGTTGCTGCTAAAGACCCTTTTCTCCTCAAAATGGAGCAAATGGCCTTTTATGAATTGCAAGCAGAAGAAATCCTCGCAGGCACCTTCATAAGCAAGAGTGGCAAATGTCCATGGGGTGGACACAGATCTCCTGACACTGCCAATGATCTGCATTCATGGCAATATGCTACCATACAATGGAAATCCTTCCTAGCAAAGTAGCAAAGTATATGTTGAGGCTCCTTATGCGTGCATGCGTTTGTGTCTGCACACTTAACACTGGGGGACTAGGTCAATATTGCTGTGTCCTGCTAGGAAAGGTTTTAAGAGTCAGTCACCCATTAGGAACCACCCAGCCTCCAACTGTTTCATTATTCATTTTGTATCCCATTTCAATCAATACCCAGAAATGCCCTGTATGTGTTAATCCATTCAGATGGCAGTCACAATGTTCTTGTCAGTATGTAGGTTGATGCATAAGATTCAATGGATAGAGGCATTTCACCTTGAACTGTGCACACCAACTCCACCCAGGGGGAAGCAGTTGAAAAAGAGCTGGAGTTCTAGCTGTTGGTAAACTGAACTTTTATTTCATTTAACCCAGAAACAGAGAAAACTACAGGATAAAACACATGAAACTAACAGACATATTCCATTCTGCAGCTATGGTTATTTTCATACCTACTGTTAGTAATCCACTTTTGCTGTGAAATGGAAGTTTGTCAGCTGTCACAGATGTGTGAGATGTATTTTTTTTTCTTGCAGCTTTATGTCTTGTCTGTGCTTGTGATGCTACACTCTTTAATTATATAATTATGGAATTCTTTTTTAATGGTTGCCTCATCTACCAATGGGAATAAAATTGTCTTAGAGTAAATCAGAGCTGTGTAGCAGTAAAAACAAACCACCAACATTCTTTGCTGTTAAGGATGATGGTTATTCCTGATGAGGATGACAGTTACAAGCAAAGAGAAACTAAAATGGAAGAAAGGAGTGGGAAAAATATGACTACAGTTCAGTTCAAAGTGAAGGATGCTTTTGAGAACTGGATTCTACTCTGTCATCCTTAGAGACTGCTGTGTAAATTTAGGAAAGTCACTGAAATAAACTGAAAAATTGGCTACTATTTGTTCATTTGCTTAGAGGACAACACAAAACCTTGATATGCAGCTGCTGAATTTTCTCAACAGAAAGTTATGTTAATGCAAGCTGATTTTTTAATTGATGTGTAGGGTGTTGACAATGTGAAGTAAAGTGAGATGTGGTCACATTTTTGGTGATTCCAGAATGGGGGTCCAAATAATTAAAAAAAATCTGCTTGTGTTCTTATTGCTTCACATAACTGACAGCAAAACACAAATAATTATACTAGTTTGACATATAAAGTTGTTATAACAATGAGTGAATATATTTTGAAGTGGTCATATATTAGACACCAGACACAGTACCAAAGACTCCTGAAGAAATTCAGAATTCCACCTTGAGAGAAGGATGTAAAGAGCAGACTAGAAATAAAAACATATTGACGTAGGAAGGATAAACAAGAATTATCAAAGAGCTTCCTCTTAAATCTACGTTATACCTCAAGTAATGTAAAAGAAAAAATATACTTGTTGAAAATTGTATCATAACATAAATACTTCAGGAAACCTTAAGTCTAGCTTTGCCTTTTGAGCACGCAAATTTGCATTTTGTGTACAACTGAATAAGAGCATTCCCAGTGGAAAAGGCATGGAATCTTGATTGTATGAAGCCGCCAGGAGCCGGCAGCCCTCGCGAGGGAGGCTGACGAGGTGTAGGCGGAGCCAGCAGCACCCCCTCCCCAGCCGTTCAAAAGCAGCCCATAGGGAGCGCGAGTGACCAGGACGGGCAACAGGGCGTGGTACGTCAGAAGGGCAGGGCATGGCAGTTTGTTTGGCAGTTCGTGCAGGCAGGGCGAGCAGGGAGGGCCCCTCGCCGCTCTTTTGCAGTGGTCTTTCCCTTCGGTACCTGTAACCTTCCTGTGAGGAACCTGGCCATGGTATCAACCAGGCAGAAAACCATGGCCTCCGCAGCTCCTGCAGCCTCTCCAGCCGCAGTCACCCATGTGGCTACTCAGACGGAGGGCTCGGGGAAACACACCGCCATCCAGGTCTTGGGCTGCAGGGTGCGCCCGAGTCCTCTGTCCGTATCCGACAGCAGCAGCGAGCAGTATGCCTGTGGGAGGTGTGCCCAGATTGAAGAGCTGCTCAAACAGGTAGCGGAGCTTCGGGAAGAGGTGAGCAGGCTCAGGAGCATCAGGGAGTCAGAGAGGGAAACTGACTGGTGGAAGTGTACTCTACCCTCTCTGAGGCAGACTCACGAGCCTGCCATAATAGCACAGGTGTCTCATGCTACGCAGAAGACAAAAGTTCCCTCATCCCACCAGGCAGTAGGGCAAGACCTAGGCCAAGGGGGGGAATGGTGGCAGGTTCGTGTTCGGGGTGGTAGGCAAGCCCTGTCCCTGACCACCTCACCTTCCCATCTACTCTTATATAACAGGTATGAGGGTCTAGAACATGACAATCAGAACAACGAAGTAGACGAAAGCCTGTCCCAGTTGGAGAGGATGCCTAAGGCAAGGCAACCTATTCCCTGCATTGCTACATCAACTGTCAGAAAAGAAAGAAGGGTTATTGTCATGGGGGACTCCCTTTTGAAAGGGACAGAGGGCCCAATATGCCGACCAGACCCAACCCACAGGGAAGTCTGTTGCCTCCCTGGGGCTCGGGTGAGAGACTTCACTAGGAAAGTCAAGTGCCTGGTACGGCCCACCAACTACTACCCGCTACTGGTCTTTCAGGCTGGTAATGACGAGGTAGCAACGAGAAGTCCGAGAGTGATCAAAAGGGACTTTAGGGCGACTACTTAAAGGATCAGGGGCACAGGTTGTGTCTGACTCTGTCCTTCCGATAGGGGGGAATCGATGCTAACAAGCAGACTCATCACATTAACACTTGGCTTCGGGACTGGTGCAACCGCCAGAATTTCAGGTTTTTCGATCACGGGAAGTTCTACGTGACACCGGGCCTGCTGGCACCAGATGGGATGCACCTCTCTCAGAGAGGGGTGAGGATTTTTGCTCAGGAGTTGGCAGGGCTGATAGATAGGGCTTTAAACTAGAGTCGAAGGGGGAAGGGGATAAAACCAGGCACGCTGGTGATGAGGATGAGCTAAGGGATGGTGCGCTAGAATCAGAGGGACTGTGTCCTAGTGAGGTCCTTCGGTCAGCTCCACAAGGTGCTGCGTGTAGGGAGGTGCATTTGAAGTGCTTCTGCACAAACGCACGCAGTATGAGGAATAAAATGGATGAGCTAGAAGTCTTGGCCCAGTCCCGCAGCTACGATGTCATCGGCATAAGCGAAACCTGGTGGGATGAGTCCTGTGGCTGGTGTGTTGCAATAGATGGTTACAGGCTCTTCAGGAGGGACAGGCAGGGTAGGCGAGGTGGCGGGGTGGCAATGTATGTGAAGTATGGGCTGGACTGTGTGGAAATTCAAGTTGGCAATGGCAAAGCTGAGAGCCTCTGGGTAAGGATTAAGGGACGAACAAATAAAGGGAATGTTGTTGTGGGAGTCTATTACAGACCACCTGGCCAGGACAACAACGCCGATGAATTATTCTTTGCAGAACTAAGAGATGCCTCAAGATCAACTCCCCTTGTCCTTATGGGGGATTTCAACTTGCCAGACGTCAACTGGGATCACCACACGGCTGACATGAGCAAGTCCAGGAGGTCCATAAAGCACCTAGATGATAAATTCTTGGTGCAGGTGCTAAGAGAGCCAACTAGGAAAGGTGCCCTCCTAGATCTGTTGCTGGACAACAGAGAGGGTCTTGTGGGGGACGTGGCAATTGGCGGCCGTCTCGGTCATAGTGACCATGAAGTGGTTGAGTTTAGAATTTATGGTGACAGAAGGAAAACTGCCACCAAAACTTCAGCCCTGGATATGGGGAAAGCAGACTTCAGGCTGCTCAGGGAACTCTTCAACAAGGTCCCCTGGGAAACTGCTTTTGAAGGCACTGGCGTCCACCAGTGCTGGTCAATCTATAAGCACTGCCTCCTAAAAGCACAAGATCAGGCGATTCCAATATATCGGAAGTCAGGCAGGCGGGGCAGAAGGCCAGCCTGGCTGACCAGGGATCTTCTGCTGGAGCTTAGGCGAAAAAAGAAAGTGTACGGCTGCTGGAAGGAGGGTCAGGCAATGAGGAAGGAATACAGGGGTGCTGTTTGTGTTTGTAGGGAGAAAATTTGTGTGGCCAAAGCCCAACTAGAGTTGAAGCTGGCCATGTCTGTGGGAGACAATAAAAAAGTTCTTTTTAGATATGTGAACAGAAAAAGGAGAACCAAAGAAAACATAGGTCCGCTACTAGATGGGGAAGGTCTCCTCACAGACAATGACATAGGCAAAGCAGAGATGTTTAACGCCTTCTTTGCCTCTGTCTTCAACACTGATGATGGGCTTCGGGACCCAGAGTACCCTGAGCTGGAGGACCATGACGGTGGGAAGGACAAACTCCCAACCGACCCTGAACGTGTGCGGGATTTGCTGCTCCACCTGGATCCATACAAGTCCATGGGTCCGGACAGAATTCATCCCAGGGTGCTTAAAGAGCTGGCTGACGTCATCACAGGACCTCTCTCAATTATTTTTCAACGATCTTGGGAATCTGGAGAGGTCCCAGTAGACTGGAAGGTGGCAAATGTTGTGCCAATTTTCAAGAAGGGTAAGGAAGAAGACCCTAGCAATTACAGGCCTGTCAGTCTCACGTCAGTGCCTGGTAAAATTATGGAAAGGATGATCCTTGAGGTTATTGAAGCACACCTGGGGGACAATGCAGTCATTGGTCCCAGCCAACATGGGTTCATGGGGGGTAGGTCCTGCCTAACAAATTTGATTTCTTTTTATGATAAGATCACCCATCAAGGGAAACCAGCTGATGTGATCTTTTTGGACTTCAGCAAAGCTTTTGACGCGGTTTCCCATAGGATCCTACTGGACAAAATGTCCAGCATACAGCTAAACAAAAACATCATACGATGGGTGAGCAATTGGCTGACGGGCAGGGCTCAAAGGGTTGTGGTAAATGGGGCCACATCTGGCTGGCGGATGGTCACTAGTGGGGTCCCTCAAGGCTCCATTTTAGGGCCAGTCCTCTTCAATGTTTTTATAAATGATTTGGATGTAGAACTAGAAGGTGTTTTGAGCAAATTTGCCGATGACACCTGTTGAGGTTTAACCCGGCCAGCAGCTAAACACCACACAGCCGTTCGCTCACCCTCCCCCCTCCCTCTCTGGGATGGGGGAGAGAAACAGGAAAGTGAAGCCTGTGAGTTGAGATAAAGACAGTTTATTAAGACAGGAAAATAATAACAATAATAATAATAATAATAGTAGTACTAATAATAATGTGTACGAAACAAGTGATGCACAGTGCAATTGCTCACCACCTGTTGACCAATGCCCAGCCTATTCCTGAGCAGCCGCCCCCCCCACCCCACCCCCCCTCTCGGCTAGCCACCTCTATATATTGTTTAGCATGACGTCAGATGGTATGGAATACCCGTTTGGCCAGTTTGGGTCAGCTGTCCTGGGTCTGTCCCCTCCCAGCTCCTGTTGCACCCCTAGCCTGCTCGCTGGCAGGACAGAGCAAGAAGCTGAAAAGTCCTTGGCTTGGTGTAAGCACTGCTCTGCAACAATTAAAACATCAGCATGTTATCAGCGCTCTTCTCATCCTAATCCAAAACATAGCACCCTACCAGCTACTAGGAGGAAAATTAACTCTGCCCTAACTGAAACCAGGACAACGCCAAACTTGGAGGAGTTGTGGACTCGGATGAGGGTGGAAAGGCCTTGCAGAGAGATCTGGACAGACTGGAGAGCTGGGCGATCACCAACCACATGAAGTTTAACAAAAGCAATTGCCAAGTCCTGCACCTGGGATGGGGCAACCCTGGCTATATGTACAGACTGGGCAACGAGATGCAGGAGAGCAGCCCCACAGAGAAGGATCTGGGGGTTGTGGTTGACAGCAAGCTGAATATGAGCCAGCAGTGTGCCCTGGCAGCCAGGAGGACCAACCGTATCCTGGGATGCATCAAGCACGGCATTGCTAGTCGGTCGAGGGAAGTGATTGTCCTGCTCTACTCTGCGCTGGTGCGGCCTCACCTCGAGTACTGTGTGCAGTTCTGGGCACCACAGTACAAAAAGGACATTAAACTGTTGGAGAGTGTCCAGAGGAGGGCGACGAAGATGGTGAAGGGCCTAGAGGGGAAGACATATGAGGAGTGGCTGAGGTCACTGGGCCTGTTCAGCCTGGAGAAGAGGCTGAGGGGGGACCTCATCGCAGTTTACAACTTCCTCGCGAGGGGGAGTGGAGAGGCAGGTGACCTATTCTCCGTTATCACCAGTGATAGGACTCGCGGGAACGGTGTTAGGCTGAGGCAGGGGAGGTTTAGGCTGGACATCAGGAAGAGGTTCTTCACCGAGAGGGTGGTTGCACACTGGAACAGGCTCCCCAGGGAAGTAGTCACTGCACGAAGCCTGTCTGAATTTAAGAAGCGATTGGACTGTGCACTTAGTCACATGGTCTAAACTTTTGGGCAGACCTGTGCAGTGCCAGGAGTTGGACTTGATGATCCTTATGGGTCCCTTCCAACTGGGGATATTCTATGATTCTATGAATTTGTTTTGCTTTAGGTACTAGTTACCTGTAACCACACTACACGGACAGTACAAAGCATATTTTCTTCTGCTGTTCAATGAAATGTATAATTGCCTATATGCAAGGTGTCTAAGTACAGGACTACCTTTTTCATTTATCTAACTGTTCTTGTTTGTGCTCTTTACTCATTGCCATTTTGGTATGGTGGTAGAGGGTGGCAGCTGAGCTGTCCTTGAAACAGGAAGATGTTTCTTGTAAATTCATCCAAGAGGCGAAGTTTTAATAGATTAATTAAACTTGTCAAACTCTTTAAAAGCATTTTTCCCCAAAGTAATTTATCACCTATGAAGTAATGAACTAAAGTGCAGTAGCTAATTACCTGCAGAACATGAGAAATACAGAGCATTCCACTGTAGGGTTACCCTGTTGCATTAGCCTGTGAATCTGAAAAATAACCTATCATAATGTAAGAGATGCATTAAGGAGAGATCTTTAACTAAGGCAAGCTCTTCCAAAAATAATCATAGTAGAAGTTTTTTTTTTTTTTAGTAGACACCCAAGTATTTTCTAACACTATACCATTTATAATTTAATCTAAACGTTATTGCTTGTGAGAAGCACTCTGATAGCTTTGTAATTTCATCTACAGTAGATATATAGAAATGTCAGGTTATATATCTGTGTCTCCTGCACCTTGGTTCTAGCCCTAACACCCTTTGAGGAACCATAATCCATTTTGTTTCTGAATGCATTCATTGTTACCTTTTTATTCAGCCTATTCCTGGAAAGAAAACTTGACCATAGAAAATCAAAACATAGCCAGAGTACCTGTGCTATTTGAGAGTGGCATATTTGAGCTATAAAACCTTGCCCCACAGAAAACAGAAAATCAACCAAACTGAAAAATTGCCACCAAAAAATGCAGAATACAGTCTTCTTACCAATCCTCTCACCAACTGAACTCATTTAAGCCAGCCATACTGTTTCAGCGACCAGTATAGTTGACAGCGTTAAGATGTCAGCATGGAGCACACAGCTAAGTTCTCCTACCACATGAATATTTAGGATTTGCAAGTGGTTCAAGGTAACAAAGAGGCTTAAAGCTAAAAAGACAAGTGTGACTCAATAAGGATTTGGTTAAAGAGTAAAATCAGGACTCATCTGTCTATCACTTGCTTCTCATTAAGTATAATGTTAAAAGATGTGCATGTAACATAGGTGTTGTGGTTTAACCCGGCTGGCAGCTAAACACCACACAGCCGTTCGCTCACCCTCCCCCCTCCCTCTCTGGGATGGGGGAGAGAAACGGGAAAGTGAAGCCTGTGAGTTGAGATAAAGACAGTTTATTAAGACAGGAAAATAATAATAACAATAATAATAATAATAGTGATAATGGTAATAGTATTAACAATAATAATGTGTAAGAAACAAGTGATGCACAATGCAATTGCTCACCACCCGCTGACCGATGCCCAGCCTATTCCCGAGCAGCCGGCCCCCCCACCCCGGCCAGCCACCCCTATATATTGTTTAGCATGACATCAGATGGTATGGAATACCCCTTTGGCCAGTTTGGGTCAGCTGTCCTGGGTCTGTCCCCTCCCAGCTCCTGCTGCACCCCCAGCCTGCTCGCTGGCAGGACAGAGCAAGAAGCCGAAAAGTCCTTGGCCTGGTGTAAACACTGCTCTGCAACAATTAAAACATCAGCATGTTATCAGCGCTCTTCTCATCCTAATCCAAAACATAGCACCCTACCAGCTACTATGAGCTACTTAACTCTGTCCTAACTGGAACCAGGACAGATATCCACCCCTTATTCCATACCATTTATGTCATGCTCAGGTTACACTCTGTCCAATACATTCTAATTAATCACCATTTTCATCTATGATATATAGCAATCATGGTAGTGATGACATACATTATTATATAATAATTAACATACTACAATTCAACTCATGGGCTATTCTCACCCAGTATCAAATCCCCTTGAGGTACACACCGGACCTCCCCATTCTTTTGCATTACCCACCAAGTGCATCCAGGTCCCTGAGCAAAAGCAATTCCACGAATGGGTTTGCCTTTTCCTGAGGCAGGAGTAGCCCAGACTGTTTTACCCAGCATGTTTCTTACGTGCACTACAGGAACTTTATCCCCTTCTACAGTGCGTAACAGGTTTGATTGGGCAGGTCCAGCTCGGTTGGCAGATCCCCTGGTATTGACTAACCAGGTGGCCTTTGCCAAATGTGTATCCCAATTTTTGAATGTCCCAGCACCCATTGCTTTCAGTGTAGTCTTCAACAGTCCATTGTATCGTTCAACTTTTCCAGAGGCTGGTGCATGATAGGGGATGTGATACACCCACTCAATACCATGTTCTTTGGCCCAAGTGTCTATAAGGTTGTTTCGGAAATGAGTCCCGTTGTCTGACTCAATTCTCTCTGGGGTGCCATGTCGCCATAAGACTTGCTTTTCAAGGCCCAGGATAGTGTTCCGGGCGGTGGCATGGGGCACAGGATATGTTTCCAGCCATCCGGTGGTTGCTTCCACCATTGTAAGTACGTGGCGCTTGCCGTTGCGGGTTTGAGGGAGTGTGATGTAATCAATCTGCCAGGCCTCTCCATATTTATATTTCAGCCATCGTCCTCCATACCAAAGAGGTTTTGACCGTTTGGCTTGCTTGATTGCAGCACATGTTTCACAGTCATGAATAACCTGTGCTATAGTGTCCATGGTCAGGTCCACCCCTCGATCACGAGCCCATCTGTAGGTTGCATCTCTACCTTGATGGCCTGAGGTGTCATGGGCCCATCGGGCTATAAATAATTCACCTTTATGTTGCCAGTCCAGGTCCACCTGAGCCACTTCAATCTTAGCAGCCTGATCCACCTGCTGGTTGTTTTGGTGTTCTTCAGTAGCCCGATTCTTGGGCACATGAGCATCTACATGGCGTACCTTTACAACCAGGTTCTCTACCCGGGCAGCAATATCTTGCCACAATGCCGCAGCCCAGATGGGCTTGCCCCTGCGCTGCCAGTTGTTCTGCTTCCATTGCTGTAACCACCCCCACAGGGCATTTGCTACCATCCATGAATCAGTATAGAGATAGAGAACTGGCCACTTTTCTCGTTCAGCAATATCTAAAGCCAGCTGAATGGCTTTTACTTCTGCAAACTGACTCGATTCACCTTCTCCCTCAGCAGCTTCTGCAACTCGTCGTGTAGGACTCCATACAGCAGCTTTCCATCTCCGATGCTTTCCCACAATACGACAGGACCCGTCAGTGAACAAGGCATATTTCTTCTCATTTTCTGGTAGCTTGTTGTACAGGGGGGCTTCTTCAGCACGAACCACCTCCTCCTCTGGTGATATCCCAAAGTATTTGCCTTCTGGCCAGTCCATAATCACCTCCAAGATTCCTGGGCGACTGGGGTTTCCTATTCGAGCCCGCTGAGTAATCAGTGCAACCCACTTGCTCCATGTAGCATCAGTTGCATGATGCGTAGAGGGGACCCTTCCTTTGAACATCCAGCCTAGTACCGGCAGTCGGGGTGCCAGGAGGAGCTGCGCTTCAGTACCGACCACTTCCGAAGCAGATCGAACTCCTTCATATGCTGCCAATATCTCCTTTTCAGTTGGAGTATAGCGGGCTTCAGATCCTCTGTATCCCCGACTCCAAAACCCCAGGGGTCGACCTCGAGTTTCCCCAGGTTCTTTCTGCCAGAGGCTCCAGGTGGGACCATTCTCTCCGGCTGCGGTGTAGAGCACATTCTTTACATCTGGTCCTGTTCGGACTGGCCCGAGGGCTACTGCATGAACTATTTCCTGCTTAATTTGTTCAAAGGCTTGTCGTTGCTCAGGGCCCCATTCAAAAGCATTCTTCTTACGGGTTACTTGGTAGAGCGGGTTTACAATCAGACTGTAATTTGGAATATGCATTCTCCAAAACCCCACGACACCTAGGAAAGTTTGTGTTTCTTTTTTGCTAGTTGGTGGAGACATAGCTGTTATTTTGTTGATCACATCCATTGGGATTTGACGGCGTCCATCTTGCCATTTTATTCCTAAAAACTGGATCTCTCGTGCAGGTCCTTTAACTTTATTCTGTTTTATGGCAAAACCAGCCTTCAGAAGGATTTGGACTATTTTCTTCCCTTTCTCGAAAACTTCTTCTGCAGTGTCACCCCACACAATGATGTCATCGATGTACTGCAGGTGTTCAGGAGCTTCCCCCTGCTCCAGCGCAGACTGGATCAGTCCATGGCAAATGGTAGGGCTGTGTTTCCACCCCTGGGGCAGCCGATTCCAAGTATATTGGACTCCCCTCCAAGTGAAAGCAAACTGTGGCCTGCACTGTGCTGCTAGAGGGATGGAGAAAAATGCATTAGCGATATCAATTGTGGCATACCACTTGGCTGCCTTTGATTCCAGTTCATACTGGAGTTCTAGCATGTCCGGCACTGCAGCACTCAGTGGTGGCGTGACTTCGTTCAGGCCACGATAGTCCACTGTTAGTCTCCACTCACCATTAGACTTTCGCACTGGCCATATGGGACTATTAAAAGGTGAATGAGTCTTGCTGATCACTCCTTGGCTCTCCAGTTGACGAATTAGCTTATGGATGGGACTCAGGGAGTCTCGGTTGGTGCGATATTGCCGCCGGTGCACCGTTGTGGTAGCGATCGGCACTTGCTGTTCTTCAACCCTCAGCAACCCCACAACAGAAGGGTCCTCTGAGAGACCAGGCAAGGTAGACAACTGTTTAATGTCCTCTGTCTCCAAAGCAGCTATGCCAAAAGCCCAGCGGAACCCTTTTGGGTCCTTGAAATATCCTCTTCTAAGATAGTCTATGCCAAGGATGCACGGAGCATCTGGGCCAGTCACAATACGGTGCTTTTGCCACTCATTACCGGTTAGACTCACTTCAGCCTCCAATACAGTTAACTGCTGGGATCCCCCCGTCACACCATAAATACAGATGGGCTCTGGCCCTTTATAGCTTGATGGCATTAGAGTACATTGTGCACCGGTGTCTACCAAAGCCTTATACTTCTGTGCGTCTGACGTGCCAGGCCATCGAATCCACACAGTCCAATAAACTCGATTGTCCCTTTCCTCCCCCTGGCTGGAGGCAGGGCCCCTCTAGTCCTGGTCAGAATCTTCATTTCTGTGTTTAAAGGACTGCCTGCTGGAAGTTGGAGCAGCAAACCTTTCAGAGAACTCCTTTTTCCCAATTGTTTTCCTTTGCAATTCACGTACCCGTGCCTCTAGGGTCGCAGTAGATTTTCCATCCCATTTTCTCATGTCCTCTCCATGGTCACGTAGGTAAAACCACAGGGTGGCGCGGTGTGTGTGCCCACCATATTGTCTTCCTTGCATAGATGAACGTTTACCCCTAATAGCTGAGACACTGGTTTGTACAGGTGGGGAGGAAAATAAACTCTCTTTAAGTTGGTGGATCTCTTCAGAAAGTTTCTCCAAGGTATTCTCTTTTAGCTGGTGGACACTGGTTCGTTCAGGTGAAGGGGAAGATAATCTTTCTTCAAGTTGGTGGATCTTTTCAGAAAGTTTCTCCAAAGCATTCTCTTTTAGCTGGTGGACACTGGTTCGTTCAGGTGAAGGGGAAGATAATCTTTCTTCAAGTTGGTGGATCTTTTCAGAAAGTTTCTCCAAAGCATTCTCTTTTAGCTGGTGGACACTGGTTCGTTCAGGTGAAGGGGAAGATAATCTTTCTTCAAGTTGGTGGATCTTTTCAGAAAGTTTCTCTAAAGCATTCTCTTTTAGCTGGTGGACACTGGTTCGTTCAGGTGGAGGGGAAGATAAATTCTCTTTAAGTTGGTGGACCTCTTCAGAGAGTTTCTCCACAGCTGAGACACAGGCCTTTAGGGAAGAGGAGAGATTTCCTTCGTACTGCCGGAGTATTTTAGTCACTTCATTCACTGTGGGATTCTCCTCCGTTTTCCAGGCTAGCATTGCCAATGAGCTGGCATATGATGATGGGGCACTCTGTACAAACTTCCGCCACATGGGTAGTGTACACCGGACTGCATCTGGATCTGCGGATGTTTGTGCGTCGTCTAGGTCCTTATAAATTACTTCCCGTACGGCCAATTCCCTCAGGTACTGAATTCCCCTCTCCATGGTGGTCCATTTGCTTGGTAAACATACAAGTTCTTCCTTGAAGAGATACCTTTCCTTCACAGCTGACAGGAGACGCCTCCAGAGGCTGCGAGATTGTGCTCCATCTCCAATTGCTTTGTCAATGCATGCGTCCCTAGCAAGGGATCCCAGCCGCCTGGCTTCCTTGCCCTCCAATTCCACATAATTGGCTCCCGTGTCCCAGCACCGGAGCAGCCAGGTGACAAGCTGCTCGCCTATACAGCGACCAAAATCTTTTCGCACATCTCGTAGCTCACGCTGGTATAGAGTCCGGGTAATTACTGTTGATTTTTCGACATCCTCATCCTCATCTTCAGTCTTCTGCACCTTTGATGGCCGGTGTAGAGTCCGGGTAGTTACTGTTGATTTTCCGACATCCTCATCCTCATCTTCAGTCTCCTGCACCTTTGATGGCTGGTATGGAGTCCGGGTAGTTACTGTTGATTTTTCGCCATCCTCATCCTCATCTTCAGTCTCCTGCACCTTTGATGGCCCAGCCTCGTCTTCACTACGCCCAGACTTAGCAGAAGACTGTCTGCGTTTTAAACGACCTGAGCCTCTATACCATTTTTTCACCTTGTCTACAGGGGCAACTTGCACTGCTACAGCTCGTTTCTCTGACCCAGCCACAGGGTCTGCCACAGGGGTTGGAATACCCTCTGCGGGGTCAACTTGCACTGCTACAGCTCGCTTCTCTGACCCAGACGCAGGGTCTGCCACAGGGGTTGGAACTGGAGCGGCTGCAGGAGCTGGAGCTGGAGTAGCTGCAGGAGCTGGAACTGGAGCGGCTGCAGGAGCTGGAGCGGCTGCAGGAGCTGGAGCTGGAGCGGCTGCAGGAGCTGGAGCTGGAGCGGCTGCAGGAGCTGCAGCTGGAACGGCTGCAGGAGCTGGAGCTAGGTTGCTAATAGCATCAATTGCAGCTCGATAGGCACAAGCCAGACCCCAGCACGCTACAGTGATTTGTGTCACTTTGGAACTGCCAGAGTCATGACACCTTTTTTTCAAGCATTCTGCCAGCTTTTTAGGATTTTGCAGTTGTTCAGGGGTGAATGTCCAAAACACTGGAGGTGACCACTGCTCTAGAAACCTGCCCATATCCTCCCACACTCCCTGCCACTCGCAACTATCCCGCCTCAAGACAGATCTCCGGATGAGATTCCTAAGTAGTTGTTTAACCCTCCACAAAATCTGAAGCGCATTCAGGAGACATAACAACAAGAGCAGGCTGGTCTGAGTATCCCAAGGATATTCAACATCTCGGAGAACCACCGTAACTAACTCGGGGGATAAGAGGGTGGTGGTGAAGGAGAAAGGGAGAGTGAACAGGTAGGGAAACATGTCTTCCCCTGTCCCCTTCACAGATTGGCTCCCTAACGAAAACAGGCAATAGGTGTAATTGCTAATAGTTTCCGAGATATGGGTTCCAAAGTATAGAGTCGATGTCAGTGCTGAGTACAAATACCAGGTTAAAGTCATGACCAGATATCTCACCATTTCATAAGCCATTGCTACACCGCACAGTACCATAACAATCTTAAACCAGGGCCCGGAAAGGATAAACAGTGCAACAGGGAGCACATACAGAAAGTAACGCACCATAAAACTCAATTTGGAATACAGGTACAGCAGACTGGAGATTAAGGCAATCAACATCGTGACTAGCAACTATTAAGCAGGTCCAATACTTATACCAATTTTAGTTTAACACACTCTGGTCAGATTTGTCGATATCTCAACCCTTCGGGCCCCACGTTGGGCGCCAAAAAGACTGTTGTGGTTTAACCCGGCTGGCAGCTAAACACCACACAGCCGTTCGCTCACCCTCCCCCCTCCCTCTCTGGGATGGGGGAGAGAAACGGGAAAGTGAAGCCTGTGAGTTGAGATAAAGACAGTTTATTAAGACAGGAAAATAATAATAACAATAATAATAATAATAGTGATAATGGTAATAGTATTAACAATAATAATGTGTAAGAAACAAGTGATGCACAATGCAATTGCTCACCACCCGCTGACCGATGCCCAGCCTATTCCCGAGCAGCCGGCCCCCCCACCCCGGCCAGCCACCCCTATATATTGTTTAGCATGACGTCAGATGGTATGGAATACCCCTTTGGCCAGTTTGGGTCAGCTGTCCTGGGTCTGTCCCCTCCCAGCTCCTGCTGCACCCCCAGCCTGCTCGCTGGCAGGACAGAGCAAGAAGCCGAAAAGTCCTTGGCCTGGTGTAAACACTGCTCTGCAACAATTAAAACATCAGCATGTTATCAGCGCTCTTCTCATCCTAATCCAAAACATAGCACCCTACCAGCTACTATGAGCTACTTAACTCTGTCCTAACTGGAACCAGGACAATAGGGCTGGCACTATGAAATAAGAACATCCGTCACTTTACGTATTTTTGCTGTGATGTGAATTAGCAATCAAATGAAAATTAAGTCTATTAGAGATTTTACTTTTTAGCTTACTTTTCAGTAATTATGTCAAAGGTGCTGTGCTTTTTTTTTCCTAAAAGAATTTTTTTACTGATGCTCGGCCTGCTCATGTAACTGACACATGTTTTACCTGGGCCAATAAAAAAGGTTGCTCCTAAAGACGGTGCTTCATTTTTCATGTTTTTCTACATGCCTAATTTCATTATTAACAAATTAGACAACAAGACAAACTTTAAAATTTGATATAAGCTTCTGCTCTACCTTACAGAATGTACTTGTGGAAGCTTTTTATTTAAATGTGTATTTTACCCAGTATCCAGTACAGAATAGTAATGCTCAAATGATACATATATATACATATATATATTTTTTTCACTATGTTCCATCGCATACCTACTCAAACTGGTATTTCCTCGCATTTCCAACTAGTTTATGTTGCCTTTTTTTCATTCTATATGTTTACCCATGCTTTGCTGTGTGATGGCAAATTTCCCACATTCCTTAAGCCCCAAACCATTGTGGGAGAAAAAAAAAAAATCAGCTTGAAAATTGCTTCTTAATAAGGATTGGTTATGACTGCTGTCAATGCCAGGAACAAAACAGCACAATAAAGGGCCATTCTGCTAGGTCATCCCTGGGAAAGTTCAAGGCCAGGTTGGATGGAGCTTTGAGCAACCTGGTCTAGTGGGAGGTATGCCTAGTTTCTGATTGCGAGTTTAAGAGATTTTAAGTTTAAACGTTTATCCACCAAGCCAGGTGTATCTATCCCTAAAATAATCTGGAATTGTAGGTGCCTAGGACAAACAAGGAAGATAAAGGAGGAGGGTAACAGAAAGGACAGCAAACCATCCATTAATCAGCTTGCTATACACTTGCCTTATAACTGAAATCAGGCAATAAACCCTAGAAAAATTTAAAATAGACTGAAATGGTAGTGTATTTGTAAGGTGATTGCACAAAGAAAGAAAGACAGGTCCATTGCACTGCAGTTGTATAGAAGATCTGTTTATATTGGAAGATCTTAAAGTGACTGTTTTTTATACAACTTAATGTTGTTGCTGAAATATTAGAAATGTTACTGTAGATTAAAAAAAAAGTTGGAAGGGTGTCTTTACAAGGCACAGATTTTAGCACAAAATGCTCTTCCAGACAAAATGTAGTAAGTAGAAATATACATTAAGAAATAAGATCAGAGTTTACAGCTTCTTTTGGACTGCCTAGGAAATTAAGGAAAACCTTTTTACAGACAATTTACTCTCTTGCTTTTGAAGATTTTTCTTCCTTCTGTTATTCAAGTAAAACAGGATCTCGGCATGTTCTTTATCTAAGAAAAATGTATTTACATCACTGTACTTGCTTTCATTAAATGGATTCCCTATTTTTTAAATCTCTTCTCACAAAGAATGAGTAAAAGTAAATTAACCTTTTTCAGCTATACCTGAAAGCATTTGGTCATTCTTGAATTTAGAAAATACAGTCCAAAATCTGTCCTGCTTTTACAAGGCTTGAGCCTAATGGGAGAGAGAAGGAGGTCACGAAATAGCTGTGCTTTTCCATGCAAGCCTGCAGAGACTTGATCTGTCCTCAGCATTCAGATCTCCAAGTGCACAGAGATTTACCCTTATCAGCATTCCTCACAGATAATCAAATTCAAATCACCTTTTGTAATTACATTATTAAACAGTGTAACCTATTTTCTTTCTCCTCTCCCATCACCACACCGACTGGGTTGCCAATGTGAGCACCTCCTTAATGGGGACTTTTCCCTATTCATAGCTATCATACTCTCAACAGTTATTCTTATAGACAAACTAAGTAGTTTCATTTGGAGTTGTGTTAGGAAGAAGTTGGCAGGACTAGATGATGTGGAAGCATGCAAAACATTGCATGTCACTATCCCTCAATGGAGATACAGATACTTAAATCTTTTGCAAGACAATCTGTTTTTTCAAATTGGGAAAGATAAATGCATACCCAGCTGTGGCAGTTCTGCTGTTAGTCACCATGACTTGTACTTAGCGTACACACTAGCTGTACCTTCACATACAGCTTCCAGAACACTAATTCTCCTTTTTAGATAAAACCTCAAAGTTGAGCGATTTCTATTCTGTTGCATCTGACATGTCTTCTTCCTAAACAGCTAATGAATCACATTAACGTGATGAAAATTACAGGGATGATGTGTGCACACAGAGCTACTTGTGAACAAGGACAACTGATAGTATTCAGTATGCAGCAGCTCAAATGTGCATAGTTTTTATAATTCTGCATTTCATGAACCTTCACCAAAATAATTTACAAACACATCCACTAATATAAATATGTATATTTTGTAGTTACAGCTAAACATTGAATAAACACACAAAGCCAATGTGCGAAACATTTAAACAAACAACACAAAATGTGAGTACAAAAACAAATTTCCATATTAGTATTTTAGGATCAAATTTCGATGCGCCTGATACTCAGAATTTTATAAGGTTAATTTTATTCCCTTACACCTGCATTGAATTCTAGAAATTCATTTTACAATATATCAGCTTAAATTCATACCTCAGTGAAGGTTCTATCTGTTCTATCAAAACAAAGTAATTTTTAAGCAGCTGGTAGAAGTTACAAGCCATCTACTGCAACCATGACAAAAAGATTCAGGACATAAACATTCTTTCTGTCACTCTCTACTCTCTGTCAAGGAAAGCATTTTATGCTTGCAGCATTCCCACAACAAAATACTAGAAAATGCTGTAAACGTGCAATAACAGAAAAATGCCTTGGTACTAACGCATGGAAAGCTATTGGCAGTACAGAGCTTGGGTTCAGACCCTGCCCAACCAAGACTTTCTTTGCACCAATAACCAGAGCATGACAGCATGTACAACTAAGCACATCTTTAGGCATGGACAACCTTCGATAGTTCTGCTCTGGCACCTCACACAGAGCTCCAGCTCTGTAACAGAGGCCAGGCTGGGGGAATAATGTGTGCCAGCTGTGGGGCTGGAGTATGTATAATGCAGTTACCCTTCGCGCTATGTAAGAAATGGTGAAAAATCAGCCATTAGACAACAGCTGTTACATTGGTCCTGCAGGAAGTGTTTGCAGAGTTCATTATGTCAGTCTGGAGCTATTGCAATTTATTTTATACAGAGCTCCTGAAAAGTAAACTGCTTTTTAAACAACTTAATACCTATTTAAAGGAGCTAGCTAGCTATCATTCTTGAGTAATTGCAGAGGTGTTCTTTTTAGGCTTGTCCATCACCCCTTTTCATTGAGGTTGGACTATGTAAATTTTACTTCATAAAACACTTGCAAAAATAAAAAGTCCCTGGAAAAAAACAGAAGGGATGCAGTCTCTTCCTATAATGGAGATGGCTATTTTAAATTTCATTTGCGATGTTATCTCTGAACTGTATTTATATGTTATAATTGTTATCATTATTCTGTATAACTAAGTATATTTTGTATTTTATATTACATGCATTTTACATAACTATATTTTATATGCTGTACAGTATAACATGTTATATAATACTTATATTCATACTTCATAACAATTTATATATTTTTAAAAGTCATGTTAATAAATAAATGCAAACATCTAAATCCAAACAACTAAAGATATGTATCAACATACACCATGGCCAACAACAAAGGCAGAATAAATAGCTTCGAAGCAGGAAGGAATTCCTTCTAGGAGTTGTGCTGGGTGGGGAAAGGACTGTTTTCTATTAGGTCTAACAGCAGGATTTGTTATCATTTAAATACACGCTCTAATACACTTAGTGTTTTGTGCTACGTTTAGCAAGATTAAGTGATCATACAATGTTTCATCTCAAATCTTTATTGGAAATCAGATGACAAGCCTCATTTCTTGCCAAAACATTGTCCCATAGTTCATGCGTGATGTTAATTCCATCTGAATGAGTAAATCTGTTTACCCAGGCATAATAAGAAAAGTGCTATTTATCAATTAAAGGATTCTCTTAGGAACACCTTTTTTTTTTTTTTTTTTCTGGGCTTCTATCATTTTTCTAAACAGGTGCCAATTTTAGCAAAAACCTAGATTATGAAGTTCTAAGGCACTACTGAGATCTTTGATGTGGACAAAACTGGAAACATTGATATTTACACAGTCCAGGATTTAAAAATCAAAATATTTCATAGAAAGAACCAAGTTTTGTAAGTATTAATTACAAAGGATCTTTTGTTTCTTAAATTTCTAAATGGAGGCTAGCAGGTAGAAAGACTAGCAACATAAAAGGACTGAAAGCTTCAGAGTACAACTGGATGATGTATGTACTAAACCAGAAAATAATACAAGCCTCCCAATATGTGGATACATGCCAGCTCCTAAATTATATCAAGAGACATCGTAGGTGGGAATAGGACTCTATTTTTCAGATCATGCCTGTTGAAAAGAAATTCTACAACTATGACACCAGGAAATGTTTCATTACTTTTAGTGTCTCTTTAGGTAATGCATCTTGGGAACGAGTTTCTACCCAACAGACAAAATGCTACAGAACTGCCTTGGCTGTAACCATACTTGTAATGGTAAAGGAGGATCTTCAGATTCTAATCTGGATATAAGATTTTTTTCCAGACTATTATCCTGCTGTATATTATGATCTGTTTGCTTACTGATTTTTATGCCGATATATTGAAAGATTTACTCACACCATTAAGTTACACAAACACATGTGGGAGCCAGCAACATTGGGGTCTTTGGAAAAAAAGAGCATCCAAAACCAACATTAGCTAGGGTATTTTTGTCACCACTTTAAATGAGGACATTAGTTACAGATAAGCATTATTTAGATGTCTTTCATACAAGTGATATTAGATGAGCTAAGTAATTTTGTTCTGTGCAGAGAAGAGCAGGGCAAAAAAAAAAATACGCTATGCTCACTTAAAATATAATTCAGGTTAGTGTAATTCAACTTCAGGTGATGTCATTATGGGCTTAGACTCTGTCTACCACTTAGCAGATCTAAATACAAACCTCCCTTTTTCCCAAGGACAAGCCTAAGCCAACATGTTGGGTGCTGATATCCATGCCAGGGTGCTGTTATCAGTGCTTTAAACTTGGTTCACATTCCTGCTTTTAATGAAGGTAAAGTGCATTTAAATTTGAATATCAAATATTTGAGAAGGATTTCCTAATCCCTAGTACTTAGTTTATTCAGAGTGCATTTTCAGGATAGTCATCTGAAAAACAGATTTCAGCCACCACTGGAATATTCACTTACTATGCAAAGGAAAATGACAAGCGTTCAGAAATAACAAACAGCCTGATGATTCTAGTATCCTCTTTGGGAGAAAGAGGGATGCAGTATCAAATTCCCAACAGCAGAGAAAGTAATGTAATTTGGTTTCTCACACTCTTGGTGAGTATGCTAATTTCCAGACTACTGCATAAAAGGGAAATGACACAGCATGCTTGTGAACTTAGCCCACTCTTGTGCACCAGATGAAACACACAATGTGTCAGGTAGAATTCTGCTTGTAATGAAGAAACATTTTTCTCATTTAATCAAAACCCCAAACATTATTTACTACAGTTCAGAGCACACTTTTCCCTATTCATGTTGTTTCCCTAAAAATATAAATTATTCAGGTTTTGTTTTTACACCACATGAATTGGATGCTTGATCTCTGAGTCTGGCCTCAAACGCCAAACAAGACAGAACAAACCAAAGCTCCAAGTGATGAGGAAGGAACCCTTTAAAAGTAGCTACCTCAGAAACAGCTGGTATTCTGGCCTCACCTTGGCTGAGTTTCTCTCTGAAAAGCAGGCACAGCACTAGGAGACATCCTGTTATTTTCAGCCTTTCTTGCAGACTGAACAGACCTCCTGGTAACACTCATTTACCAGTCTATAAGCCTCTGGGTCCTTTAACAGGTTTCCTGCTAACAGCTTGGAGAACTCTTCAGAGATGGCTTATTTTTCAAGGTATTTTCCCGTAGCCTTTTCTATTATATTTTTTTAATTAAATAAATTATATTAATCAGAGCTATAAAGTGTTCTTTGAGGAGTTTTATGACCACTTCAATCATGAAATTATGTTCTTCATTTAACAGCAAGATTTCTCCCAATAGTGTTACATTTTCAGTATTATTCTTACTGTTACGTTATTTGTTAAACAATATTTTCAGCTTGTCCATTAAATTTCTCTCAATAAACTAGTGTCTAGTTTGAATAAGTTGTGCTGTCCTTTTCTGGAAAAAGCTTCTTTTCTTGAGGACCTACGATGGAGAAGTGCTTGGGTTAAACGTATAACTTTCCCTGCTTCAAACCATTTGTAACCCCAATCCATAGCCTGCAGAAGAACATGATGAAAAACTCATCTCTCATACAAGAAGCAGTTCCTCCAGAGCACCTTCCTACAGACAATTTCCCCTATGGTCTGTTTCAGAAGGTAAATCAAAATTGTTCTCTGTGTCCCTAAAAGTCACCTTGGGCAGACCTCAAGCTAAATATTATCATTCCCCTCCTTATAACCTGCTGCTCTCCTCCCCCCATGGGTCTTCTCCTCTTCTGCCCGTGCAACAACCTAGTGCGTTTTTGTCCTATGCATTTACCTGGCTGTGCCAGTACTCTGCTGAGATGTCTAGAACGTTCCCTTTGCCTATGCCTGCATCTTGATTTTTTCCTCATTTTAAGTTTGTGACAGTCACTTATTTTGTAAGTCACATACATTTGTTATGGAAAACAACAGTACTAAGTAATTTGCTTTTTTAAAACCTGAGTAGAAAGCCCAATGGGTCTCTCAAGGAAAAGGAAAGTTATAGCAAGTTATTTTTATTACAATTCTGTTTATTTGCAAAGAATTTTAGTTCCTAATCTCTGATGAATTTAAATAAGAGCAGCTAGCCCTTTCTTCAAAATCACTTATTCACTGACTCTGCCTCACACTTTTACCAGACCATGTTACAAAATAAAACATATTTCATATGAGGCTTCACCAAGTCCAGAAGATCAAGAGAGCTGCCTGATATGAATGCAATTTATCTGCCTAAAAAATGAAAGGATGGCATTTCCCTTTTTAAATGATGTTTAGTTTGTGGAACCTTAACAATCCAAGACCCATTCCTGCAGCACAGTTGCCTAAAGAGTTATTTCACATTAGATTTGCACATAAACATGTTAAGTAGCAGACATGAAAACAGAATATATTACCTTCAGCTGATTCCATTTTAAATTTTGAATCTACACAGAATTAAGAATGAATTTACAAGTCAAAATATCTATCCTAGAAAACAAAATAGTTTGAGTTCCTGAAGACAAAGCAACCACCAACTGTATGTTTTTTAAAAGGATTCTTTATTTTGTAAGACTTCTTTTGAAAGCACAATTTAATATGCAGAGAAAGCACAAAATAGAAAGGTTACAATCAAGCTAAAGTATTTAGAAACATCAGGAATAATATTTTTATTTACTTAGATAATTTCTAAAGTCTAAATTGGTACCAAACTTGCAATTTTAATTTCTCTAAATTTGCAATTGAATTTGCTTTCTCCCTAACCAAATCCTTACAATTCCTCAAATTTAAAAATAATTTTTTTCATTACTGGCTTTTTAACAGGAAGGTATCTTGCACAAAGCTGCCCAAGGGATGAGTCAGCAGAGAGTTACCTTATGCATAACAGATAACTGATTTTTCTTTCACTGAGACTGGAACAACACTCCAGTGGAGAAGCAAGCATGCTCCTGCATGCTTCTTGAAGCTTTCTGCCTCAGTCTGTCAAGTCTCAAGTGGCTACCTGATGAACCATTATACACAGGAAGACTGAAATGCAACAACCCTTTCAACCAACAAAAAGATCTCAATTTAGTTAACTTCAATTTACGTGTAAGTAGGGCCCATAATATAATATCAGACTGCATAGATTATGATGCATTTTTCTAAGGACCCTTATAAATATTGATTTTCCAATTTAAAACTTCATTTTAGAATTTCCCTAGAATACCATCTTCTAAGATATTTCTCCCAGCTCCCTCAGCCATCAAGCATTTAAATGAGAAGCGATTGTTCTTCCTGAAACAAGACAATGCAAAAGCCGTCAAAATCAGTTTTCATCTTCTGCACAATTTACTTTTTTCCCCCCTTGTAATGTGCAAACTATAGAAAAATAAACAAAGTACTCTTCAAGTTAGAATTGATTTCTTAAAACCAAGAAGTACACTGTAGATAACATTTCACCGGGCAGCAACAAGGCTATTCCTTTCTATTAGAAGTACAAAATTATGAGTATAAATATCCCTCCTAAGACCACATTTGCTGTTTGACTGCATCTGCAGAGCCTTTTGTTCGTACAAAGAAATCTGCTATGTCGCAGCAGAGTGATGAAAAGCATGGTATATTTGGCAATGAGGGTGCTGAACAATGACACCTTGCAAATTTAGCTGTGCTAACGAAAGACATTATCACCATCAGATGTCTTCTCCCCCCTCCCCTTTCTTTCTCTCCTCCCACCCTTCTGCAAGATGTTGAAGTCCCCAAAGAGTAACTCAGTGGCAGTGAGCACATTGCACACCTTGCCTACACTGGTACAAAACCTTGAGTCATGTCCAACTTCCTTCCACAAACAACTTCAAAGACAGTAATTTGCCCTGCAGCAGGAGAGGTGCAGGGCGCACGGCCTGTTCCACTGGCAGGGTTGGGACACTGAGCCATACCTCTCAGGGTATCTGGTGCAGCTGTCCCCAGGCCTTCATCCCATAGACCAGCTTTCCACTGAAAATTTGCAAGGACAAAGGAAGATCAGCTTTAAGATGTCTTCTACGTGCAGTCCATTTTCATGAAACAGAATGAATATTATTTTCTTTCCCCCATGAACATTCCTCAAATAAATATTTGATTTTGTAACAGGCCATACTGACAAGAACACACGATACAGGAATTTTAATACTAACGACTTCCTGGTATACATTAACACATACCAGAGTATTTCCTTACTCATAACCCTGATGAAATCAAAGCTAATCACATCTGAGTGTCATTTCTGTTATCAGCAAAAATGTTTCGTCTGTTATACTCTACTAGACTATATCATGACTTTTTGCACTTTATAAAAAGAAACATCTCTATAAATAGAATTAAAATGTCCTTGTAAGGTTTTAATGAAAACAGTACCAATGGTGAAAATTGCGTACTACCTAAATTACAGAGCTGTCACTTTTGCTATGCAGATTTTGCAAAATCTCAAGCAAGGTAAACTTCTACATGAAACAGAGTTTATTTTCTTCCAAAAATAAACTTCCATGAACACTTGCTTACCAAATATCTTGTCAGATTTATATGTAATATTAAAGAAACACTGTAGTATACGCTTGATCAGAGACTGTTAATCAACAAATGTATTAAAAAACATCAGAAGCGTGTTTTTCAATAACTCACCTAGAGGGACTGTTGTACCCCTAAAAAGGTATCAACAGAAGAGCAACAGCCAAGGCACTGAACTAGATGGCCCCTTAACAATTCACAAATGTAATGAAGACAAGGACTAACCAAAAGGGAATAAAATAAGCTTTTCATAAATATTTGTTTCTCGTATCTTAACAAACGTTCCCCCTTCTCTTCTGGGAAGAACCAGTTTTGTAAAACAGCTTTTCATAAGGCTTTGTATTAGTTGTTTGGATCCCTCAAGTAGCGAAGAGACTGCATCTGCTAGAGATTCCCCTGAAGTTCATTTTAAAATTGAAAATATGTTTACTATTGAATCGAAATAATGTCATGGGGCTTAGAGCAAAGATTTATCTATTATCTCCAATGGATGCAATCCTGAGTAGCACTTTATTTGTTTCACATCATTCACGTACCTTATGTCACTTACTGCCTGAGAGAGAAGCAGAACCTTATTTAAAAGATCTCAGTCTCTCATCCACAAACCATGCTTTCAAGAAACCACAGCCTAATAAGTACATATATACCTATATATCAGCTAAATATGCATTGTTCTTACCTAGCGAGTTTGAAACACTGCCAAATACTCTGCAAGATCAGGAACCAGGTCACTGAAATTCTCGTTTTTATGCCTTTTTTTTTTCAGGGGGAGATTTTTCCAGTCTTCATACATCAGAGATGGGACTGAAAAATGTGTCAACTAACTTAAAAAAAATCTATAACACAGCAAGAAGACCCTGATTTGCTAATAGACAGGGAGAGGAACACATTACTGTCTCTTTCCAGGCTGTGCTTCCTTGGCAGCTGAAGGCAGGCTAACAGCCGCTGCTGCAGTCCCGCCTTTCTATCACTTCCTGGCACTTGTCAGCTTCTGTGATGAGCTCTTTCAATTTGCTAAGCCAAACAGCTAACAAAAACATTAGCTGAGGTTAGATTTCTGGCGGTTTGGTGAACTGAAATGGTTTACTCTAGGTCAGAATATAGGACAGAGTGAAAGGAGCACAGGTTGCATTAAAAGTCAGCATTTGTTTTTGCTTCTGCCATTTGTGGGGTGATGGGTCAAGGTGTGAATTAGCACAGAGAGTTTGCAGGTGAAATGGGATGGGAGGAACCCATAGCACAGACAACGTGACATAATGACGAGAATTGCTGTTCCTCAGCTATGCTTTTGGTTTTGCTTTTTTGTTTGGTTGTAGGGTTTTCTTTTTTTTCTTAAATAAATAAAATAAAATAAAATAAAATAAATAAAATAAAATAAAATAAAATAAAATAAAATAAAATAAAATAAAATAAAATAAAATAAAATAAAATAAAATAAAATAAAATAAAATAAAATAAAAGGAAGAATGTTCAGGTGCAAAAACTTCAGCTGCTTTGACAATTCTAGATTTAACAAATTTAGCCTGACTAATTTCAGGCAGCACTTTTAGGGTTGACTTGGAGTTTAATAACCTGTTGGAACTGGGGTATTGCAAACACCTGTTGTGAGGGGCTGTACAAGAGCAGTTAATCTTACAGCAGGCCATGACTTCCTAATCTGATGCTCATGACACAGCTCAAGAGATATTCAGATATTGTGTAGGTAAGTGCAAGTAGTTGGTTAAAGAGGTTTTTGGTTGCTTAGTGCATCTTCTCCCCCCCTCCACCAAGTTCCTTTTACTGTAAATGCCCCTCGCTTTCAGTACTAGTTGAAGTTTTGTTAGGTGTGGAGAAAAAACAGATACAAAAAAATAAGATCAAGATCATCTCCCCACAGACTTTTGTGGACATTGCCCTCAATACAAGTCTCCCTATAGAGAGATGTTACAAATGAATTCATGTGTGTCACGTTCATTACATGCCCAAACACATCACACATTCCTCTACCTCCAATACCAAAAGGATTATTACTCTACATGGAAAATTATTTTTAAAAAAAGCGATCTGCTTCTGACTTCTTCCACAACTTCAGTCTACCAACACTCGGGGTTACGCCACAGCATCCCAAACGGCAACACCTAGCCACAGGATCAAAACTAAATATGTTTGGGTTGTGTCCATGTTTTGTATAGAGGCTCTTCAGCCCCATGCAGCACTACTCACATCCACTGAGCTAAGCTCCTGGACCCTCTCCTCCTCACGCTGTTCAGACACTATAGCAGCAGCCACACTGACCCCAGGAACAGCCCCAGACCATGCTAACAACCAAAAAGATTCTCAGGCAGTCTCTGGAGAAATAAAAGTAGGCCTGAACCAAAACTCAGACCATGCATCATCGCAACAATTTAACAACAGTTCAGCAAAATGAACAAGTCACATGCCAATGCTCATACTACACTTTAACCCAATTTAGTTTGCTAATGCAGACATAGCCTTAGTATCTACATCGTAACAAAGAAGTACAGATCAATTTTTACATTTTTTTTTTCTTTTAATCCTTTTAGCACCTCCTACTCTCCACCCCCTTGCCACCCTCTCAGGGGGGTGAAAACAATGGGTCAGCCTGGTGCTTTTATATGCAGCACAATGTAGACTTCTTATATTACACAGGAATGAAACACACTAATGTCTCACCAAAACAGTGAAAGGTTCTACAGCACCTGGCAATAATTTCAGGAACCAAGATCCACAGAGTGAATTTATTACCAACATTTAAGAGCATACCAACAGCAATGGCTACTTTCAAGTACATACTTTGAAGCAATACTCTTGAGCCTCACAAAGACTGTTGGCTTTGATTTCCTAATAGACATACCCATACATCCATGTGTATAATATTTGATCTACAGAAATTTTAGAGCCTACTTTGCTGAAAACAGAGATCAATATGAAGCTAGCACTTGAGAAGCTGGTCACAGAACAGATAACCTTAGAGAAGAAAAGAGCTCTTTGTAACAAAAGGGAATTAAAAGAAAAGAACAATATACTACATTCAGTAGAAAAGAAAACCACCAGTAGACTACATGGCTATGAAAAAACATTAGAAGTTTTTATCTTACGTATTTACTGTTCCATTATATTAAGATAATCATTCATGGTCTTTGGGAAACTTCCCATCCATATGCAACAAGTTTCAAGTTTGTCTTTTGATACCATCTGATCAACACACTCTAATAGAATTAATAGGTTGTTCAGAAAAATAGTTGAAAATGGCAAGAAAAAAACAGGGATAGGATTAAGACTGTCAATTTTAGTACTAGGTGTCCTATAAAGAGGTATTCTTTTTTTGCTGGACATGACTAGCATCAGCTCAGTGATAAAAATCAAACCGTTCACCTCCCCCTTTCACTGCTCAGCCCAACATCTTTTCCCTCATCAGGCTTATCCTTACCACCATCAATAATAATTTTCTGCACAGCAGAAGTATCACTAGGCTTGTAGTCACTGCCAGGCTCCTCTGGCAGAAAAATCGCTCTCTGACTCATTCTAACAGCTTCAGAGAGGTTGTGACAAGCATGGCAGTGATATGTTGACAAACCATTTTGAAACTTTAAGAGCTGGTTATAGACATACACTAAAAGAAAAAGTAATTTACTTGTTTTAAAAATACAGATTTTATTTTTTTTAAAGAAAGAAATATTATTCCCACTCAAGTCAGTAGACAGAGAAAAAAAGAAAAAAACACTCTTTCCACCTGTAAGAAAGAAAGGATGAAGAAACTACATGATGGAATAATTCAGTAGAATCTCATATAATAATGTGTCTTGAAGTAAATGTTTTTTCTCATTAATACTATTTTCATCGTAGGTAGGGAGGAAAGTGCAAAATGTAATTTTAATGAAAAACTATTTGTTTGAGCATTCCAGGCTGAGTAGAGAATGGTTTTCTAACTCTGTAATGAAAAATATTCCATTGACTAGGATTTCAGCTACCACGTATCAGGATGCTGGCTGGGTACAGAAGCCAACACAGGTTCACGGCAAGGAACTGAATAGGCTACAACAGGCTTGGTGGTATACATCATACAGAGGAGATAAAATAAAGATGATTTATATCCCCAGCGTTCAGATGAGCGCCACCAGTAAGTTTCAGTTTGGGAGTATACATACACCACTGTATATCCATCCTTATGCCCCTTAGGCTAAAACTGAAAAAGCTGCTTCATTTCTTCCAAAAGGAAAAATAAATAAATAAATAAATAAAAAAGTACAAAGATACGCTAAGACACAAGATCTATTTCCGTCCTGCATGTTGCACATTTCTGAAGAACAACTGCAAGCCCATATGATCACAGCCCTTCGCTAACAATGCCTTATGGCAGCAGATAGGACTTTGTAGAGTACAGAAGACTGTAACAAGGCTTTGGAGAATGCTCGCTGGGATAATTATGGGCTCAGACAACAAAGGAACTGTATAAAAGCTGTAGCAAGAGTCAAATATGAAGGGTTCAGGTGAGGTTTTACTACTGCCAGAATTCATCAAAAAAGACAAACACAAGAGGAAAGTCTCTACATATTCGTATAGATATTTAAAGTAGTGGATTCACTTCTATCTCACAGATTTTTTCTTGCAAAAATATTAAGGGAAACAAAACCACCCACAAGTGTCTAAACATACCCAATCTATACAAGAACTTCCTTCCCTTTTGTTTGAAGAATGCAGCACTAAAGATGGCCTGAAGATATTTTTTTAAATGATGAAATATTCTCAAATTGTATTTTATTTTAATGATACAAATATTTCCAAGCTACAGAATTTTTATATAATTTTTCCTTCTCTCATTCTCACTATATAAATTTTTAGCATCCTCATGGAAATGGTATAGACCATCCAGAAACTCATTATACCACAATTAAAAACAGTTTTATTATCTATTTCTTGCCATATGCTCAAGTAATTATAATCAGTGTTAAAATCTTGTAATTATAGTTTGCACAAAATTAACTGTATGACAGACTTTTTTATGCCTCATATTTTAGTAATACTAGTTATTAATTATTTGCATTTCTGCAATGCCTATAGGCTATTTCGGTAGGAAAATACATATAGTAAAAAGATCATGATGGACATCTTTTAAAAAGTGTGTTGTATTTTTTTAAAATTAATTCAGTCTAATCTAAGATCAGAGAAACCAAGCTGTGAGATTACTGACATCACTAGTAAAGGGCAAAGTTAAACCAAGTTCACTTGTAGATCTTTTTTCCGTATTTCCATGCTTTGACAAATTTAATTCAGATTATTCTTAATTCTGATTGTATTATATCATACCTTGAAAGAATTAGACCATTAAGGTTATTTTCTTGAACTTCTACCTGTTGTCCTTGTCCTTAGATCTGTTGGCACCTATTCCAGAATAAATAAAATGCTTCCCCTCCTGCATTTCCTTGTATTTTTATTTTTAAATCCATACTTTTTTTTTTTTTGTAAGAGATGCAATTGTAAATTGCATCAACACCCCCTTCCCAGTATGCACCACTTAATACCCAAATTATATTCTTGAGAAACTAAGGGTATTTATATTAGAGATATATATATATATATAGTGCTGCACTGTGCCATATCAACAAAATAAAATGGCATTAACATAGTTGTAAAACATTTTTTTTTTATTTTACCTCTGAACAAACAGAATTGGCATGGATTCCATAGGAGAAGCAAGAATTCACTTACCTTTCTGAACTCAAATTACACAGTTCATTGTTACAAAGGCTTTAACAAAGACAAAGCACAAGTGACCAGCATGAAGTAGGTCCTTGTTTCCTTTACATCAGCGCCTGTGCAGAGAAATCCTTAGAACATTCACATTTAGGTTTCAGTATTGTTGTTTCACGAAAATGTTGTAGCTGTCATTGTGTAGGACATGTTTTTAACAGCAACACAGGCAGCATTAAGAAATTAGATCCCTCGGGTTTCTGTTTTTTTTTTTTGTTTATTTATTTATTTTCTTAAAAATAAAAAAAACAACTGAAATTGCTCAAACTACTTTTGTCTTCTTTGTTTTAAATAACAATTGAACAGGAAAACTACCTACAGAAATTGTGCTGGTATGATTTTTTTAAACTATTTAATAAAAATCATCTAAACGCAAATGCATAAAAAGGCAGTAGCAAAAATTGAATACCATAAATTCCTCAGACTCTTGAAGAAGAAAGCTCTCTACACTTTCAAGAATGAAATAGCATTTTTATTTTTAGGAAACCTTCCCATACATTGTCTGCACATTGACCCTTTGGTTCTTGCACATTTTCCTGTTAATTTTCATTAGGAATGTTTCCAGCTGATATAACTCTGGCATACACTTAAAGTTTCAATTATATACACATAAAGTCCATCACCACATAATGGAATAACATTTAAAAAATAGAACAACCTGCAAGTATTCCCTTCTGAAATGAGAAAATTAGCTAAAGCATAATGAATTCACTGAATCTTTGGTACCTCTGAAGTAGCTCTATTACCAACACCTGTTCTCAATGACATAAAAGAAGTTTTAGTGATTATCTGATTGTGTAATCAGATTGAACTCTGAACTGATAGGACTTCTCAGAAACAATGTTCTTTTTCAGGCTTCATAAAAAGATCTCCCAAAGACAGCGTAAAAACCGCAGACCATCAGCTAAAATATAAATTCCAAGTCAAACGTTCCCCAAATCTTTATCATAACAATCTATTATCTATCCCTATGCACACACACTGAAGAGACACCAGAAACTTCAGACTACCACTTAGTTCACTGTTTATGAGATACAGAATACATTAGCCTGATCTTATGGTTACCTTGTAATGAACTTCTCCATTTTTATTCTGAAATTAATAATTATTTCACTATTCCATATATTTAAGCTCAAAATTTTCAGAGAGTCTCTCAATTTTTTATTTGCTATACTTCCATTTTTCCTTTGGAATACACTTTAGAAGCAGAACAAATGCTCAACACTGCAAAATGGGACTAGAGAGACACTTCTAAATAAAGCGACATGTAATACTATAATAAATAGCAAATAGGAAGAGCATCCCAGTCAGGAACACAATTGCGTTAGGGATATATTAAGAAACACCACTGCATCATTACATGTTATTACTCTGAGATGGCCCCCTGTCATTATGGTTGGGTCCACTGCACTCTTGCGCTAGAGCAGGGTTTACTATGGCATTCACTTCCCACATACAATTTCTCTCAAGAATTTCACCTTCTAGGTTTTGTTATTTAATTCCCAGAGTCACAGAGACAGCTCTGAAAATTTCTAGCAGACATTTAGCACTGCATCTCCTAGCATTGAGCTGAATTAAAAACAGTGAGCTGCCTACATCCCCAATCAGATTCCACTGTTTTAGAGGTTGACATTTCTCCTGAATAAGTCTGTAAGCTGGATGACAGACATTTGGGAGTTTTCCGTCTTCTTGCCTATGTAGAACTTACCCTCTGGATACTTGCTGCCCTCCCCCTTCAGTGAGCTCTACCTCACGATGTCAGGCTGAGGAGCAGCCAAAGCTGGAGTCTGAACTGCACCCCAGAAAGAAGAAAGGCAGAAAACAGCTGCTACGTCCAGGTCCTGCTGCTGCAGAGCACGCTGGCTTCAGCTGCAGAATGGCCTTGTTGTACACACAGGGCTTTCACCATGCAGAATAAATAAATACTATGGTCCCTCTTAAACAGTTTCCACCATGCTCTAGCACATACCTATACCTTTTACAGCCAGAAGTTAATTATACTCTCACCTACTAGGCATTACTGAAACTGAAGTGAACGCTGGAGAAATTAACAGGTTGATCCTTCATGATGCTATCAAAGCAAGCAAGTTATGCTGCAGGTAGTGACATGCTGGCTAAGACACTGTGTTAGGGCTGCAGGCAGATGACTGGGCTGCTATTGAGACCTTGCCCTGGGGCCAGGCTAACAGGGTGTGAGAAATTGCTGGATGTGGCATGAGAAAATTCAAGGAGGTGACAGCTCATAATGTGAGAAGCTGACAAAAGTTACAGACAGCAACGTGAGGAGCTGGCCTTCGCGGGTGGTTAGAGGGTTGCAACAAGAAAAACAACCAAAGTGCACAGACAGTTGAAGAGGGGGCATTGGAGAGCTTTAGGGGCTGACCGAGCATCTTGTCCTCATCTTTCTGATGGCAGAACCAACATCTTCCCAATCATTTTCTAATACATTGCAGTATCCTATCCACATAAGATTTAATCATCTGCTAAATGCTTTTTTTTTTTCTTTAGGAGGGAAAGTGAGGTTACTACAGTTAGTTTACAAATTACTACTCTGACATTAAAAAAAAAAAAAAACAAACAACAATTAGATTTTCCATAGTAGGCTGATTTAACATTCAGAATATTTTTCTTGCTTCAGTTTATGACAGAAATGCACTCTACAGTCTTGTCATTCAATGCAAAACAGATTAATTTACTGATTTAGTTTCATTATCATTCATGGGGTTATACAACAATAAGAATACGACATGAATTATACACTAGCTAATCAAATACCTGATCAATTAAACTGTGATTTAAATTAGGATTTGCGAATTTTTGGAAATATACTCCCTCTAAGAATACATACTTCTAATACCTTTTTTTAGACTACCTCTAAATAAGTTATTGCTATATTTAACAGGTAACGTGTATGACATGGATCCTACCGTTGGCAATTTTTTTTCCCTGTTAAGCATCCATAGATATGAAAAATCTTCTGATTCACTGTAAAAGATGCAAGGAATTACTGTGTTGTTTTCTGTTGCAGACACTCTCAGAATGACCCTTTCATTCTAGAGTTAACCTATCTGAATTACACACCCATTAAATTAAATGAATTGTCAAAGCAGAATCTGACAATCCTGTACAAAAAGCTATTCATCAGAAGATTTGTAATGTAACTGTTAAGAGAACAATGAGAACTTAAAGTAGCAATATTAAGGTCTGTAAAAGCAGTGCCAATTAGTGCTGTAATTTTTCTAATGTCATACTGTTGTTGCAGCTCCTAATAGTGCTCTTCATTTAGCACATTTAGGTAGGACATGGGCTTAAGCTGAAAGCTTTATGGCAAAAATCATGAACTTTGAAATAATTCGAAGTATCTTTTATTCTGTTTGTATTTTTAAAGATTAATTACTCCTATAACTTGCAAATTCAAATATAGTATCTTAAGCATACAGGCAGAAACCTTTCACAGCTGAAGTATCCTTCAATACCCAGCTACTATATAGCCGATTCCCATGAACATAGCTCTTTAGAAATTCTCGAAGCTTCTTCCTTCTCCGCTCCCAAACTGCTTCAAGTACTGCAAAGACTGTCTCCTACTGCCAAAGTGAATTCTGCTTGTAGAAATAACCTAATACAGGATTAGAAAAACATTAGGAATTAGGGCAGTTTTTTTTTTCCTGATACAAAAAACACATTCTACTTTTTGGTTTCTTTGAAACCTGGAAGCTACAAGCAGCTAGAAAAATGAACTCTTATCTATATTGTTGCTCTCAGCTTCTTTGCATTTCAGACATCTGAAATATCATATTTCTTATTCCCTATTTTGTTGCCAGCCTGAAATGAAGTCCTTGGTCCTCCAGCTGTACAGCCTGTTGGTATTCAGCACCTGTACCTTTATGAGTCAGTCACTGTGGTGCTTCCAAGGTCATGGACAAGGTGACATTTTCTTGTCACACATACATGTGCAGTACCTCTGAACATCTATGATCTCAACTGTAGTACTGCTTTTGCATCCCTTTGTCCTTCAGGAGATTCTAACCAACTGATGCCAAAAACTAAAATATGATTTTACCTAATAAAAGCTAAGGCCACATGACTAAATGTAAAATCTTATTCCTATTGAAAACACTCCTACATTACCATGGAGTTCTTCAAAGAGTTACTTAGGAGGAACTAAAGAACATGAGAGCAACTCTCGTTAGTCCTGACTATGGTTTGCATGTACCTGCACATGGAAATGATAGTCCTCATCAGCATTACTAACGAATTGCTCCCTTTGGGCTGAAGAAGCAAGATAACCTCAAATTTCCTAAAGGAAAGTCAGGACAACAGCCCTCTCTCAGTTCACATCAAGGATGATATACTGTGTGCCTGGTACACAAGCAATGATGCACAGAGAGGGAGGATGGGGAAATATTCCTTAAGGTTTAATCAGGTCACCTTTTTCTTCCTGATGTTAGTTCATTAATTTCTGCATCTCTTCAAATCTGTCACTACAGAATTTTCTTCTCAACTGTTGATTTGTTTAATGAACACAGATATGTATAAACCATTTTTGTTTAGCTAAATTTGTCTGGAATATTCATGGTTTAATATAAATCTCAGGTGACTTAATGGTTGGTTGCTAGATCACACATTAAGATGTCCTATAATCGCTAAGCATATGTAAAATAAAGTCATCCAGCTAAACTCTAGCCTCTACATAGTAAAGCTGCTTTGGTAAGCTCAAGTTCAAACCAAACAAAAATAAAATGTCAGTCCACTAAATAAACAATGAAAAAAAAAAAAGGCTTAATCAAATTCCTGATCGTTTCATCGATGTTTTTCAGATTTTTCATTCTGAGAAAGAAAATATTTAATTTCATGTAAAAGCAAAAGAAAATACAAAGTATATCTTGTTTCATATAGAACTCATGAAACCTCTCCCCAAAAACGACACAAGATGTTGTTGATTTCACAACAGATTTCAACCCATGTTAATAGGATGATTTAGTAAATATATTAACAGAGTAGGCTTTTAAACATCAGTTAGAAGCAAATATCCTTCTTTTTCTATTCTTCATTCTGCAGGAAATCTGCATCCCTATATTATTTTCAGTTTCTGTATTTTTTCCCATGAAAATAACATTTGATTTCTTTTAATTCTTGGTTTGTTTAGTGAAAAAGAGAAACAGGAATTACTTTTGATTTCAATAAATCAGTAAAAAAACTTGCTAGCTTTCTGCATAATTTAATATAGAATATTTATAGCTTCAAATGAATTAATCACACAAGCAAATTACAGACATCATTAGTCAATTATGCATACCACCACAGGGCGTGCAAATGCAAGACTCCAATCATACAAGATGTCTTCAAGTGTTACTGAAAAGAACATTATAAACCATGGGTTAGAGTCATACTTGCCATGAATATATGTAATTCCTCTAAGTTTATAGGATTGTTTCTCGGTAGAATGAAATCAGAATTTATCCACTTACCTCTAAGCTCTTTAATGATTCCATTCCTTACAGATCTGATCTGTTTGCAGAATGTAAGCACAATTAGCTCCTCAGCTACAGATTGTTTGGGGGTTTTGGGCAATAGAAGCCTTATCTGTACATTTGTTTAAATAATTATTCCTTCAAATGCTGAATATTTCAATGCAATAGCAATTCTTTAGAGAAAAGCATGTGTGGGGTGTGCGTCTCAAAGCAGATTCTCTAAGTTACCCATTAGAACTAAGAACTCATGTTTAGATGTGTATAATTAAAATTTTTATTTAAAGAAAAGAATTAGAGCTTTGTTGCTACATTAAAATTGAAAGGTTTTTATGCACACAAGACACTTATCCTTTCTGTAGCATAGCTACACTAACTAGAAGTACTGTATATGCATATATACAATTGGTCACTTGGGGTCAGTGATTCATTTTTATCAACACCAGGAGGCAGGAGAAGGACTTTGGGGCATGCTGACACAATCCAGAGAGCTGCAGAGCAGAGATCTCATCCATTTCTGAGGACGGTACAGATACATGGGATGACAGCAGCATAGGACAGCAATTCTGCATTGGGTCTCAAAAATGAGGCTGCTTGCCTCTGGCACAGCCTTACACTGATACAGACATACTCCTCCTGAAGCTAGTGGTGCTTTTTCTGCAGTCAAATTGTTTTTCTGCATCCTTTTAACAGCACCTGCAGTTAGGTGTCCTACCACAGCAACTGTGCAGAGAGCAACATGTACACAACGCCCCTACGTGAATGTAGTACAGAATGCATGCTCTACTAAACTTGTCAACAGCAAGGGTATAGAGGGCTTTATGAAGCACATTATACACAAATATCAACTAACTAACAAGCAAGAAAATACAATCCACCTCTGTGAAAGAAAACCACCAGACAAAAGCTGCACTTGGCTGCAAAGCAGCACAACAATTAGATGATGGCAGAAAGTGACAGATGAGTAGAAACTAAATGAGACTACAGAATTTAGATTAATTTCTTTATACTCCTTTCCCCTCCTTTTTGGCCTTAATGTCATCATCTTCATCCTCACAATCATGTAATGAAGTCTTTCTCCAAGTGATCAAAACACTGTCTCCATGGGAAAGATGCTGGATCTAAACATTAATAAACTCCCATCACGAAGCTGAAATAATCAGGTTGGTACTGGTTCAGAAAGGCTAAGCATTAGGTAAACAAGACAATACTCATTCTTCATATATTTTTCATTTAGCTGTTTTCATCAATACTTGCATAATGGCTTTTATTATGAATCTGTTTAGCAACATACTAATGTCTTATCTCTCCTGTAGAGAGCAAGAGCTCTATCGTTGCAAAAGCTCTCATCACATAACCTCCCTTCATTATTCCTCAAAAGCTCTGCTGTCCCGAGTGAAGTCAAACAAATCTGTTAAATGATGTTAAGGTCAAAACACCTTGAGGCCACTTCTAAGTAAGTCCTCTAGACTCCATTTCTCTTATGATCTCTTCAATAACTAAAGCTGTGCACCATTATCCTCTTGAAAAACACAACTAGAGTCGGAGAGCTGTGTTCCAGATGTGACCTCTTTGTGCAGGAGCATGTAGCGGTACAGCCCAATTCACATTCCTTACATTTCCCTACACCATTTCAAGAAGTGTGACTGCAAGTAACCACAGCCCATCATTATCTTATCTGAACTCAGGCTCAGAGCTTCTCACTCATCTTTTATTCTGAAATCAGTCTTCCCACATTATTTTCAAAGATTATCCATCCAGCCATATTTCTTATTCAAGCGGTAGTTTCAGGACCATGCTTCACAAGCTTTAACAAACAACTTCTAATTTTCAATAACAATCTTATGCTGGCTCTGATGAGTTCTTCAGTTTTCTTCCTGGTTCACGCAAGGAACTGGTTTGCCCACATGTCCCCTCTAAAGGACAGACTTGAAGGTTGTCAAAATAAACAACTAAAGCCTTGGTTGAAGGCAGTTAGTAACAGTTGGGAAGGATCACACTGCAAATAATTTTTGACTAGTCAATGCCTTGCCACCATACTCTGCATCAACTCTACTGAAAACTGAACTTTCTCTACATATTTCATATGCCATATAAAGACTTTGACAGTGTCCAAAACATCACAGCAGGCACCACATGAACTCACGGAAAGATAATCTTTGCTGCTGGGAGCTCATGATCTAAATTGATTCATTACTTCTGAAACCAGAGGAAAAATTCCTGTTGGTAGTAGCTTACTGGGTCCATCTGAAGCATTCCAAGTGATTCTGCTAAAAAAAAAAAAAACAGGAAAAAAAAAAAAAGAAAAAGTCTTGTTCAGAGAATCAGGGAATATTCCTACTCCCGGTCACAACCATGCTTTTTTGCACAAAGATGTGTAAGTAGTCTCAACCTGTAGCAAGGCAATCAGAACTGAAGGACTGCTCAGAGGTGGAACAGATAACTGCCTTTCTACACATCACTTATTAGCAAATTAGGGGCGGGGAGAAGGATAAGGGAGAGGGTCTCTGAATTTTTTTCAGATGCCTGGCATTGCAAGAAAGTAAGAAATGGAAACAAAACCTCTGTGGCACCTCCAGAAACTTGCAACCAGAGATGTGTTTTCCATCTACATTGATGTAATTCTCTCTTAACCTTTTATGTTGTTCCCATTACTCAAAATTGGATGAGTTGTAACATTGATGTGTTTTGTGGCTACTGTGTTATGTTGAAGCCAAAGCACAGAAGAAGCCAATGAGATTAAATTCAGATCTGCATTTAATCAAATTCACCACAGTTTACATATTTTTTATTTTTTTTTACCAACTTGCTGTGTTTTCTCCTGCTTTCTTCAGATAAATTTCATTCTTAAATTTCCTTTTTCCTATTATTTATAATGTCAGCTATATTTTTCCAGTCATATTGCTAAATTTACAAAGAGAAAATAGTGAAGTGAGAAGCTGTCTGACCAGTTCAGCTTTTGTATGAAGTATAATCATCAAAATTGCTTAAATTGTGTGCTTTTGCTCTAGTACCTATGAAAGCAACTATGCATTACAAGGGAGTTCTCATTTCCTTTGATCACTCCTCCTTGTGAATTGAGTCTTTTAGGCATGTCAGAGTAACCAGACAGAATTTACTTTTATTCACATACTTTCCACCACAATGTAGCACGCACACTCCACTGTATTTGAAAGCAATACTACGAAAGCAAAGTTTCAAAGTATTTCCTCTCATTTCATGCATGAGTCAATAAATCACTTAACATTAAAAATTAGTCAGCCTGTGTTGCAAAGTAAGAGAAGCTAAACAGCTCTGCAACAATAAGTGTTAAAAATGAACTTGTTAAAGTTCACAGGAACAAAAAATTAAAGATTGATAGCAGTACTAGTTCTGAGACCCTGCACATATCTACCAGCTTAGAGCACAGCTTAAAACAGTCTGTGTAAATTAAATTAGCATAAGAGCTGTGACTTAATTATTTCATGAGGTGTTTTCACATTCATTATTCAAACTGAGGTAAATATACTAAAAAGACATGAAGAAACAAAGAGGGCATATATCTTAGGTTTGCATTATATGCTATTATTGCTATAGGCTGTTTCATATGAGTTTTGTGTCTTAACATGGTTTGGACATGTTAAAAAGCACAAAGTTAAGAAATAGCTTGATATGACATTCATTTGGAGTGGTGGAATTTACCTTGATGCAGATGGAAAGTCACTTAGTCTATTAAAAAACAATTAACATGGACAGATTAGCAAAGATGCTCAACCAGCTCATCCTCACTCCGTATCTCAATGATTAAATAGATTTTACCCAGCTGACTTTGTTTAAAGCAAAAATGTTGACAGAAGGAAATAAAAGTAATAAATCTATTAGTTGGGGAAGGGAAATGAGGAAAAACGACTATAGACAAACTCATTTGTGAAAGGTTCCACCAGACTGCAGCCAGCCTTCATTTTCGCAATTGCAAAAGACTGTATTTGTAAACCTAAGCACTTCTTGATTTTGACCACATAATTCAATCTGCCTGTTTTCTAGGGCCCTGTGCTGAAAGCTGAGATGTATGGAAATTCTGAGTTCATCTTTAACAGCGAAGACCTTGAAATGCTCGCTTAAATATCATAAGAGTTAATTTTTTGAAACCAGTGTTTAACTTTAGAAAGTGACCAGGAGATGGCAGCAGTACCCACCAAATTTATTTACGTGGCTGAAATTACAGCATATTAAATTCAAAACAAATATGGAACATACATGAATTAGAAATATGAAATCGTAAATCCTACAGACTCTCTTAAAACATGATACTTCATCAGGGACTGTATTATATGCATATTTCTATTTTACTTGCTTTGTGATCATTTGCTTCTGGGTCACCTTCAGAAATGAATTAAAAATTGATATATTTTCATATGCCATGCCATATTCTTCTTAAGCCAGAAATCAATGATTTATTTCCTTATTTACAGGTTCAGTAATAATACAGTGCAGAACAGAGTGATCTGTGTGTAGTGGTGGATAAAACTTTAAAAATGTGATTTACAGCTGTAAGGGAATGACCACAAGTCAAGGATATGGATAGGGTATGAATCCCAGGTATGAGGGTGTTACTAGTCCAAAGGAACAAGGACAGGAAAGAAGGGGGGAGGGCGGAGTGTTCACTATTGGAAATTAGGATGAAAGATCTAGGGTGAGAAGAGGGAAGACAAAAAGAGAACAAAGAAGGCACTCTGTAAGCTCTCTAAAAGATAAAAGGTCACATAAATCCCAAAAAGCTGCTTCAAGTCATGACCAGCATGCAAACGTGTGAACAAGAAATAAAATTAAGAAATTTAAGAAAAATTAAGAAAATTAATTAAGAGAATTAAGAAAATTAAGAAAAATTTAAGAAAAAAGTAAAATGGATTTTAAGGTGAAGTTCATTAGTGAGTATTGCTGGAGGAGAAAATGTTATTGGAATTGAGAGGACACTCAAAGCTGTTCTACATGTGAAAAAGTTATAATTTCATCTACTTTCAGAAGCTTCTTCATTATACCACTGCAAGCCTGTCAGCTATTATAATCACTAACGCAAGAATTCTCTGACAGTAACAACGTTCCTGTTAATAAATTTGATTCAGTTCCAACCAACATTTTATACTCTAAGTGAAATAAATATTATCCTCATTTAACAGTCAAAGAAACTCCATCTCAGAGTTGCTCATTATTTCAGGGCAGGTCTGGAAACAGTATGAATCCCTAAGTCGCTCCTACATGTTTTCTACCAAAACATACTGATATCTAGTGGAAAGGGCATGAAACCCCATTGTAATGATGCAACTTTTCCTGACGTCCATTCAGAGAAGACAGATAGATCCCTGGACTTGAAGATACCCCTGAGACTTCTAGACCTAACAGAAGCTGTACAGTGTAAAAATAAATACTGATGTTTCAACCATTTTCTGGAGGAAAATTAAATACATTTTGAATTTATATTCTCCACAATAGACAAAGCACACCTTGTAGGGTTAGTCATCACCACAGTGAGGCAAGGCAAACTCCTCAGTTTTGTTGAAATTGAACCGTGACACATCCTGCAGTGGGGACCAGGACAATCCAACTGGTGGAAGAACTCACAGGGAAGTACCACAGAGCTGGGCTCAATGCTCGTGTCAGTAAGTGGAGATGAAGTCGAACAGGAGATACAGCTGGCACCAGTCTCTGGCCCAGGCCAGGCTTTTTCCCAGATAGACACTTTTTTCCCCTATCCTCAGCAGTCTGCTGACATAGGTGGCTGCCAAGTGCACCTACATGTAGGTGGAACACTGCCTACCACAATAGACCAATACCTAGAGCATAGCCACATAAATCCAAGGAGTCACACTGAGGCATATTAATAAGGGCTGGAAAATTCTGCTTCTCAGGCAGTGTAAGTACTGACTAGCAGTATCTTAGGTATCATCATCCAACAGTGGCTTAGAAGCATGCCGTGAGTGCAGAGCTTTTACTGGCCTCTGTCCAGCTTGAGGAGGCTGTCCACCCTGGCCATATTGAATGGGAGCACTTACAGAGCTCCTACACACATAAGTGGAGGGACAAACAATATTCAGCTGCACCTAGTCATTCTGCAAATATTGGCCAGCAGTTCCACATGATCTTATTTTCTACATACGTAGATTAGCAGAGCACTTCAGTTACACCAGAAATACAGGAGCTTCTTCACAGTACGAACAAAATGCTGGGAATATATAATGCACCTGTTTACTTGTGCTGCAAAGCATTTTTGGAGGAACAGAAGTATAACTGATCAAGGGACTTTTTCTTCTTCTAATCCTAGACAGAAAACACTGGCTCCTTTCTAAGGCTGGCTGTTAGGAAGTTAGGTTTTCTGTGGAACAAAAAGCTGTCCAGCCAGAAAAATGTAACTTTCAACCACGATGTCCATCTTCAGTTTGCTCTCCAAATTATTCTTATAATCCTTTACATCACACCACCATGAGAGACTGTATTATAATTTTTGTAAGCCTAATCAGACCAAAACAGATATAGAAGGTGGTGTACAAAGAGATCAAATAATACATCTGACTTGGTGTAAGTTCCACATGCAGCATTCCCATACTATGATTATCGAATAGTACAAAAGAAGGTTGCTTTTTAATGCAGAAGAGCAGGAATTCTGCAGTCTGTATGAACCAATATATTTACTCGGGTATAACTTTTTAAATAACCTAAATGGTTGTTCCCTTTTTCCCAGAGATCACTTAACTTGGAGGGAATGGCTACAGATTCCTTACAATAAAGAGAAAATTTCCACACTTGCAACCAAACTATTAAGACAAGACAAAACAGAACCATTCATCCTGTTAAGAAGGTATCCAACTCAGTGATGGAATGAAATCTTCAGTAGAGATCTCTTCCTACAATCCTTTTCTCTTCCCAGGAAGGGGGATGAGGGGGAAGGCTGTTCTGCTTTAAAAAACACCCAAAAAACAGAAACACAGCCCAAACCAGAAGCCTCCATGGTGAGCTGTAGTTCACAACACCTTCCCTAAGATGACAAACAAATCCAAACCCCAAAGGCAGCACCCAGCTCATAGTTAAGGGATAGTTGTCCAATGTTTTCCCATGGATAACATCGTCTTTGTTTAACTTAGCATCTTGCCTCTGCTGATGCTGTATGATTGCTCAAAACATGCTTTTAATGTCAGCCTCTTTTACCAACCCAGATTTCCTCCCAGTAGATTCATAACTGGTGTTTCAGTTCTGTAGGTTCTAGAAAAGATGAACCACAGTGGACACTGGAGAAGATACAGCTGGAAGTTTTCTGTATGCTACTTGCAGAAACAAAAAATTAAATTGCCAGAAAATCCAGTGTATACTGTTTCAGCTCCTTTTCTGGAAGAAAAATATTTTGGCTCCTTAATTTAGGTAACTACTAAAAATATGAATGTAGTTGAGAACAGGGAAAGCAACCTTTAACAACCAGATAATCCAATATTCTTCAAAATGTAGTTAGCATGAGCTGGATGTGTCTGTCAGCTGTTGAAAGGTTTAGGCATACTCAGAGAGCACACCCAAAGAACAATTATCTTCAGGATGACATATCAGTGGTCTTATGTATTTGCTAAGAGTGCTAGACCTCCAGATACCACTGAAAAATAAAAAAAAAAGCTTCCACATCTTGCTATCAAGGTTTTATTATTATTTTTAAATTAGAGGGTGCCTAATCTGTCATATCTGATGAGCCTGAAAGCTTGTCACATCAATTCTTTACTAGTCAAATGAAGCAAATGAAGGGCACGTTATAAGATAGTCCAGAAAATCATCAACATTCTGACAAAAAATAAAAAAGAAAATCAGTTTTTAAGACCTCTCTTTCTCTGGCCTCAAAAGGAGCCACTCCATTATTCTGGCAGAGAGAGAGACCAGAAGAGTAGACAGCTGGCTGACATGCAGTCCAGATAACAGGAGGGTCATGCTGTTTTGGCAGGTGGCAGCATTCTGAAGAATGGGCAGAATTTACAAACACTGCTTCTTCACATGAATGCATCTGCCAGCCCACTGGTAGAGCAATGCATCTTTCTGTACGTGTCAGACTCCGCTCAGTTCATCTGGTACCCTCCTTGCAAAACAAGTTCACATAACTAAGATATCATGTGGCACTTCTGCAAGGCAAAAATATCGCATGCATTATTTCAAGACTGATCTGATGCGTATTTGGGACAATCCATAAAACCTGCTCAGCATTCCAGGTAATGGAAGGGGAAGCAACCTAACAGACAGCTCCAGCTGTGCAAAAGGATATCAATCAATGTGCAAGCAAAGTGCAAGGTCCCAGTCTTATATAGCAAGTCAGAGGGGTCTCTATCTGCTTTTCATGTGCATGAGTGGTAAGCTACTTTTCTCAGAATGCCATTTTTTTTTCCAATATGAGCAAAACTTTTCCGTTTTTGCCTCGTTTTTCTTTTCACTCATCTCCCTGCCTCACACACCTTTGCAAAATCCTATGTTTTAGAATTATCTTATACACCAATGCTGTGAAGAAACAAGAACACTGAGATTTTTTGCACTCTCTTGACAGAAATACAACTTCAAAGTTAATCTTCTGTAATGCATTTCACTATGTCCTCATCAGTAGAGGACAGTCACATGATTTCTGATCTGGTGTTATTTGGTATCTTAGATTTAGGTCAATATTTTTCATTCATAAGTCTTTATTGAAAACTCAGTTATCTCCCACTAAAATAATTTGACAGTTCACAGAATCAGAGAATTGTAGGGGGTGGAAGGGACCTCAAGAGATCATCAGGTCCAACCCCTCTGCTAAAGCAGGCTCCCTAGAGCAGGTTGCCCAGGTAGGCATCTAGACGGGCCTTCAATGTCTCCAGAGGAGACGACTCCACAACCTCCCTGGGCAGCCTGTTCCAGTGCTCCATCACCCTCACCGTGAAGAAGTTCTTTCGTATGTTGTTGCAGAACTTCCCGTGATCATTTATCAGTTTATCATGTTACTTTAAAAAAAAGCGATTACTCAAAAAAAAAAAAAAGCTTTAATAAGCATCACTGCTGTCAAAAAAGGCTAAAACACAAGTTCAAGAAACAGTTCTCTTGGTGAGTTGTCATATCAGTGCAGTTGAATTAATATTGATGTTGAAATTCTACATCCATGGCAAATGATGTATGTGTCTCTCTATATAAAACCAACACCTGTTTCACTTTTAAACTTAATTTTCTGTTCACCTGTCTCCTGTTACGTATGATAGCAGAATTTCAGCAGACCAGTTTGCCATTCTTATTCGGTTATTTGCAGAAAGATCTTCCAACCAGTATAGGAACAGAAGCTTTATTGCTGACTGCCTTAATTTTAAATCTATAAGTGAAATTTTAAACATCTGTAATTTAACTTACTGAAAATTATTTCTATCCCCTCAAAGAGCTAACATCTATTCTTCATCTCTTCAGAAAGGGATGCTTTCTCCGTTTGCTTTCCTGAGGGATTATAAAACCATATATTAACATATTCTTGACCACATGATAATAAGAATCATCTACTGCATTCCCAATAAACATTCGTAACTGGGGTTGAGGGACAGGAACGATTTTATTTATTTTTTCTTGTTTTTATCTTTCAAACATAATACTATTAACTTTTTCAAGATAGTTTCTCAAATGCCCTGGTGCCTAAGTTTCAAAATGCATGATAGCAGTCAACAGTTTGAATTATGGGTTTTTCTGGCGGGTGGTGGGGCTGTTTGTTCATTCATTTTTTCCTTACCTCTAAGAATCTTTGGAGCAGTATTCAAACTAAGAGTAAACTAAAGTTAGGTTTTTTTCATCAAAATTACAGTATAATGCAATTATCAAGGTGGGTTTTTTTTTTTTTTTTGGGGGGGTCTGTGGAACAACAGAAAAGATTACTGCATGTATCCAGTAGAAGTTTCCCCCTCTAGTATATAAACTATTTTCTGTATTAATATGCAAATACATTCCTATGTTTGGACATTTAAAAACTTTAGAATCATGAAGGCAAATTTTTACTTAAATTTCTATCTTAAAAACATTTTTTCTTTCATTCCATCTTTCACTCTCCTTTCAATAACGAGCAAGGCATGCATGTATCCTGAGCATCTTTTGCTAACGTGACACAGATACAAGAAGCCAAAGAGCAGACAAAGCAACAGAAATGGAAAAAATAACTACACCAGAAACCTAACAAGAAGTTGATAGCTAGTTGTTTTTCTTTTCTTAAGTAAAATAACAAGTATTTGAGTTATTCAAATGTGACAGGTAAGTGATAAGAGAAAATGATAAGAGAAAAGGTGTGTGCAACAAAACTTTCTTTGAGCTTTCTTTGCTGGGAGGCAACTGCAGTAATAACCAAGTGACTCAACCTCCTGCTAAAAAGGCTATTTCCATCTCTGCTTTTCAAAAGGATCCTTTTGCAGAAAATCCACACATCATTCAGCTTTACTGAATGTTGAAATGAAAAATAGATGCCTACTGTCACACAGCTATATTGATTATGAGTGAAAATGTGATCATTTTGCATTAACTTGCCCCACAGCACTGGAATTCCATCAAAGCATCAGAAGGAAATTAATGTTTTCATATAGTGCCTAAGAAAAATATGAGATGTTGTTCACTTTGCCCTCTAGACAAAGAGGTATATGCCAGTAGCTGAGAGGTAATAGCTTTGAGAACAGAACATGAATGCTAGACTTTTATTAAAATCATTATTTAATGTGCAAAAAAATAATGAAGCCATAGCCGTGGCATTTAAAACAAGCAATTTGTAGTCATTACATCTTAGATCATGAGGCTTATTTTGTAAAAAGACAGTCTCTTGAATTAAAAATTCATCAACTCCCCCAGATTATGTAGTCCTTTAAATGATGCCATTTCATACAGATTTATTCTAGCTAAACAAAGACCTAGTAAAGTGGCACACACAAAACATCTGTTTCACGGTTTTCTCTCCCAAAGGACCTTTCTTCTCCTTAGACTGTTGGAAATCTCACACTAGAGTTGACTAACGCATAGATATTTTAATAATTTTTCCTTCCAGGGACATTTGAGATCTTAACTCGCCATGATCTTCAACTACACTGTACAGTAAACTGAAAAAAATAATTTAAAAATCCAAGTTTATTCTCATTAGAATGGCAGACCACACAGAGAATAAGAGTGAAGATACTGGATATTAACAGGCTCAGACAGATACCCTTAATTGATTAACATTTAATCTATTATGACAAATAGATTCCTTTTTGATTGAAAAATAGGCAGTAAAAACCTGTTCCTCTCCAGGAATAATCCTGCTTAGAACTTGTGTAGCAAAGTGATGAAGCCCTATGTAACTGATGTTTGTTATTCTGCTTTATTTCAAAAAGCGTTAGGCTTCATTCTCGTTAAGCATGAAGTGACTTTTATTAAGTCATACAACAACATAGCACATGTAGATTTTAATGTTTTATATAATAAATCTTTTGGAAAAATCACTATAGCCTGACAAGAAGTTACAAGGTAGAACATTTGTTTTGTCTTACTAGTGAGAGACTTTACTGTGTAACTTTGAGAAATTTAAATGAAATGTACACGTGTTAACAGCAGGAGAACAAAAATGCACCGCACATTTTGACTGCTTCCTGCTTCAAGACTTCTTTAATTATCCTTTGAGCTATAGCAGTGTCATCCCTTTTGAAAAGGGCATTGAAAGAGTCTCAGTTCCTCCCATAAATTAATTTAACGTATGGACTTGAATCGGCATGTAACACCACCTGTAATTTAATTTTTGTATGCTGAATAGGTATGCTGATTTCAACCCCACTTCTCTTTTCAACAGAAACCGTACATTTAAATTAACTTGTTTCAGAGTACGTCCCCTGTCTTCCAAATATCTATATTCAAAACACCTCTCCCATGGAGCATTCCACTTATAACAACAACTTGTTTTTTTTCCTATAAGCTTCTTGTGATCTCTACACCTACTAAATAAGATTTTGAGCACGGGATAGCAAGGGTCTAACTGTTTTATTAAGGGACTAAAACACAAGATGCATTACTACACTTTCCCTCTTAATAAAAAGCTTGCTCGTTAGCTTTATCTGCCAACAACTGTCTCTCCAAGATTCAGAGACTTATCCCCAGATGCCTTTGGTACATAAAGATTAAGTGAATACCTTTGGTTGGGTTAACAGAAGTTTCACAGAACCCTACAATGTTTCAGGAAACTTCCCAGGAAGCCTAGATCTATATGCAAAGCCAACAGACCTCACATTCACTGAATTGCTGTTTTCCAGAGATTTATGCAAAACTGTAGAATTTATTTAAAAAGTATTTTCCAATTTAAAGACAGAAGACTGTGGGAATCTTCAAGATATCTCCAATATATGCAGTCTGTATGATGTACAAATTTAATCAGAACAAGCCTCAAACCACCAGAAGTACAACAGCTTGCTTGTAACAATAACCATTTCAGGAACTTGAAAATAAAGGATGGCCATCATGACAGGTGGTTGACTGAAAAGATAATAAAATCAGGTGCTTTGTTTAGGTTACTGATAAGTTTTTAATAATCAAATTGTACTTTTGGATGGATATTGGTATTATGTAAAATCAATTTGGTATATATAATGAAACATACCACTTAAAGCAAAAATGAAAGTTAAGAAATTTAAAGTCTCTAAATGGAAAGAGAATCTCATAGTTACTGCACATTACTTCAATTTGAAAAAATTGACAATGAAGTCCCCATAACCCTGCACAAACTCGGAAGTGCTATTGTATAGGCATCGCTGACCATTAATTCCTTACTTCATTAGTTTGTTACTCAAAGTTGGCATCTTTAAAGCAAATATGAATATAATCTCTACCCATTACAGAGAAATTAAGAGAACAGCCAACGAACCTCAATGCTTCAGGAAATGAAGCCCTAATTAGAGGCTGTTGAAGAGTTTCAAGTCTGGACAACATTCCTCCTCAAATTGTTGTTATTTATTCTGACATTAGTGGTAGCTTTGTCTCCAAATTTCTGAATTTATCTGCAGAGTTGAGAAAACATGCTGAATGTGAAAGCATTATCTGTATGATTAAAAAGGGAGCTTTCTCAACTGGAAGAGCTTGATGCCTTTTCAGGGAGAACAGGCAGGCTTCTGTCATCTTCAGAACAGTTTTGCCTGCCAGCTACTGTTTCACCACAACTTAAGTTGAATACTTATATTCAAACCCAAAGCATCCTTCCTCAATAACTCTCCATCCTCTATGGATGTTTAACAAGGCTCTGAATCCTCCAGTGTAAGAATGTATTTCAAGCTTCATATGCTCTTCATCTTATTCACCTGCTTCTCTCACCTGCAGTTATATGACCCCAGGCTAAGGCAGGCAGGCTTTGTATGACAGGGTCACTGCTCTTTTAAAAGAAGCATCTTTACATGTAATGCAAACAGCACACAGATGAAGGTCTGCTTCCTTACTGCCAACAGTTTCTTGATGATTTGCACTGTTTACTTTCTTTAATGCCTAAATTCAAGCTAAATATTAAAATTATGTTCTTTCTTGCAAATTCAATGTGGGAATTCTAAGCTAGTAAGCACAAAAAATATTAAAGGAGTTGAGCATTCAAATGAAAAATAAAATTATTTTTAAAAGTCATGAAAAGTTGTTTATTCAGTAAAAGCAAACAGTGGATTGTCAGGCAGGCTTTTTTTAATCCTCAGTACATTCTTTCTTCTACATTGTGCTCACCTTTTCTCCCAAAGCCCAGCAAACATTTGAAATGATTATGTATTCAAGAATGGTCTATTTGCTGAAAGAAAGACAAATACTTCTTTAGCTTGAAACTCAATTTGTGGTTGAATGACTAATGTCATCTAGGTCTTGCAATTACATAAGTTTGGATGTCACCCTGGGGGTTTGGGTTGTCATGCCATTGCAAGTACACACATTTCTTCTCCATTCAGTACACAACAGGGTATGTTTCCCTAGACAGAGTACAGGCTCCCTCTATAGTTACAGTCTAGCAATCAACATTGTCAGGTCTGGCTGGTACAGCTTTCTTTTAAATAGTTTCTTTATTGTAAAAGGAAACAAAGAGCAGCCATTCCTGCATAACCTGTTGCATCATCTCTTCCAGCAACAGTTAACATTGGCTGATGCTCAATCACGCTTACTTTTTCAGAGGTACTTAAGTTGCTAAAAATAACCCTAAAGTATACAACAAAAAGTGATTAACAAAATACAGGATTTATATTTGGTAACTTTGATCAAGTTTTGCTTCACATTAACATTTCAGGTGAAGTCAACTTCATCATTCTCATCAATACAGTACAAATATCAGTCTTAATTAACAAGCTGTTCATACCTTTTGTTCTCTTTCCTCCAAGTTATTTTTATATATCAGCCCAGTTGTTCTGGACAGATGAGCCATATTTAAGTTCCCGACCTCTGAACTTCAAATGTTTGGCTAGCATGCTGGATATGTAAATGAAAGTGCTGGATTAGCATGTGCTTCTGACAGCTACGCTCACAGGGAGGGATATGCTGAAGACTAGGAGAAGCAGTGAAGAAAGTTTCCTCATCTGCATCTCATCTACCCTTGACAGCCTGAGTGCTTCTACTCCACCTTATGGCAAAGTCACACAGGCCAGTTTAAATCCCTACACTCAGCTGTTGACCTTTGCTCCACGATGGACCAAAAGCATTTGCTCAGCTAGGGACACTTAAGAAGGTGTTTTAGAAACAGACCCTTATTCCTGTGGGCAATGACATGCACCTTGATGAAAGCTCATGTGAGATCACTTTTAGTTCCTTCCAGGGAAGAGTCAAAGAGATTCAAGTACCTAAAAGGGCCTTTAAAATAATATGTCTAACTTCACTGGATCTCAGTGAGAAACCAACAAATAAACTTGAGATGTATCAAAGAGCAGAAACTCCGATTGCCTCAGTACCTACTTCCCTCCCAGCCTGCAGCAAGTGGAGTATTGCAGAGCTACACAGATTTCCCACCAAAGTAATTTCTGCCCCATCTCAAGTACTGAGGGCCTCTTCCTAAGCATCTGCCATGGATTGGGCTCTGAGGCTGCTAAGCCTCCAGCGATGACCTTCCCAATCTGGTGGAATGCTCCTGGGGCCACATCCAGAAATAACCCATCCCTCTGTGACATCTCTGAGCTTCACAAGCCTCGTTCACTGCAGCATGAACCCTCATGCTACCATCCATTTACTTTTAGCACTTACACTTTGTCATCTGCTACCTCAGCTGGTACATCCCTATCACAGTGTCTCACAGCAGATACCTGAACAGACTCCTTCCAGCACAATAGGTCTTTTACAGTTAAGGCATCCTCAGTGTTGTATCCATAAGACACAAGAAGCTAACTTATGGTTCTGCTCCAGTTTGCGGGCCTGCTTGAGGTTACACATTCATGAGTAAGACATTTTTCAAACCTTGATTAACCCCTCACGAGTGAGCTTTCTGTACCCCAGGAACACCACCAACACCAGCAAGTCACGTGCAGACAGAGGGGCTGGCAGGAAAAAATTTCTAGATCCTCAGTAATACTGCTAAAGACTGAAAATTAAATATATTTATATATATAAATATTTTACAACTGCCATTTCATTTGCCCGCTCACAAGTGAAAATAATAATTGCTAGAACTTTAATACTAATTGTTATTTTGTATTTACTGGGGGCACCTAGTTCCCTACAGCTTGGTGTATTTTCCTGGATGGTGCTAAAATTCACAAAAGCCAGAAGCTTGTCTGTGTTCCAATTCACCCCCAACAAGAAAAATAAAGTTCCTTGAAGGGTATCAATCTATTTCTTAACAAAAGTAGGATGTAAACCACTGTAGTATCATCAGCAAGTCTTTCTGCCTTCTGCTGTCTTGCAGGAATTGTAAGTATATCCCCCTTGTTATACATGTATGTTGCAGTTACCTTAAAAAGCCATTTAAAAATACAAAGCTAAACAAAATAACACTAATAATAATAAATATCAAAGTGCAAAATCTGATCTCAAAGTGTGAATGTTGTCAATGAATTATAATATCTGCCAAACAGCTTCGCTAATACAGTCACTTCAGTTTTCTTGTCATCTTCCACAGGACACAACTCAGCAAATAAGCAGCAAAGGGTATCCAACAAGACAACCTTAGCCATTTTTATGGCAAAATGCCTACCTAAAAAGGGGAAAAAGCTTATATTAGCATCCAAACAACAACAACAACAAATAAAAAAAAAAAAGAGCTGGTCAGCACTCAGCAGTCTCAGCCTCAACATTGCTCCATTGGTTGTGTTTGTTACTTCTGCAATAGACAGAAGTTTAATCTTTACTCACAAAGCATGGCATTTTTGCAGATCACACAAAGCTGGAGAGAGCAGTTGACTCACAGGAGGGGTGTGCCATTCAGAGGGGCCCCAAGAGGCTAAAGGAGTCAGGCGACGCAAACCTTATCAAGTTCAACAAGGAGTGCAAAGCCTGCGCTTGTGGAGGAATAAAGCCCCATGTACCTGCACAGGCTGGGGGCAAACCAGCTGGAAAGCAGATGGGCAGAGAAGGCCCTGGTGCTCCTGGTGGCACCAGGCTGACCATAAGCCAGGAATACTCCTTTGCAGCAAAGAATGCCAAACATTCCTTGGGGCTGATTCCTTGGGGCTGCATTAAGCAGAGTATAGCCATCAGGTCAAGGGAGGTGATTCTTCCCTTCTGCTCAGCTCCAGTGAGGAACATCTGGACTGCTGTGCTCCCCAGTACAAAGAGAAACAGGAACATACTGGGATGAGACCAGGGAAGGGCCACAAAGATGATTAAAGGACTGAAACATCTTACTGGCTGAGAGCTGGGGACTGTACAGCCTGGAACTGAGAAGTCCCAGGGGCATCTTATCCACCCGTAATAAATACCTGAGAGTAAAGAAAAGGGAGTCAAACTCTTTTCAGGGGTGCCAAGTGACAGGACAAGAAGCAACAGGCAGAAAATGAAATAAAGGAAATTTCACCTAAAAATAAGAAAGCATTTTTATACTGTGCATTTGGCCAGACACTATCACAAGGGCTGCAGAGTCTCCATCCTTGCTGATATTCAAAACCCAGCTGGACACAGCTCTGGCAACCCTGGCTCTGAGCATGGGCTTGGACTAGACGATCTCGAGAAACACCTTCTTGCCTCAGAAATCAGACCAACACAGCATGGTTATCTGTCTCAGTTTAGCCTGTTTCTGCCATCCTGACAATGATTACTGTAAGCTATGCTTACTGTGAGTGAGACATCAAAAGTTGGTTGAAGAAAACAAAAAATGTGTTTGCACACCACAAAAAAAAAGTCAATGAGGCCACTTCTATGAGACAATACCTAGAATTAGGCAACAGAGAATTTTTCTTTCTCCAACAGGAGTAAGTGGACTCTTCATCCAAAACAGGAGAAACAGTTGTTCATTGCTTGAACATCTTAATATTTCCAGTTTTAGGGAAATAAATGAACAAATCCCTAATGTGTTAATATTCCTAAGAATCACAAGCTCATCTAAAATATTTCTCCACATCGACTAGGAATGAACAAGCCTTAGGAAATTCCTGCTGAAGCAGTAAGCTGCACCATCCAACCAGACCAGTCTACAACTTGGCATCTAAAGTACAACAAAACAAAGAAGTACTTTGAACTCCTGTCAGAAACAGCTTAACAATTGTATTTCTGAGACAAAAAAGAAAGGTAGTCTTACACCCATGAGCCCGTGCTTGTATACTACCCACTAGTACAAGTCCTTGATTGAATAAGGTTCTGTATTCAATCCATGAATAACATTCATGTTTTACATATGAAATTATTCCCTTTCTACTAGTAGCATCGCTAGAAATATTATTGACACTTACATCATAGCACCTCTGTTTTCTGTATTTCAGAAACCATCTCATGACAGCAAAGTCGGCATCATCCACATAATCACTCTTCCAGTCATCACCTAATTTCCCTTAGATAACATTGCAAGTCTTGCAGATGAAGTTATCAGCATACAACATAAATACAAGAAGCCCCTAAAAACATATTGCATTGTAGCAAACAGTTGTAAGCTAGATTTGACAGGAGAAATATTGGCTGTTCTGATGTCTGGAAATGTATTCAGTAGTCTTCCTTGATGATTAATATTTCCCACATGTAAAAAGCTTGCATAAAAGACCAAGCAACAGCTGTAATTTACTGAAGGAGGTAGGACAGCTCAGCAGTAGAAGCCATCCAGGTTGTAAAATGACAGTGTATTAGTAGTTCCCATCCATTTAATTACAGTTTAAACTTTCCGATCTGACACAGTAATAAATTGAAAAATGCTGCATTACTGGCTATTTTTTTTTTGTCCTTCTCGAAGACAGATGTTGTACATGGTATACTGTGGACCTTTTCCATCTCTTCTTTTCTTTCTAGTTATTGCCTGGCTAACAGGATGTTTCATTTTAATGAAAAATACATTAGTGCATTAAGATAAGGTCATCAGTTGTTAAGTTAAATGCAATTTCTGTAATAAAATTAATTGTATAGCCCACATAAAATTCTTTATGTGGGTTAAACACTTTTAATTACTACCTGAATTTCATTCAACTGAATGTATAAGTGGAGTATTCCCCTATAAAAAGAATGCATACACTGTAAAATGTCTTTACAGTTCTTTATGACATGCCTTCTCTATGTTATACTATAACACAGTAAGTGGCCATTAATGTTAAAGGCTATATAAGTCTCTTGAGCAAGTCTGAGGGGAAGGAGGCAGGTGAAAGAACTAGAAGGCTATGCAGCCCATGAAAACCCATGGGTTTGAGGGTGGCCCTTTACCCACTAGAGGTCTCCCGCAACCTTCTGTGCAAATCCCAGATTCAGGTTCCAACAAGAGGACAACATTGCTTATTCTACATACACAAACAACACAGGAGTAGTATTAGTTTTGAAGGAGACTAAAGGCTCATTCCCATGCAAGAAGAAGGAAAGCATACTCGTATTATCTAGGGAACAGGGGTGTCCAGCTCCTAATAGAGGGCAGCAAATCCCGCTTCTCAACCCAGGTGAGAGCTTTCAAGACAGCAAACACGGGCCTGAAGCAGCTAATTTTGACCAGCCTTATTTGAACGGCAACCCAAAACCATGGTGAGCCAAGAGCCAAGGTATTAGGTGTGTAGGTGCACATTTGCCTGCAGATGTTTGCCAAAATATGCGAGTTGTTACTTCACTTTACTGCAGAAAAAAGTAATGTTTCTATACTTAACTGTTATTTCTGTTTTGCACAGTGGCTCGCAATGTGGACAAAATACGAAATAAAATACATTTGCACTTCTGTCCTTATTTAGCTATATACAAGCCTATTTTTTTTTTCTAGATACTAGAAAAGTATCCAAGCAACAGGTATCACGGAGACATAGAATACTTTAGGTTAGAAAAAACTGACCCTCTGGTCCAACCCTCTGCTCACAGCAAGTCATCCAACTAGCTGAGGTTGCTCAAGGCTGTGTAAAGTTTGTCTTGGAATATTTTTAAGAATGGGGAATCCACAGCATGTCTGGACACTCTGGCATATAACATTGTAAAATGGAAAACATTTCATGCAGTTACTTGTAAATCCTGCTCTATTTCATGTATATATCATACATTATCCTCACTGTAGCTGAACTTTGAGCACAGGCAGGCCATCTCTCAGATTAGTGTAGTAACCTTGGGCTATTAAAAATGTGCTCAATAATATTTTAAAACTTGCATGAAGTGGAACAGCTCACACTTGAAAGATGACATCAGGACGACCATCTCAATAGTTATGAACTTATTCTGAAATGCAGGACAAAACACTAAAATTCTCCATCCCATTCAAAAGCAGGGATTCAAGCCTTGATCTTCTACATCCTTGATAGCTTAGATGGTTGTTAAAGGACTTAATCTATTACGTTTCAGGAATGGTGCATTGTCCCTTTTTAAAATCCATACAGCATGAAGTAGTTTGTATAGAATAAGGGACTTTTTTTAACTATTTTTTTTTAATTCATCTCCCGAACCTCCAAAATAATCAAATATTAATTCACCTCATTTTACATTTAACAACATAATGATAGGCTCTGGGACTTGACCCATGGATTTATGGTTTAATTCAAGGTACATCCTTCCTCTAGAATATTGTTATGCCTACAACTCAATGTACATTATTCAATCCACTGATTTATGAAAACAATACTCCTATACTAGAGTGTTTTTCCATATTTCAAAATCAGATTAAATTTGGCATTTTATGGTCTCTTCATTTTAACTGAACTGGATTGTGTCAACAAAAAATATCTTCCTACATAGAAAAGAGAATTATTTTAATTAAAGGAAGCTTTGAAAATACTTCCTTATTGTAGACTCAGATCCAATCATTATATTAACTGATTGTATAATATTCTATAACAGAAAAAGTTAATACAAGCATCTTTTTCTAGATTGTTCTTCATTGTGCTAAGAGAAGTGTACTTTACCTAAAAAAAAAAGACAAAAAAAGCACCCACTTTAATTTGTTTCAGATTTTTTACACATTGGGGTCATTTTTGGAAGCTCTTCTTCCTTCCTTCACTCATTAAGTCAAAAATCAAGTGTACAAGTTTGTGGTACTAGTTCTGAAATTTTAACTACATTGCTAAGTTAAAAACTAATGAAATAAAATTTCATAGCAGCAGCAGCAGCCAGCACAGATTATTTTCTATTTGAAAAATATCAGTCCTAGAGGATTTCATTAAATTGTTTAAACCTAACAGGTGTTTCAAGAATTATTCATGTTTATAGGCAAGTCTAACAAGATTGTTACACATTCAAAAGATTTTTAAAACTCCACCCACATCCTTTTGGCTGCAATACATTCTCATTCCCTTACCAAATTACTGTCATTTGGCTACTTCCTTTTGGTCTCTTGCCCAGAATAATTTATCCAAACAAAATTTCACAGGTGCAAGATTTACAGAGCAAAATATATTTTAGACATTTTTAATAATCTGCAAGCTTTCTGCCCATAGTGTTCTTTAATAAAGTTTGAATCTCCATACATTTTTGCCAAGGCTGTTCAGTTATACTTAGATCTGAAAACTTTGGATGTTTTATCAACTATACCAATTTCTCTTGCTCATTGTAAAATTACACTGATCCACAAAAAAAAAAAAAAAAAAAAAAAAAGACCTATAAGAATTCTGTAATATGCTCTCCTTTTTAAAAATAATTTATTTTTGCTTGTGACTGAAATGGCTAGTACCATGAAAGTATTGTAGTGTTTTCCAAAACATCGGAAACTATTTCAAAAGCATACTAGTAAAGACAGAGGTTCGCAGACAGCTTCTACATTAACAGATTATATTCACTCTACCATTAGTGAAATTTGCATATGAACATGCAGACTTGTGTGAGCAGAAGCAGGGAGGCCTTGGCCTGATTGAAAATCCCAACTTTTTTTCCCCCTAATCCGTTGCCACCCCTTCTCCAGCCTAAAACGTTTCAAGGCTTTCAAAGTCAAGCTGCATTGTTCTCACCGTGAAGGACAATGCAATGAATATGAACCTAAATATATTTCAAGTGAAATTGTATTTGTTTTCATATATATTCTTTCCTTCGGATTTTTGACACTCCAGGATTTGCAAGATTGCCGAGGACCTCAGCCCTGTGTTTAGTTTTCAAAAAAGCATCTCTGACTACAGGTTCCATTTTAAACAGAAACCAGCTCTGAGCTCTGGAGGAAGCTATCCTGTGCTTCACACAGCAATGCTTCCTAGCTTTTATTACACCCAAAATGATACAGAACCTGAAGACACCAACACTGTAGCAAGCCTTCTCAAGAATCAAGTGACACAGGTGAAAAGTTATGTGCACCAGCACCACCTAGCGATAGCTACAATGCTAAGGCTCAACTGTGCTTAGCAGTTTTCTAAGTGTCTTTTTGTGTGTTCATTAAGTAGCACAGAAAACCATAAAGTACTTTAGGCTGTGTAAACCCAACACCCTGTAATTGCCCAGCATTGGCAACCGTGAAACTCACTATTGCCACTGCCAGTACCACAACACAAAGCCTGTGGCCTGTTCTCATAAGCTTGTGTCTGAGGCTTGCATTGCTTAAATTTGACTTGGGTGGAGCTTCGTTTTTGCTCAATTTAGATATAAATAACAATGCCTCTTCTCATCAGCTGGCTACAGCTTTATTCTACTTTTGCTTCCCACTGCAGGGTACAAAACCAGATTTATACAGGTGTAGTCACAAGCAGTTATTTTGCTCAGAATGAGATATTTGTGACCAACACAAAAAGCCTAGTATCTAACAGACATAAACACACACTAAAAATAGTATATTCAGTTGCAAAAGTTGCAAACAAGCGTATGAAAATGTATGAAACATTAACAAACATACAAATGACCAAGTGGGTCCTATAGTGAGTGTCCTACCACTTCCCACCAGATTGAACCCACAGAGCTGATTTCACATTTCACTTCTAAAGAAATTTGATTCAGGCATCAGATCAAAAACGCTACCAAAAGTTTCTGAGAGCAAAAATCCTGTGAGAAGGCCTGCTGTCATCACCACTGACTACTACAGGAATATCAGTTTCCTTGGGTACCTGCTACATACCTAGGAGGGATATTTCTAGAAGTACCTGCCAAAGTTTGAGAGTACAGGGCTACAGGCTGGGTTTGGAGCCCCAGAAGTGCTTAGCACAGTCTGCCTGCCCACTGCATCTTCAGCAGATACAAATGCTCAAAAACAAAACAAAACAAAAAAAAACCTTCCAACAAAATTCCAACCAGGGCTATCCCGCTGCTGATCTCATGCGGTTGACAGACCTGCTGTAAATTGATAAATTAGTTTTTTGGGAAGGTAATAGATTTCTCCAGAGATATGACAGATTGCTCTCTTCTTCAGCTTCCCATATATTTATGAACATATTTGTTCAGGACAGGACTACAAACCTAAGCTCATGATGAACTGTGTTAATTTTCTAGTCTCAAAAGAGCAGCAAAGCAGCAAACCTGGTCACTGTCTTTGATCTTCTTTACTTGTAGACAAGCTGTAAGAGATTAAGCTCATTTCCCATTACTTAACCACTTAAAGTGATACTCTAAGATTCCCCAAGGGTAAATGCATTAGCTACTGATCGGTCAGGGCTTTTTATTTTATTTTTTATTATTTTAAGGAGATTGTTAGATTTATAGAATACTGTTAGCTTAGATGGTCTGGATTAGAATTTCAGAAAATCCTTTGATAATTTAGTGGCATAAAAATATCCTGCTTCTATCAATGTGTGGAGAGAATTCATATGGCTACTTTAAGTACCATTTAAACTGATCATTTTTATGATTGTTTTTTCTTCTCGAATTTTAGATTATGTAAATAAGAATAGTCAGCAAGTTGAATTAAATTCTTTGATTAATGTTGTGCTGTACAGTAATAACTTAAGATAAAGGGGTGCAAAGCTTCGCACCATTTCCCTACATACTCTATGTCTGCTGTATCCTAGCTCCAGTTGTATTAAGCTCCAGAGTTTCTCAGTCTAGGAAATAATTGATTCCTCAAGAATACTGCCTGCATAGTTCCCAAAATACCTGTATATATATTCAACCTAACTGCATTTATATATTTATAGAACTGTTACATTCTTCCCAGAAAAGCCATATGAAGGCTAAGGAAAAGGAGGAAGTAAAGAAGTTGGGTTTTTTGTTTGTTTGTTTTTCTTTTTTCTTGTTGCTGTCGTCATCATCACCCACCCTCCCCTCTGCCCCAATCCTAGACAGTGACAAGCATATAATATAGCACTGGCAAATATACAGGATTACTGCTAGACTCCCATTAAAGGCACTCTAACATCTTCATCTAGTCAAATATGTTCTCCAAATAAGATTATGTTATACAGAGCAAATGAATGTTATATTGCTGATTATAGCATGAAACCATAGTTGTGTTTTTTTGTTTGTTTGTTTTTAACCTGAGAAGTCTGCAATGGTTCAGGATAGTAATTGAAGTTGCACATTTTGCATTAAGTGACCTTCTTTCAAGGTCTTACAGAATAATTCATCTCTAAAATGACCATTCTATGATAAACAAAAAACTACCACACAAAAGGTCAGTACTGGTTAGATCGTGTAAACGTTTGTAAGACCATTCTTAAAAATCACAATATTCAAGCATTTCCAACAGCCTTTCAAGTAGATCTTCTTTTAACTCAAGAAAACTTTCTTGCTAATACCCCTAAAGAAGTCTTCTTTGAGAGGTGTGACTCGATAATCACTAAAACATACCCATGCAAATCCCAGGCTTAGTGCTTGTAATGATATGGTACAAAAACTGGCACAGCAATTCCCCTTTCCTATTCTTAGGGAGATCACACCTAAGAGAAAGTCTTAGTAAGAGGAGCCATTGCCTTTGTCCTTCATAAATGTAACACTGAAACTGAGAGTCACAAGCACTCAGGGAACTGTTACTGGATCTAAACTGGAAATATAGTCATGTCTGAAAAAAATATTTTAAAAAAGACTTTAAACCATATCAATATTATTCATTTAAGTTTCATTATTTCCAGGGGAACTCAGATATTTTCTGAAAACATACACAACACATTTATCTTGTGCAGCACTGAATAACTGTCTGAATTTAGGTCTTAGGGAGCAAAGAGGGAGGGGAAGTGAAGAGAGGGTGGGAAGGGAAGAGAGAGGGAATAAGCTTGAGAGTAAGTCTTACAACTAAGAGTTCCCACACCTCTAATTAAATTAGGACCATCATATTTCATTTATCCCTGTTAGTAAGATGAGTGGAAGTCACAACTGCCATCTGCATAAGAAAGAAGTCATCAAGTTAACAACGTGGTAAGTTATTGTCAATTTGCTCTTCAACATGGAGCAAAAGGAAAAAACTGCATCAAGGTAAATAAAATGAATTATTACTAACTGTAAGCAATCTTACCTTTAGGACAGGATGTAATAGGTTTGAAGCAGTAAAGGAACCAGTAAAAACAATAAAAGTGGGCATAAAAATTACTAACCTTCTCGGTCCAAATAAATGAAAGCAGGTAGTAAAGAAGGTATCAATAGTTCGGAGCAACACAATGCCTTATAATAAGGACTATGCAGTGTAAACATCTGAAGTCTAAGCAAACTTTTAGCTCTGTTACTATTTCTAAAAGGATTGAGTTGTCATTATTTTGCCAGTTATTTCTGTGAAAGTACTGCAAACAGCCTCCCTGTCCTACTTCATTGATTTTACAAAAACAAACAAAAAAAAAAAAAAAAAAAAAAAAAAAAACAGATGATTTAAGAAAGCAGAACACCATAACCTTCAGGAAAGATCAAAATATTTCAGCTGTCAGCTAAGTTCACTGTTTTTCTCTGTCACCCATTTCGCACAGCCCCTCCCATACCTTGAGTCAGGCCAGCTCTTCCTCCCAGCTCCCAAGTGAGGGTGAGGGAAAGCAGGAGCACAAGAGCCCTGCCCAGCAGCTGTGCCTCTGGCTCCCAGCATGGCCATGACAACCCAGAGAAATTGCAGCTTAAACCTACTGCAGGAACAACTGCTTTTGAAGTCCTAGAACTGACTCAGAATCAGGCTTAAAATACAACATGTTGCCGTGCCCTATTAATCATTTAGCTTTCCTTTGTTTTACCCTTCAATTTCTTTAATCTAGACAATATTGTTAAAATGAATTAAAAAAAAAAAAAGATTTGCATCATAGTAAAGAAGTTTCTAGACTGATAAAATGAAGTTTGCATGAGTTGTTACAACAAAACCATATTCCAAAAAAAATCATGAACAGCAGTAAGGAACTATGAAGAGGTCCACAGTACGTGTATTTAACTTCCTAATTGGGCCATAAAAGTGCAAATTTAATAAGGCCATTTCTAAACCAATAATAGCAAAATTGGAACATTATTTGATTTTTGAGGCAAGGCAAGTTTATAAAAGCCGATGTGATTATAATGATGCTGGAAAGAGCAGTTGTCTGAAATCATTTGGGACACTCTTGGAGGTCAGGGGACAGTTTGTAAGTGTACAAACTTGCATCAACCTTGAAATTTAAAGCCAATCACCAGAAGTGTACCAATACTGTGTTCTGTCAAAGGAAGTTAGTAGTCGAGTACAGGAGTAACCCGTTACTACATCTGTAGTATTTGCCTCCACTAGGGGAATTGAAGTCTGCTGCGTTTCAAGTGGTCTCCTATTTGTTTGCTAGGTTTTATTTCTTTCTTTTCTGAGAGCTGGCTTTTCAGTCTCTTGACCAGTAAGTTGAATTAGAAAAAGGCTTCAGGAATCAAAAAAAAAAAAAAAAAATTGTGAGAAATCTTATTTTCTTTACATAAAAGATCAAATAAGAATGCCTTTCTGTTCCAGAAATCAGATATGATTTAAAAGGATTCCTCGCTCCCCAGCAGGAGGAAACTGTTCCAAACCTCTACAAGAGAGACCAGCACAACTTCTCGACGCTGTGATCCTCATTTTTATTCTGGATTTAGACAGGGGACTAAAATTTCCAAGTGTTCAGTTAACCATGCTGGTAACAACCCTTGAGTTATTCTGAAGTAAAGCTCTCTTATTTGGCCTAATGTTGCGAGTCTTCTTCCTGACTAACTCCCATGAAAACTGCTAAGCATACCAGAGACATCAGAGCAGCAATAGTCAGAAATGGCAAAGTTCTCACATTTACTGTGAGAAAAACAAAATAAGATGCTTCTTTTCAAGATGGATGGATGCAGGAAGGAGAAAAAGCAGCACCACACCAGAGACAGAGTTTAATATAGAACTGAACCTCAACAAAATGTTTCCCTTCAGTTCAATATACAAAAATTAAGTCTTTCATTTTGTATGATGCAAAAAGTTTGACTCATCTCTGAAAATGTTGAAAACAGATTTACATTAAATTTTATTTTTCTTTCACAAATCAAAATAACCCTTTTATTTTTCAACACAGGTGGCATAGAAGACCAATGATTATTGCTTTGGTCTCTTAAATTTCTCCCTTGAAGAAAAATTCAGATTTTGGTCTGTATCTATGGAATTTTTTCATAGTATAGTGCTTGTTTTCTAATATGTACTTAGTCATAAAAATCAGTCTTAACACAATTCTTCTGAGCTTTATAATTCTAATTCTGTGTAAGAAACATTAATTTGATAGTTTTGACTCAGCTGATGGGTTTACTCAAGTAGATATTACTGCACAATTATTTTTGTACTTCCTCATCTGCCTGCTTCTCTCCCTGTTCTGACTATAAACTTAGATTGCGGGCTAGGCCAGGGATCTTTTGTTTGCTTTGTTAGAATTTTGAGTGATATATAAATATATATATATATGTATTTACTTATTTAATCACAAACCTGCCCCCTGTTTTGGATTCTTTGGATAAGAAGAGTTCACAGAAGTAATAACTGCCATTTTAGAGTTAACTGTAATGCTTGTCTACAATAACTCATAACGTGAAGGAGAGTAGACAAATACAAAGCATACTTCAAGTACGAGAATTAATAATCAAGAGGATTAAAAATTAACCTGTGACTGCTTTTGTCATTCATCTAAGCTTTTTATTTCACCTTCCTTTACCACATACGACATTAATTGCCTCAGTACTTCAAGTTATTTGTGTATAATTGCAGGTACCCAGGAATACCTGTATTTCATAGATAGCCCAGCTTCCCTCATAGATAGGGTTCATAGATAGCCTTGAGCATCAGCAACTCCAACAACTTCAAAAAGTTAAGACAAAAAGAAGGGGTTGTTATAGATTACCCTATTCCTTGTTCATTTACTTACCTTCCCACTTCAGTTCTTGTGTTCATGTCACTACTATTCAACCAAATTAAAAGACAAAGTCAGCAGTAGACATGAACTATTTCACCTGAAGATCTTAACTGATTTGTTTTCTGCTCCTGCATTCAGTCTGTGCATCTGCTATAGAAGAATACAGTACTCAGAATACTTGAAAAAGTTGTCCATTATCAGACTACAGTGTAAGGCATTTTGATCAAGATCCCAACTAATCAGTTTACTTTCAAAATGTTAATAAATTTCCCTTTTCAGAAGAGCTCTCATTATGCTTGGGTTTAAGATTTTAGATGATACACTATTAACACTTTTTGAAATGCAATTGGTTTATTGTTTTCAGTTACTGAATTTATCACATTATCCAATAAATATGATTCATCATAATATTCTATAAATATTGCAACAAATTATTAAAGCAATAAAATCTCATGGCAGAAATTTAATGAGATCACATCACATTTGTGTTAAAGCCAAGTGATAAATTGTGACATCTGCAGTGGCTGTCACCACCTTAAAAAAGGAAGCATCTACACATTCAAATCTTGGATTCTCCTAGCACAAAGTCTAAACCTTCATTTGGAGCTACTAGACAGAGAAAGTGCAACGGAAAGCATTAAACGTTAGTAGTGTGCAACTGTGTTTTCCTCGAGTAATGGATACCAATCTTGTCTGGATTTAGTGTGAAATTCAAATATACAAAAGTTCAGCAATATTCTGTAGACCTATATTTACAGATTTATTTGGCTCATTTCCTTCTTAATTCAACAGATTTCAAATAATTAATTCAGGCAGTTTCTATTAAAATACTTTTGTAGTACTATAATTCCTTAATTTTCTACCAGATAGAGCCAATATAGCCTACTGAAAAGCTAATAACTGTTGTCTTATTGCCAAGCAAATAAAAAATATTTGATTGGAAACAGACAACAGGAAAGGATGACAGAAGTCTGGAAAGGAATTTATATTCATATGTATTATATTAGATGATAGTTGTAGGAACTGCTTATGGGGCTAGCTACTCTTTTTGTAGAAGTATACACAGGCAAACATGCAATTACTTACTGCAGATAAGCTTAACAATAAATTGATATTTATTGTTCTGACATGCAATTGGGAATTTCTTCCCCCACTCTCCTACCCCCCAGTTTTACATGCGCAACCAAGGTAGGTTGGGTCTCTCAGATTTACTCAATTTTATAAATGGAACAAAAGAAGATTTATTAGGTCTTGCCATTATTCAGCCTGAGTACTACATATTTTATTATTAAACATTCCCCTGTTCTCCTAATTGTCTCCTAGGAGAGTTCAAAATTCCAGTGATTCATTCAGAATCTGTTCCTACTCATTAAAATTAAGTCACCCAATCAAAGAGCAGTAAGCAAGGCAAGTGAATTACAAACCCAGCCCTCACAAACTGAATGGCTTTTAAAAAACAGACTAAAATCCATTCATAGATTAATCAACAAGTCTTAAATTCACCACAAGCCACACATCTTCACTTGATTAGATCAACAGCAAACTATTACATCCTCTGTCAACCAAATTCTGGTACAAAATTTAGCACATACAATTTAGAAGCTCATTGCAATACTCAAACAGGTGTTAGTTTTACACACACTATGACAGCTCTTTAATGTCTCAAGGACTACTATTTTAAAAATAAACAATCACAACCATGAGCCAGTTATGAAATGGCAGAGAAGAGCTTTCTGAAATATACACATTTGATCATGTTAGAAAGAGAATGTAATGAAATACACATTCTAATATGCAACTGCAAATTCTAAATCAATGTTTGCTGCACTTATTAATTTAATTATAAATTTTCACATGTCTATTAATATTTGCAGCTTTATCCTATTCCTTTATCATGCTAACACTGCAGCATATTTTTGTGCATCACAGCAACTGCTAGCCAGCCCTGTCCTCAATGCTTTCAACAGCTCAGTAACTCTTCAGTTTGGGTTATCAGAATAAACCATTACCTTCTGTCACAAGAAATTTTTTGTACCACAGTAAAGACCAAAAACATTTCATTCAGAAGCAGGCTTATCTTACAATATCCTTAAGAAGACCTAATTATAACCAAGGGCACCTAAAACTAGAAATTTAATAATAAAAACAAAAAAAAAAAACAAAAAAAACTGAGGTTGGCTTATACCCTCCAACACAAACTTACACCCACTTGTGCTTTCCTTCTCAGGGCACAACCTAAAATCTGCAAAAAGACCTAGTCCTTGCGTTTACCTGCACATCTATTGGGTTTCGTTTTTTAATGTTACCACCCCGTGGACATCCGTGGCAAAGGCAAAACTCTTCACAAAATCTATTAGGGAAACACGTTGGAAATTCAAAGAACAACATTTTATAGTTTAAGAATCTAGAAATCAGAGCTTTAGATAAATTTATGTGAACAATCCCAGTTTCAGAATAAGCATTTCATTATCATAGAACAGTTTGGACGGGACCTTAAAGACCATCCAGTTCCAGCCCCCCTGCCATGGGCAGGGACACCTCCCACTAGACCGGGTTGCCCAAAGCCCCATCCAGCCTGGCCTTGAACACTTCCAGGGATGGGGCATCCACAGCTTCTCTGGGCAACCTGTTCCAGTGCCTCACCACTCTGAGTGAAGAATTTCTTCCTTGTATCTAATCTAAACCTACCCTCTTTTAGTTTAAAATCATTAGCCTTTGTCCTATCACTGCACTCCCTGACTAAGAGTCCCTCTGTTCAATATCTATGGTTCTGTAGGAATCCGATGTGTTGACTTAAATCAAGTGATTTTTTTTTTTTTTAACGTTAGTTGAAACATCCTGTTTAAATACATCAGCAGCATAAGGGAGACTAAGGAAAATGTGGGTGTGCTGCTAAATGAAGTGGGTGCCTTGGTTAACGGCAGATACAGAGAAGTCTGAGTTACTGAAGGCCTTCTTTGCTTCAGTCTTCACTGCTAAGGCTAGCCCCCACACGCTACTGAGCCCAGAAACAAGAGAGAAAACCTGGAGAGAGGAAGACTTTCCCCTGGTTGAAGAGGATTGGGTTAGAGGCTATTTAGGCAAGCTAGACACCCACAAATCTATGGACCCTGAAGGTATGCACCCAAGGGTGCTGAAGGAACTGACAGGCATTATTGCTAAGCCACTCTCTATCATCTTTGAAAGGTCTTGTAGAAACAGGAGAGGTGCCTGAGGACTGGAAGAAAGCCAGCATTACTCTAGTCTTCAAAAAGGGTGACCCAGGAAACTACAGGCCACTCAGTCTCACCTCCATCCCCAGAAAGATGATGAAGCAGCTCATGCCATCTCTAAGCACGTGGAGGAAAAGGTGGTGATCAGAAGCAGTCAACACAGATTCAACAAGGGGAAGTTGTGTTTAACCAACCTTATAGCCTTCTACAATGAAATGACTGGCTGGATAGAGGAGGAGCAGTGGATGTTGTTTACCTTGACTTCAGCAAGGCTTTTGACACTGTCTCCCATAACATCCTCCTGGTCAAGCTCGGAAGTGTGGGATCCATGAGTGGACAGTGGGTTGACTGAGAACTGGCTAGATGGCCAAGCTCAGAGGGTTGTGCTCAACAGTGCTGAGCCTAGTTGGAGGCCCGTGGCTAATGGTGTCCCTCAGGGGTCAGTACTGGGTCCAGTGATATTCAACTTATCCACGACCTTGATGAAGGGACAGGGTGCACCCTCAGCAAGTCTGCAAACAATACGAAGCTTGGTGAAGTGGCTGACACACCAGAGGCCTGTGCTCCATTCAGAGGAACCTGGACAGGCTGAAGAGTTGGGTGGAGAAGAACCTCATGAGTTTCAACAAGGGCAAGCGCACCGTCCTGTACCTGGGGAGGAACAACTCCAGGCACCAGCACAGGTTGAGAGCTGGCCTGCCAGAGAGCAGCTCCGTGGAGAGGGACCTTGGGGGTCACGGTGGACAAGTTAACCATGAGCCAGCAGTGTGACCTTGTGGCCAAGAAGGCCAATGGAATCCTAGCCTGCATCTGAAAGAGTGCCGAGGCAATCGGCTCCAGGGCAGACGCGTTCTGCAGCGGAGCAGGGAATTGAGACAGACAGGGTTTTCTTTGGCATTGAGGCCACTCGAAGCAGCCGAGGGATCCGCCAGGAGCCGGCAGCCCTCGCGAGGGAGGCTGACGAGGTGTAGGCGGAGCCAGCAGCACCCCCTCCCCAGCCGTTCAAAAGCAGCCCATAGGGAGCGCGAGTGACCAGGACGGGCAACAGGGCGTGGTACGTCAGAAGGGCAGGGCATGGCAGTTTGTTTGGCAGTTCGTGCAGGCAGGGCGAGCAGGGAGGGCCCCTCGCCGCTCTTTTGCAGTGGTCTTTCCCTTCGGTACCTGTAACCTTCCTGTGAGGAACCTGGCCATGGTATCAACCAGGCAGAAAACCATGGCCTCCGCAGCTCCTGCAGCCTCTCCAGCCGCAGTCACCCATGTGGCTACTCAGACGGAGGGCTCGGGGAAACACACCGCCATCCAGGTCTTGGGCTGCAGGGTGCGCCCGAGTCCTCTGTCCGTATCCGACAGCAGCAGCGAGCAGTATGCCTGTGGGAGGTGTGCCCAGATTGAAGAGCTGCTCAAACAGGTAGCGGAGCTTCGGGAAGAGGTGAGCAGGCTCAGGAGCATCAGGGAGTCAGAGAGGGAAACTGACTGGTGGAAGTGTACTCTACCCTCTCTGAGGCAGACTCACGAGCCTGCCATAATAGCACAGGTGTCTCATGCTACGCAGAAGACAAAAGTTCCCTCATCCCACCAGGCAGTAGGGCAAGACCTAGGCCAAGGGGGGGAATGGTGGCAGGTTCGTGTTCGGGGTGGTAGGCAAGCCCTGTCCCTGACCACCTCACCTTCCCATCTACTCTTATATAACAGGTATGAGGGTCTAGAACATGACAATCAGAACAACGAAGTAGACGAAAGCCTGTCCCAGTTGGAGAGGATGCCTAAGGCAAGGCAACCTATTCCCTGCATTGCTACATCAACTGTCAGAAAAGAAAGAAGGGTTATTGTCATGGGGGACTCCCTTTTGAAAGGGACAGAGGGCCCAATATGCCGACCAGACCCAACCCACAGGGAAGTCTGTTGCCTCCCTGGGGCTCGGGTGAGAGACTTCGCTAGGAAAGTCAAGTGCCTGGTACGGCCCACCAACTACTACCCGCTACTGGTCTTTCAGGCTGGTAATGACGAGGTAGCAACGAGAAGTCCGAGAGTGATCAAAAGGGACTTTAGGGCGACTACTTAAAGGATCAGGGGCACAGGTTGTGTCTGACTCTGTCCTTCCGATAGGGGGGATCGATGCTAACAAGCAGACTCATCACATTAACACTTGGCTTCGGGACTGGTGCAACCGCCAGAATTTCAGGTTTTTCGATCACGGGAAGTTCTACGCGACACCGGGCCTGCTGGCACCAGATGGGATGCACCTCTCTCAGAGAGGGGTGAGGATTTTTGCTCAGGAGTTGGCAGGGCTGATAGATAGGGCTTTAAACTAGAGTCGAAGGGGGAAGGGGATAAAACCAGGCACGCTGGTGATGAGGATGAGCTAAGGGATGGTGCGCTAGAATCAGAGGGACTGTGTCCTAGTGAGGTCCTTCGGTCAGCTCCACAAGGTGCTGCGTGTAGGGAGGTGCATTTGAAGTGCTTCTGCACAAACGCACGCAGTATGAGGAATAAAATGGATGAGCTAGAAGTCTTGGCCCAGTCCCGCAGCTACGATGTCATCGGCATAAGCGAAACCTGGTGGGATGAGTCCTGTGGCTGGTGTGTTGCAATAGATGGTTACAGGCTCTTCAGGAGGGACAGGCAGGGTAGGCGAGGTGGCGGGGTGGCAATGTATGTGAAGTATGGGCTGGACTGTGTGGAAATTCAAGTTGGCAATGGCAAAGCTGAGAGCCTCTGGGTAAGGATTAAGGGACGAACAAATAAAGGGAATGTTGTTGTGGGAGTCTATTACAGACCACCTGGCCAGGACAACAACGCCGATGAATTATTCTTTGCAGAACTAAGAGATGCCTCAAGATCAACTCCCCTTGTCCTTATGGGGGATTTCAACTTGCCAGACGTCAACTGGGATCACCACACGGCTGACATGAGCAAGTCCAGGAGGTCCATAAAGCACCTAGATGATAACTTCTTGGTGCAGGTGCTAAGAGAGCCAACTAGGAAAGGTGCCCTCCTAGATCTGTTGCTGGACAACAGAGAGGGTCTTGTGGGGGACGTGGCAATTGGCGGCCGTCTCGGTCATAGTGACCATGAAGTGGTTGAGTTTAGAATTTATGGTGACAGAAGGAAAACTGCCACCAAAACTTCAGCCCTGGATATGGGGAAAGCAGACTTCAGGCTGCTCAGGGAACTCTTCAACAAGGTCCCCTGGGAAACTGCTTTTGAAGGCACTGGCGTCCACCAGTGCTGGTCAATCTATAAGCACTGCCTCCTAAAAGCACAAGATCAGGCGATTCCAAAATATCGGAAGTCAGGCAGGCGGGGCAGAAGGCCAGCCTGGCTGACCAGGGATCTTCTGCTGGAGCTTAGGCGAAAAAAGAAAGTGTACGGCTGCTGGAAGGAGGGTCAGGCAATGAGGAAGGAATACAGGGATGCTGTTTGTGTTTGTAGGGAGAAAATTTGTGTGGCCAAAGCCCAACTAGAGTTGAAGCTGGCCATGTCTGTGGGAGACAATAAAAAAGTTCTTTTTAGATATGTGAACAGAAAAAGGAGAACCAAAGAAAACATAGGTCCGCTACTAGATGGGGAAGGTCTCCTCACAGACAATGACATAGGCAAAGCAGAGATGTTTAACGCCTTCTTTGCCTCTGTCTTCAACACTGATGATGGGCTTCGGGACCCAGAGTACCCTGAGCTGGAGGACCATGACGGTGGGAAGGACAAACTCCCAACCGACCCTGAACGTGTGCGGGATTTGCTGCTCCACCTGGATCCATACAAGTCCATGGGTCCGGACAGAATTCATCCCAGGGTGCTTAAAGAGCTGGCTGACGTCATCACAGGACCTCTCTCAATTATTTTTCAACGATCTTGGGAATCTGGAGAGGTCCCAGTAGACTGGAAGGTGGCAAATGTTGTGCCAATTTTCAAGAAGGGTAAGGAAGAAGACCCTAGCAATTACAGGCCTGTCAGTCTCACGTCAGTGCCTGGTAAAATTATGGAAAGGATGATCCTTGAGGTTATTGAAGCACACCTGGGGGACAATGCAGTCATTGGTCCCAGCCAACATGGGTTCATGGGGGGTAGGTCCTGCCTAACAAATTTGATTTCTTTTTATGATAAGATCACCCATCAAGGGAAACCAGCTGATGTGATCTTTTTGGACTTCAGCAAAGCTTTTGACGCGGTTTCCCATAGGATCCTACTGGACAAAATGTCCAGCATACAGCTAAACAAAAACATCATACGATGGGTGAGCAATTGGCTGACGGGCAGGGCTCAAAGGGTTGTGGTAAATGGGGCCACATCTGGCTGGCGGATGGTCACTAGTGGGGTCCCTCAAGGCTCCATTTTAGGGCCAGTCCTCTTCAATGTTTTTATAAATGATTTGGATGTAGAACTAGAAGGTGTTTTGAGCAAATTTGCCGATGACACCTGTTGAGGTTTAACCCGGCCAGCAGCTAAACACCACACAGCCGTTCGCTCACCCTCCCCCCTCCCTCTCTGGGATGGGGGAGAGAAACAGGAAAGTGAAGCCTGTGAGTTGAGATAAAGACAGTTTATTAAGACAGGAAAATAATAACAATAATAATAATAATAATAGTAGTACTAATAATAATGTGTACGAAACAAGTGATGCACAGTGCAATTGCTCACCACCTGTTGACCAATGCCCAGCCTATTCCTGAGCAGCCGCCCCCCCCACCCCACCCCCCCTCTCGGCTAGCCACCTCTATATATTGTTTAGCATGACGTCAGATGGTATGGAATACCCGTTTGGCCAGTTTGGGTCAGCTGTCCTGGGTCTGTCCCCTCCCAGCTCCTGTTGCACCCCTAGCCTGCTCGCTGGCAGGACAGAGCAAGAAGCTGAAAAGTCCTTGGCTTGGTGTAAGCACTGCTCTGCAACAATTAAAACATCAGCATGTTATCAGCGCTCTTCTCATCCTAATCCAAAACATAGCACCCTACCAGCTACTAGGAGGAAAATTAACTCTGCCCTAACTGAAACCAGGACAACGCCAAACTTGGAGGAGTTGTGGACTCGGATGAGGGTGGAAAGGCCTTGCAGAGAGATCTGGACAGATTGGAGAGCTGGGCGATCACCAACCACATGAAGTTTAACAAAAGCAATTGCCAAGTCCTGCACCTGGGATGGGGCAACCCTGGCTATATGTACAGACTGGGCAACGAGATGCAGGAGAGCAGCCCCACAGAGAAGGATCTGGGGGTTGTGGTTGACAGCAAGCTGAATATGAGCCAGCAGTGTGCCCTGGCAGCCAGGAGGACCAACCGTATCCTGGGATGCATCAAGCACGGCATTGCTAGTCGGTCGAGGGAAGTGATTGTCCTGCTCTACTCTGCGCTGGTGCGGCCTCACCTCGAGTACTGTGTGCAGTTCTGGGCACCACAGTACAAAAAGGACATTAAACTGTTGGAGAGTGTCCAGAGGAGGGCGACGAAGATGGTGAAGGGCCTAGAGGGGAAGACATATGAGGAGTGGCTGAGGTCACTGGGCCTGTTCAGCCTGGAGAAGAGGAGGCTGAGGGGGGACCTCATCGCAGTCTAAAACTTCCTCGCGAGGGGGAGTGGAGAGGCAGGTGACCTATTCTCCGTTATCACCAGTGATAGGACCCGCGGGAACGGTGTTAAGCTGAGGCAGGGGAAGTTTAGGCTGAACATCAGGAAGAGGTTCTTCACCGAGAGGGTGGTTGCACACTGGAACAGGCTCCCCAGTGAAGTAGTCACTGCACGAAGCCTGTCTGAATTTAAGAAGCGATTGGACTGTGCACTTAGTCACATGGTCTAAACTTTTGGGCAGACCTGTGCGGTGCCAGGAGTTGGAATTGATGATCCTTATGGGTCCCTTCCAACTCGGGATATTCTATGAGTGTGGACAGCAGGTCGAGAGAGGCAATCCTCCCCTTCTACTCAGCTCTGGTGAGGCCACACCTGAAATATTGCGTGCAGTTCTGGGCTCCCCAGTAGAAGAGGGACGTACAACTTCTAGAGAGGGTCTACCATAGAGCCATGAAGATGGTTAATGGATCGGAGTGTTTGTCTTATGAGGAAAAACTAAGCAAGCTGGGCTAGTTTAGCCTAGGGAAGTGGAGGTTGAGAGGGGATCTTAACCTCTACAAATACCTGAGAAGACAATGTAAAGAGGATCGGGCCAAACTCTTCTCGGTGGTGGTCAGCGATAGGACAAGGGGTAATCGGTATAAATTGAACGACAGGATGTTTCATCACTATATGAGGAAGAACTTTACGGTTCGGGTGACAGGGAACTGGAACAAGCTGTCCAGAGAGGGTGTGGGTCTCTCTCTCTTGTCTGGAGATATTCAAAACGTGCCTGGATGCCATCCTATTTAACATACTCTAGATGACCCTGCTTGAGCAAGGGGGTTGGACTAGATCTCTGGAGGTCCCTTCCAACCTCAAACATTCAGTGATCCTGAACCTACAGTAGAGACATTATTTGCAGGAACACCTCCAGCATGAAGTTCATTGTCTCACCTGCATCAGTTTTTTCAACAACTGTTCTTATGGGCATAAATGATTTTTCCCCCTCTTAAATTGCCATCAAGAAAAAAATAAATAAAATTAAAATAAAATTAAAAAAAAAAGAAAACCTATCTTGACCTTACAGTTTCTTCCACTCATTCAAAGAGTAAATCTCCCTATTCTATACACAGGGCCATGAACTCTCTATGCTCATGCTTTTTTTCCTTTCCTTTTCAGTATGCAGAGGGAATTGACAAACTCAGTCTTGTTTTCAGCAGTTCCAAAAGAAGCGTAATCTCTCAGTCTAGTTATACAATGTATTGTAAAAACCTAGCAATGAAGACATTCATTTAAGTGCTATAGCTAGTCATTTTGTTAGGCATAAAAAAACTGTACTCAATGTATCTTTAGACTAGTTCCCATACCATTATTTACTGTTATTACAGATTATCTTGCAAATTTTAATGCTGAGATACTTGTTTCCAGCTGCTGTGATCCTAATTACAACAGGAAGGAGATGGTGGGGAACCCACACAAACCTACATCTAAATTTCACTCTGGTACGGCTGTATAGGTACCAGGAATAAAGCCAACACTATCCTAACTACCATCTAGACCTCCATAAAAGGTCTAATGCAGAAAACTGAATTATATCATTTTATTTCGCACTTTTCTAGTTTTGCAGCATTTGTAATACGGAATAATATAAATAATGAGCATCCTGATAGCCTGTACAGTCCTCTTAAGTGTGGGACAACAGGGTTTCCCTGAGTAAAGCAGAAGCAAACTGAAAAACACTTTTCAGCCAAGGATTAGGGCATTCACCTGCAAGGTGGGAGGAGATTCAAACAAAATCAGTGATGTCTTGCACATCCCTGCATAACTGCTCTAAACGCTTTATTCCCTTACTAGGCAAAATCAGAATAAAGCCATTTTTATCCGTTCCCATTTCCTTTGTTTCTCTCTGAAATTCCTGATCAACAACATGCCACCACATTAGGACTATGCTTTTTTGTTGTGTCTAAAGTACAATTTATTTTCACATACTATACAGAACCAATCATTTCAGGCTGGCTTCACCCAACAATTTTAAAGTTTTCTGTCCACCTGGTAATCTTAAAAATGAGTTATTCTTACAGCCTGAATGAACCTCTCCATCAATATCCTACACAAGTTCTATCTTCACAAGTTCTACAAAGTTAAGTGATAGTCTTTTGTGTTTCATTTGTATATGTTTACAAGGATGTGGACCATTAATGAAATAATGAAGTGTTGTCAAATACTTCTACTTCCTTCATTAACACAAAAATATCCAGTGCCATCTGCAAAGCTAGACCAGAACACTTTATATTTTACAACATCAAAAGTTCATATAATTTTAGGAAATTTGTATAGAAAAAGGAATACAGCAAATTCTCAAAAATCAGAAGTACTAATGAAGTACCATGAAAGCGTTGCCAGATTTCTTGGCTGAAATCAGCTAAGGACTGGATCTCTTCTCATGCATTTTCATCTACTGGACACTTTTAGATATCTGTCTAATTCCCCAATCATCAAGAAGGTGCACCGACTCTCAGCTTTTCCAAGCTGTAACTTCAATTACATTAGTCGGTGGAAAAAAAAATAAACTTTCATAGACTACAGCAATAATATGAAAGAGGATGGAGATAAAGGAAGTGTAATGATGGTAGACTAGTAAAAGGACTAACTATGAATTAGCCTAAAAACCACCTCTTCTCATTTCCAATTTCATTTATTCAAAATTTCCATTATTGTTTTTCTTTAACGTCATCAGTAAATAGCATTCTGATACTCAAAATCAGATGAGGCCCACAAGTTCATTTCCTATATCATTCACATAAGGCATTCATTATTCTACCTATTTTATCACCCTTTTCCATTGATACATAACAGAAATACTCATTCACATCACTAACAAATAGTACCTATTAAGTAAGACTAAGTCTGTTGCTTAATCCAAATTAACAGAGAGCCAAACCTTTCTTCCACTCAGCTGGAAGAATCTAATACACAGGGAAAAAGAGGATGCATGAATAAAAGCTTCAGGGATTTGAGCCTCTTAACCCAGACATCTACTGGCAACGTATCTGAATTTGGATCAACAAGCATAACAAAGCCTAGCAAAAACTGGTCATCAGTAGCAGATTTTAAAAAAAGTTACACATTCTTCAAACAAAAAGGTTATGAAATTCTAGAAAGTGTTTTTATCTCCATTACAGAAAATGCCATGTACCTCAGAACTCTGCAAATGTTTTATAGTAGTTTTAATAACAGTGTATTTCACATAGTAACACTGCATTATATAGAAAATAGTTTTTTGCTGATTTCTTTAATCATTGTAATAGTATCTATACTGTACACAGCCATATGGCTCTATCCAGAACCAAGCTTACTGTGTACGATATTATATATAATACAACACACTGTACAATATTTAGTGTGCTGATCTGATTGACTTTGGAGTAAACAGCATCCAGGAAAATGGAAAAAAAAAAGGTAAAGAAGCTGTTGAGCTGAGCAGGTGATTAGACAAAAGATAGAACTTTAGTGTTCCCAGGAAAAACGTTATAAAAGAACACTATCAAATTGAACTGTTACTTCAACAAGGAGAGGAGAAAGATAAAGGACACTTGGTGAATATTAGCAAAAAGCTAGTTTTATTGGTAGACAGAAGTGATCTACAGTTGTGCATAATAGGCTCCCAGCTCTATAAATCTGCTCTGCTCTGCAGCAGTTTCCTGAGAACGTGATATATTTCAAAGAAGCTCCATCTAAATGTCACCCTGAAAGCTTGCTGTGCTGAGGACCATTCTAAATGTCAGAACAGTCTCATGCGACCTATGACTGAATTTAGGATTAGTCTACATCATGTTTTCCTAAAATGAATTTTTAACACTGTTATGCATCTGGAATTTGGATTTTGATCTGTGCTGTTATCCAGTCTCCTTGCCTTCAAAAGCTCAGGCTTTTGTCAGTTTACCTTAGTTTCCAGGCTCAATGCACTTGGGAAGAGCAGAGAGCAATCATACAGTGCAATGCATTCCTAACACATCCTTTGAAATAATCTGAGTCTTGACTGCATTTTGGATTTTTAGCTTCACACAGATAAAAATTCTTTTCTTTTACGCTGTTTATATTATTAGGAACTTCAGAGTCTGGCCATGCTTCAATGAAGCTGAAACATGCAACAGTGATGCACGTAAGCATGCTACAGTGGTTTAAAATGATTCAAGTTTTCTCCTCAGCAAAACACGGATTGTGAAGAGCATGAAGTGGCTACAGACACTATGGTCAGGAAAGGCACTCACATTCTCAAGAGCTGTTTCCCCTTTCTCTGCTTTGTTTGGCTTTTCCAAACACTTTCCTACAAGACCACCTGTCTTTTAGAGGCCAGTGGGTAACAGTCCTGTTCGGTTGTCAAAATATGGAAGAAATGTGACAGCAAAATGCTGTCTCTGGTCTCAGAGTCTAAGGTTAATCTACCTGAAACATGCCAGCCATCACTAAAAGATGTTAGGCTTCTAGAGTTTTAATAAAAAATAAGCACTCATGAAGGATCTATACTGGTTCTGAGAAAGCATACATCTACGTAGAGGAGAGAGGTTCTGTGAGCGACTTCACTGAAGAAAGTGTTCTCATGACCCAGATTAGATACAAGAGGAACCACATTATCAAGAATTGTTGTGAAGTTCCTTACTATAGAAAAACATTTAATCATTTTTTTGCATCTTGCTAACAGACAATCCAATTTCAAAATAGAAGGCAGGGAAATACTCATTAGCTCCACTGTCCACAGTACAAAATATGAAGAGATATAAAAAAGCTGGATCTCTACAGCTCTCATAACACAAGTAACACAGTCTTTAAACACATTTGGGGAAAAAAGTTATTGAAATTCATTAGACATCTGAAACGTGACCTAACAGAGATGAAGAGGCTATTCCTGCATCAAAATGAAAGCACAAGCATATCAAATGGAAAAACAAGATTTCTGAAAACAAGTAGGGAATTAAAGATTGAAATTCTTAAAATTTCACAATTTGTACTCAGATGAAGGAAATGCATACTTGAGCTTACAGAAGAATACCACCTTTTTCAACTGATTTATTAAATGATTAGTGCAATGTTCACTCTTTTGTTGGGATAATAACTAGCACTCACTCACTCTTTTTTGTCAACTCATCCTATGTTAGTTCTTGGAAAACTCAAAGCAGGAGAAAACCTTTGACAGAGAAATGGATTCTTTGGTAGAAGAATGCAAATAGAATACAAATTCTAATAAACATTTTCTGGGTTTTGGTACTGCTCAAATCTTTCTTGTGAAATTGTGTGTTTTAGTAAGAAATTAAGCTAAAACTTCTCTTTTGAGAAAGATGATTCTCTTTTAGAAGGCATTTCACAAAACTTCTAGTTTTGCTATGACTATTCTACCACTATCCATATTCTGACTGAAATTTATTATACAGTTTAAGAAAAGCTTAAAGAAACCTTACAGATACAAAAAAAGATTAATTCCTACAAAAATGCATTTAGATTGCAAAAATATCTTATTACATAATTTATTACCATCTAACTAAAGAATAACTCTTGGGCACATATTTGAAGGAGCACAGTTGAGGATTATGCTAGGTAGAGCTTCAGCAGCAACTTGTGATCGCTGAACCGCATAAATATCATGTTCTCAGAATAAATTCATAAGAACAGAACTACAGTTAAGAAAACAAACAGTGCAAAACTATAGTATTGTAATCTGAACTTAATTGCTGTATAAAAATCTTCTAAATAAAACACCAAAATAAGGCCTTAATAGGACTTAATGTAGTCATAAGCCATATATGCTGGCCCTCTGAAATGAGGCTGATTTTGTCTTAAAGACTATACATGTCATTCTCATAACAGTTTGGATGGCAAAATTGAATCAGGTGGCTGCTTCTTATCTCATAATGCTAACAGTAGTCCCTACCACTTATCACGGTAATCAAAGGTAGCCCTCAAACTAGCAAGGGTATATAGAAAGGTTAATAGCACAATCATCTAAATGTACAGTTAGTACTCTGCCAAATTCACTGCATTAGATTTTATTTAGTGTTACTCAACTGCATCCTGCATTACCAAGTGTAGAATAAATTGCACTTTTATAGTACACTGTAATTGTTTTCATGACTATTTATTAGAAATAAGTACTTTTACTGTTTTCAGACAAAATATATAAAAATTACTCCAAAATGCACGTGTTGTTAGCCCCTTACCTTTGTTATAACATACCTAGTAATAAAACATTTGAAAAAGTTTAAAAACTTGCTTTGCTTGTTTCTATTGGACATGGGGATTGGATCAAAATGGTAGGCAATTCCACAAATTTGACCTTCCAAATTGATTGTGTTAATATAGAAATACTACATGTGATTTTTCAAGAAGCTTTTAAGATTTTTTTTAAGATTTCTTTTTTTGTAATAAAATGTCAAGTTGCTATGTTTTATATATACTGACCATGCAACAAGTAGTATCAGATAACTTGATAACTTGAGTGAGAGCAGATGCCCCAGTAGCCATGGTGGCAGGGGAAGCCAGGCCCATCTCACATCCCAATTTTGGGCACCCCACACCTTGGCCCTGCCCACCATGGGGCTGCGGCTGCTTCAGGGCATTGAGAGGGCCCAGTAGCCCCGCATCATAGCATCTCAGTAGCCTACTGCTTCATTTGTACATGCTGCCTGTCACAAAGTATACTTCTTCAATAATGGCAAGGAAAACATCTCCCAAGGGCAGGACTTGGCTTTTTAACCTGCTTCTGAAACAAAGTGCATCTACCAATGTCTTCTGTGCCCTCTCCCAGCCCCACAGGGTACCTCAGAGAAGCCCATGGATTACCCCTTTCGTCAGGGACTTGGTACAGAGCTGTCCTACCTCACTGCTTCTGCTCAGCTGGACCCCTTGCAGCCACCAGAAGCTCCCCTCCTGTTCCAGCCCAGCCCACCTGGCACAGCCATGGCACCACAGCCCTGCAACCCAGCAGAGCTCCTACTGCCTCGGGGGTCTCCAGAGCTGTGCTGCTCCCTTTACACCTGGGTAAGGAAAAGGGATTTAATCTCAAACTCTTCTTCTAAAAATAAGGGCAGTCTTTATCTTCCACCTTTGCTTTTCTCATACATTTCCACACTCCCTCAACTTCCTTCTGTATTCCTCACAGCCTTTTCTCTTATCTAATGTTTTATACCTCTCAACCCCCCCCCCCCGCCCCTTATCTGTGATTGCATTTTGTACATACTTGTTTATCTACCTTGGGCTTTTTTTCCTCTGCTCAGCTCATACTGTATTTATTGCCATATGACACACATAACCTGTGGGCAGCCACATTCATCTTTCAACACTTTCCATTTCCCTTCTGTGTTCCTCCTATTTTTTTACTCTGTTTGATTTCAGCCAGCATTTCACACGTTCTGACCAACCTTTGATATTCTCCTTTGTCTAATTCTTTATAGTCCTAATAGAAGATCAAAATAGATCACAGCTACCATTTACATACTAGTATCCCTCCTCCGCCTTCAAAATGCATGCACAGTGCTTTCATTGTGCCCCCTTAATGCCCAGCTGCACTGTGAAGTATGTAGGCAGACAACAGTAAGAGCAGACTTCTACCTGGCAAACATTTGTGATGCAGAGGAAATACTACTTGGACAAGTTTACACAGACTACTGTAGACAGTGCAGATATGGTGACCAGGGAAAAACAGCAGATAAGAAAATAGAAACCAACAGATGAGCCCAAGAAAGTAAAAAGAAGAAAAGTAAAAGTGAATACAAAGAATAAAACAGAAAAGCAAGAAGAAATAGAACAGACTCAGCAATATTATCCCACAAGAACATGTTTCTACCTTAAAGCTAAACAAACCAACCAAAAAAAAAAAACACGCACAAGAAAAAACACCACCTCAACTCCATACAAAAAAAAAGTGTAGAAAATTTGGGTAGTTCTAAAACATTTTGGATTATGTATTTTAAAATTTGGTCATAACCCCAAATATGTGCCCACCCAAGCTATTGCAATACCTTGTGCTAATGACAACTCCGGATCATTAGGCATTGTTTTATATCACGCATTTTGCCCTGTTACTGTACGCTGCCGGCTCTTCCAGGGAGACCTGCCTCTGACCAACAAGGTGCTCAGGTTTCTCCAGCCACCACCTGGCCACCACCACAGCTATCACCCAGCATCTGAGCATCTGTTCTCTGAAGCTGACCCAACCACAACATGCAACTCTCCAGCAGCCAAAAGTCCCCAGACTAGCAACTCTGGCTCCCCTTTTAAAGGTGGCACATACTCTTACTAGACCCTTACTCTTAAAGGTCTTTTACACCAATTCCTATTTATTTATCGAGCTTGATCGTATACTCAGATGATAATCAGGCATACGGGAGTATGTGTAACAATTCATAGGCTGTTCTTATTACTGTTGAAGTGGGGGGTGAGTAATGAAAAAAGTGTAATTGATTTTATGGTTTATTCAAGTACTGTTCTTGCTTCTGCTTTTAATTTTGTTCCAGTCTGCCAACATTACCCGTGTCAGTGTTAAAATACCAGATCAAGGTAATTGGCAGCACAAAAATCTGACATTGGAATTTTCACCAATTAACAAGTTAACAGTTAATTAGGCTTAAACAACAAGTGAAAAATCTCATTATCTCTGATGCTCCCACTACCTGAATTTCTTAATTACACCATAGTAGCCTACTTGCAAGGAGCAGGGCAGGTAAAAAGGTATGAGACGGGTCAGATTGGAAAGCTCAGGATCTGCAAAAGACAGATGCCAACAGCATGATTGTCAATAATATAACAGAATTCATGCTGGCAGTCCTTCAAGGAAAAGCTTCCACCTGAGGTTCCCCTCCCCAGGTGCTAGTCAGTGTTTTCTTGCATTTATTAAGCCAAGAGCCATCTAAGAGCAAGCACATAAGGCAACAGCTATGTGAGAAAGTTATATGCAACCAGAAGCAGCAGTATCTAGAGATATCTAGGTGGATATATCATAATGTGCCAAATATCTGTAGCAATAATTTAAGAAAGTGTGTATTTTTTCAGCAGAAGTCAGAAAAAGGCTAAATGAATGCAAGTGATAAACATTCAGAAAAAAATAATTATCAGAAAAAAAGTTACTTATCAGATTTTTTTTTTAATTTTTTTTTTTTTTACTAAGGGGTTGAATAGTTGTCTTTGTCAAATCAACAAAACTAGTGTGATTTTAAGTTTGTGAAATCTTTCATTAAATGAATTAAGATAATCACTGGGGTGAGTTGATAAAAATAGCCAAGTCAGCACTTCACACAAGCCATAGCAAATGATACATAGCAGCAGACTTAATCTAAACAGGAAAATCATCTGTTTTCTATTGGGTTTAAGCCATCTGAAAAGCAAGGCTGGAGAAGACTGAAACAAATGCTTTGCTCTAACCATGACAATGGCTCAAGCTGGAAACCAGAAGACTATTGGAGAAACAGTATTATGAACCAGCAGTAAGTGGGACACGGAGCAAATAAATAAAAAGACAGGAACACCAAACTATGTTAATGTATAGAGAATTAAGAAAGGGGTATGTTCAAGAAGGAAACTGGTATCTTTTGCCAGGGAAATCTTTTTCAATCCTGCATCAGGCACTTCTTGTATACAGAATGCACGAAGTACTATAACACAGCTATAGATCTGAGTACACATTTGGACCAAATCACCGACTACTTCCATCACTCATTGCTATAATGAAAACAGCCTCAATTCATTTTTAGAAGCACACAGAATCCTTTGTTTCACTCTGCAATTTGGACATTTCCACCCCTCACCCCAGAAGTGCTGGGGACATCTTCCAAATTCCAGCAAATGAAGGCTGCATCTAAGGTGTTCTCTTTTCTTCTCTTTCCAAAGAGATGATGGGTTTGATACCAAAGACTAAATATTTATTTTTACAAATTTGGTAACTTTTTTGTAATACAAGCAAAATCTCAGTAGTCTATGTACAGTTCTTTAGAGATATTGTAGTAACAAACTAAACAATCATCCATCGAGGATTTCCAGATTAAATAAGACTGCGTTTGTCCATCTGAAGTTTTTCTGTCTGTGCTCCTTAAATATTTTTGCATTGTTGGGAAGGGTTCGAGCACACTTCCATTTTCAGAGTCAGCTTAGCATTATTAAACAGGTATAACACAGTCAAAAAGTGGTAGTGTTCATATCCTATGGTATATTTGTCTGTTCCTCTCTTTAAATAAACAGCTAAATATCTCAAAATTTACAGTCATTCAGAGGCTGTGTTCCTGTGTTTTTCAATCTCACCAGTACAGCATAGAACAGAAAAGGAGGAAAGAGACCCCCCAACATGAAGGCAAGGTGAATCAAGACTTTAGGAATCTAGCTCAAGTATAACAGTTTGGGCTGCAATTAGATTAGACCACTATTACCTGAGAGGGTGGCACCATAATGAGTTGTTTTTATCATATTTTTACCTTCAAGAGGGAAAAGAAAGGATTTGCTTTGCCATAACTGACACACAAGGTTATCATTAGTATTTAAGCAAAATGCCTCTTCAGCAAATCAGAACAGCAGCTTTTTTACTGTAATCCCTTTCTGCTACCATCAGCATGCAAAGAACATCTTTGTATGGATTTGAAATTACACAAATCCACTGAAATTTATAGATCTAGTGGCATGTTCTTTGAATTAAAACTGCAGGCATAATTACATGTTCATCTCCAGAGGTCCCACAAGTAATGCACAGTGTTGAGACAGCAAGCATCATACTCAACCAGTCAAAGTGAGAGACAAGAGAATAAAACAGTCTTAGCTCTAGATTAATTTTGAACTTCATTTTGGAGAAAACTTCTGCCTTAATTACAGACTTGCTTTTCAATTAATCAGGGTAATTGAATCATGACTTCTTAAAAGCTTCTAGCTTAACATCTCCCAAAGTAGAAGCTTTTGCTTTTCTCTTTTTTCTTTTCTTTTCTTGCCAATGTTAAACCTTGAAAAACTTCTGGTTTCATATTCTGCTGGGTAATGGCACTGCATAATGTATCTTTCTTGTAAGGACTTGTGACTGAAGTATAATTTAACTCTGTTTGTTTTCCTGCTCCGATTGTTCCAAATAAAATAATTAAACTGCAGATGGCAAAAGAAAATATCCTCTTCTTGATCATTCTAAACTGACAGAAGCAAGCTGCATGGAAGCAGAAATTTCTCTACTTAAAACTTATTTTATATTTTTAAATCAGACATTAACAGTAACATTAATATATATATATTTTTTCCCTTAACATATTTCAGTCACATACAGCAAGGTTTTTCAACTCCATATTAAGTAAAATGAAATGCTTCCATCCAGTGGTTATCCCCAGCATTGCAGACATAAGATCAGAAAGTAAAACAAAAATCTTTGCACTGAAGTAATTGTAAAAATGACCTAACAGCATAGAAAGAGCAGAATTTAAACAATAAATATTTAATACAGCAGCACTGCCAGATCACAATTATAAGATGTCTATTTGTAGAACACATAATTGAAAACATTTATCTAATACCAGCATTCTGAATTAAAATGGAATTTACTGGATTTCATAATTACTTTGTACAAAAATGAGTACTGCCATATTGTGAGATTATAAATAACTCCATCTTAAAAACCTGTCTTCTGTCCTGTTACTTATCACATGCAGCACCCAGAGCATCCAATACAGAGCTCACTATGCTAGGAAAAATACAAAGGCACAAACAAAGAGCTTCTCTCTTAGGAGCTTTCAGCATTGTTTATATTTCCCAAATGTTTCAACTGAAAGCGTCACCTCCAGATGTATTGGTCACAGATGACTGACAGCACTTTCTGTAGCACAGATACAACCGGGGAAAGTGCACCCCCCTTTCTTTTTTTTTTTTTTTAAACCATTACTCTGACCACCGTTCTTGCAGCATTTGAAAAAAAATGCTACCAACACGTCAATGGACTCTATTTGGCATCTTGAATGAGAGCAAATATTTCTCATGCACATAATGCAGGTAGTCACATAAAGAACCGGTGGATTTTGCTAACTTGCCCTCAAATTAGAAATGCACCACAGGAGCTAACTATGAGGCACGGCAGCCATGCCATGTTCTACAAGCTAAGTAAAGCACTGCACGTTTTTATGTCATGTCAGCAACTTCACCACTGTATTCATAAATAGTAGCTGCTGTTAACTCTTTCTGGGGTTCTGAATAACCTTCCTCTGACAGCAACAGTTTCTGCTTGCCCTGCTACAGGTCATTAAGATGAGTCAAATTCACAAGACACACAGATCATGACCTTGTCATATCCACTCATTCAAAAGACAGCTTCAGTTAGAGGAAAAAAGCAGTACATGAACTGCTATTTTCATGTTCCCTATGTACTAGCATAGTGTCTTTGTTACTAAACAGGCATAATGCTCCCCACCCACGACTGCTCTGCACTATTACAGCAACCCATATGGTACCATTCATCTCTTCTCCCTGTCCTCCCCTTTTCTTGTGCTGTTCCAAGCTGAAATACATGAGATCCATGCACAGAATGAATTATGAATTAAGGCTTTCTTTATTCATAAACACTCACTCCTCCCTATAAGCCCAGCTACTAACCTTAAAAGCTATTTCGCTAATGAGAGATCAGCAAGCAAAGTTCCCCTAGTAGTGTAATGGTGCTAGCGCTTTTATACCAGCAGCTCAGCTTTCTGAGCAGTGAAGAGCTTTCTGAACAGCTTCTGCCTGGCTTTTGAAAAGCCCAAAAGGTATTTCTTTCAGAAGATAAACATCAAATAAACAGCACAGTCTGCCACTAACTGAGATCTTTGACCCACAAGCTAGCCATATTTTACATCAGGAAGTACAGCTTTTAAAAAATTGGTCAAGTTCAGCCACTGGGAGGAGTATATCAGTGCAGGTTTGTGCAGAAGTGAGATGGAGAGAGCAGACCAAATTGCTGAAGAAAGAAAATTGTACCGCAAAAGCCATTAAAAATTTACTAGTTATTTTCTTTAAGATGAGGAGCTTGAATGGGTTTTGGACAAAGACTATCCCTATCCCAACACATCCAAAGCCCTAAGAACAAGGCAGGGGAAAAATGTATTCTTGATTTTTCAGGATTGAAGGAGAAATGTCTCAGAATGTAGATCATCCTGGTAGCAGCACAACCATCCTAGGAGGTGCTGCTATGACAAGTTTTCTTGACCAGATCACCCTGACTCCACCACTCCCATGGGGCCGTCACGGCTCTGGAATACAGGGTCTGACCTCTCTGCAAATGGCAGGCACCACACGCTTCCCAGGCACTCTTTGCATTTCTCATCTCATCATACCAGGTCCCCAGTGTAGCATCTGGGCATCTTAGTACCTCGCAGATACATATGACAAGCCTGTCTACTGAGTGGAGCATTAGGCACAGAGACATTAAAGGTCTAACAGAGGGCATCCATTAAAACACTCATTGCTGGTAAGCCTTAGTATTTGGTGAGTGCCTTGTAGACAACTCTGAAAAATTAAACGTTCTGACATTCAAAAAAGAAAAACAAACAGAGCCACAGACCTTAGTAACCACTACTCTGAGTAGGATCCTAACAGGTATAGCTAATAGGAACCTATAATAAGAGCAGCAGTTTTTGTCCTCCCCAGACATTAGATCCCATTCCTGTCTCTGGAATTCTGACCTACAGGAATGAACCTCAGATATTAGGCACATAAACACTTCAAAAGCTAAAAAAGTACCAACACTTTAAATATATAAACAGGGTGAAAGAGAAATAGAATACATTAATACTACCAGCACGGTATAAACAACGACAAAAATAAACTCAACAGCCCTTGAAATAGGGGCTGAAACTTAAGATTTCCTAACAAAAAAGTAAGCAAGCCATGTAGATTATCCTATCTACTTGATATCACAGCCCAATAAATATTTTTAATTACTTTATATGAAGTAATATAATAACTTATAACTTCATATGAAGTAGAATAGTTTTAAGAACTATTCTACGTGTGAGGTAATTGTGGAGTCCTTCTGGAGCAATATCCTAAGAGAGCTCTCATTTTTGGTCTTCACAAGTAATACAAGAGGTGAGTGAATTCTGGACTCCAGTTGTCTGTGCACAATCAATAAGTCTTGTCAAGCAAGCTTGAAGTTTAACTACTTACAATGTTGTATATATAAATGTTGAAGCTTTCAATTCAGATGTAATTTTGTATGTTTCAATAGATGCAGAGAGGGATTATTTCCCAAAGGCTTTCAAATATGAGTTATTGATCGGTTAGTAATGAATTGGTACTCTAAGGCAAAAGCATAGTTCAGATTTATCATTTTATGAACTTCATGTGATCTGGAATGTACTATCCTGTCAAAAGTAGATCAGGTATTCCAAGGTACTCTTCCCCCTCTTCCAACCACAAACAAAAATACCCTAATTCATTAGCTGTCCGTAGTACGTCAGCGTACCTCTAATTCCTAAGAAAAGAATCAAAATTAAGTAGAAAAGAAAGAGGTATCTGGAAATCATTACAGTCAAATATATACTGGAAATGAAAGAAGAGCTGAAAATCTAGATGGAAAGATTTTGTGTTTGTGGTGGCACAACATAAGTAAGTATCCATTTCATATTTAAACTTTAAAATTTATATTGTTTATTTATAGACAGTGGTTTGAATGTTTATTCTTTCAGTAACAAACAATATTCTTATTTCTCTTTGGATTAAAAAAATCCACCAATCTACCTCTCAACAGCATTTATGTAACGAATTATGTGTCTCTAATAAATACTTCTGCTCAATAGCTGTTCTATGACAAAATTCCTTGTTCATCCCCAGAATTTGCTATTATTCCTTAATCTTAAGTATTTCAGAGACAAGTGACAAGTTTCACTTAATTCTTTCATATTAAAACTTGAGTAGACAAAAAAAATATTAAAACTGACAAAAAGATGTATTATAAAATTATTACCATATAAACAGTATCTCTGAAGTCCTAATCCATTTAAGAGTCTGAGGAGCACGTATTCTTGCTCCCTTATAATTTTATAGATCATCACTGTTTATGCTATATATATTAAATACTTAGTAATATAAACACTAAAGCTTCAAAAACTCCAGCTAAGAAGAAAATAAAGAACATGGAGTCAAGAACATGGAGCATATTCTAGGTTGTGGATGAATATGTGCTCTTTTAGCAACTGACTTTTCAAACAATTCATATCCCCCACCATACCGTCTTCCACCCCATAACTCAAATGTCACAGTCACATAGTTTTCCCTTTCTAAATTTCATTTTTCCAATTCTCTACTTCTTATTAAAACTCCAAGATCTCCTTCTACTCCAACCTTACCCCCACTCTTTCAACACATCACCTTGATCTTCTATTAGAGGTTTTTAGTTCAACATCCTACCCTCCTCAGTCTAGCCACCTTACGTCCATCATTTTCATCTTCACTAATACTTAAGTTTTGTTCCCTAAGCATCAGCTAACTTCGGTGCTTCCTTCAAAGAACACTACTCCCAGCTTCAGTTTCCCAAGTGTTCCCATCTATCCAGACCTCCCCTAAAATCAAGAGAATATTTCACCTGGACCCTGGCTGCTATACCACTATGTTATCTTCTTATCCCAAGTACTTTCGACAGAGTACATTATGGCTCACATTCTTTATGTCTGAGTATGGTACAACTCAGAATCAAACTCATTACCAAGTCAGCTTTTCTTCTGTCAAGATCTGTTTCAGCTAGCCTGCATTCAGCTTGGGATATCTCACACTTGGCTAAGTGTTCACAGAAGCAAGCAAGCAAGCAAGCAACAACAAAAAATTACCTTCTCCAGCTTACTGCTTAAGTCAAATATTAGTTAATATTTCTAATTTCATCTTTGAACTGAAAAAAAAAAAAAGGAAATTACCCCCCAAACACATTTATGAATACAGAATAAACTTGAGATAATCTTCCAAAGACAAGCATTTTCATATTCAATATATGAATATATATTAACAAAACACATAAAACTTGAATTTCACTTACTAATTTTAATGAGGAAACCACAAGTCTCACAGAACATACCACTACATAAGGAAAAACGCCCATTCATCTGCATAGCAGTAAATGTGATATTATGCTTTCTCCCAAATGCAATTGGAAACATGACAAAGCATCACTATGATGCTGACAGGCCTCAGAAAAGAAACACTTTTAAAAGAAAACAGTGGGGAGCATATCCTCAGATATACCCTGTTTTACCTGCATACCTGAGAAGTCTGAAAGACAATAAGGCAGCTAATCAGAATATTTGTTCTAGTTAGATTCCAGGGGCTGAAGCTGATTTGTTGAGCTCCTCAAGTAGCACACAACATATGTAAGTAGCCACCTCTGTTAAGGCTACACCCTTAATGCAATACACCCATTAATCTGTATTTAAATAGCAAATGTGGTTGGGGTAGCAGAAATTGCCTGCCAGGCCGTGATCAACTCTGCCAGCTGACTACTGCCATTGTCTCCTTCCATAGCAAGACATGTTTCAGTCTGTATAACCTCATCTCCTCCTGGAATTTTGTACTGGCTTTGCTCAACTACCTCAGCAGCAACTGGAATGTGAGCTTCCTCAGGTGCCTTCCCTACTCGAACTGTTCACCCATATAGCCACCACATGGTGGCACATGCCCAAAGGGTGCCTCCTATTTCTAGTGTACCTCCTCGGAGTATATCCATGCCAATTATATACTCCTCAACTTCAGCAATCATGACTTGATAGTTCCATGATATTGTCAGCTATTTCCATACATGATTCTGTACTGACCCCAGGGTGATGACAAGGGTACCAACGAGAAATGCAGTGCTTTCCCCAGTCACTGGTTTCCTGGAGGAAGGAGTCGGCAGGCACAATGCTTAAACGGGTGTCCCTGTTGAGGCAACGTTGTCCTCAGCAGTGTGTCTGACTCTCCTCTGGGGGAGTCCCAGTTTTATCCCCTCCTACCCAGTAGCTATTCTGACACACGGGGCCAACATGTCACAAAAGCCACCAGGCTCCTCCTTGGTAACATGTCTACAAATGTTCATGGAAGTGCCCCATCTGAGCTGGGGGCTGCACCGGCTCCATGAGGGTCATTACTTCATCATAGTCTTCCTCTGCTGCCCTTTGGCCAGCTTTTCCTGATGCAAGTGTCATGGGCACAAGCCAAGCCGCAAAGTTTTACCAGCCTTTCCACAGTCTCGTCAGCATTGTCTCAAACCTTGGTTAGTTCCACATTTTTCTCTCTTCCCCTGCATACATGCCCAGAAACCTACACCGCCCCGTGCCAGGCACTTGAGGACGAGCTGTTCCACAATAGATCAAACAACACAATCGCAGCCATAAGATCACTATGCTCTTACACATGCCACTGCGTGGTCTGTTGTTGGAACATGCTGACATTCCACAACCTGTATTACACACTGTTGAAACAGAAAATCTATTACTGATCACAACAGGGACAATATACATGGAACACAGCATGCAATGCATAGGAAAGTTACACATAAAAAGCAACCAAATAACTGTAGTTTTTGTAGCCACAGCTACCCCCATGTCCCATCTCAGAATAGGTTCCATCATCATTCATCTTCAGTTGTTTGGTTAATTCTTCTAATTCCTGGACCTTTGCAGGTACCGACTGGGAATGGTCACTCAGGTTCATACAACGCTGTTCTGCAGCATAGCAAGACGAGCCCATAGTATCCTGGCCTGTGACATTAGCCAGGGTCACCCATATGTTCTGTTGAGGCTCTGAGATGATCCATGCTGACCGGGACTTGGTCTGTACCTTATTCAGTTTTACTCAACAAAAGCTTAGACAGGTTCATTCCCCAGGGTCCCACTCCAGGTTTGTAACTAGAGCCTGGACCCAGGGACCACACCCCTCCTCCTCTCCCCTCTGTCTCCTATGTCAATTTGCTAACTCAACCGTGAATTGCTCTGCCAAGATCACACACTTGCCCTCCATACTACCCTTCTGTTTAGTTATTACCAACAGCACCCATTGCCGCAGAATATTAGCACTCTCATGCTCTGGCAACTGTTGCTCTAACGCAGCTATTCTCTCTATCAATTCTCTGTTGGTACCCACCTGAACCTTATAGGCAAGTAAAAGGGTCCCGCACACTCATCCTGCCCAATACAGCCAGTCTTTATCTTTTGTGTGTGCATGTGGTTTCTGCCAATTGTTCCCAATACTTTAAAATCTCCATTGGTTCAGTTCCTGTCCAAGGTTCGGGACAGACCCAGCTGCAAGTTTTCCATTTATTCCATTATCCATCCCAGATACTCAGTTTGGGGAGCTGCAGCTTCTCTGCCCTCCTTTGGTTTCATGGCTTAAACAAGTAAGCCTATACCTAACCCTATATATTTGCTAACAAACACCACGATAATAGTACACCACAGGCATCCCCTGCTCAGCAAACAGTACGCTCACAGCACACACTCAAAGCACCAGGTCTCAAGCAAAAGCAAAATTTTCTGGGAACACCTAACTCACTACTCAACAGGTCCCCTCCCACTTACAGGTGGCAGCACAGCCCTAGAGCAGCTGTGCTCTCCACTGACCGTGTCCCTTTAAGTGTTTGCTCCTTGCTAGATACCCCAGACCTCCATCCTCATCACTGGTTTACGTTCTAGTTAGTTTGCAGGGTCTGAAGCTGATTGGTTCTGCTCAGTAAGGAGCAAACAAGATATCTATCTATATAAAGTAAGCAAGCTTTACTGTAAGCTTTTTACATCCATACTGACCCCAGGGCGATGACAAGGGTACCAACGAGAAATGTGGTGCTTTCCCCAATCACTGGTTTCCTGGCAGAAGGAGTTGGCAGGCACAATGCTTAAATAGGCATCCCCCCTGTTGAGGCAACGTTGTCCTCAGCAGTGCATCTCCCTCTCCTCTGGGGGAGTCCCAATTTTATCCCCTCCTACCCAGTAGCTATTATGACATGTGGGACCAACATGTGTCACAAGGGCTACCGGGCTCCTCCTTGGTAACATGTCTACAAATGCATATGTAAGTGCCCCATCTGAGCTGGGAGCTGCACCGCCTCCACAAGGGTCATTATTTCATCATCATCTTCCTCTGCTGCCCCTTTCTTTTCCTGATGCAAGTGTCGTGGGCACAAGCCAAGCCAGTCTCGCCAGCATTGTCTCAAACCTCAGTTAGTTCCACATTTTTCTCTCCTTTCCTCTGCATACATGCCCAGCAACTTACATGCCCTGTGCCAGGCGCTTGAGGATGAGCTGTTCCACAACAGACCAAACGACATAATCATAGTCAAAAGATCACTATGCTCTTACGCTATGTCCAACTGCAGGTGAAATCACAGGCATCAAACCCATGTGATGGAATCAGCCTAAAAACACATGTAGACGACGCATTCCATAAGGAATGGAAAGTGCAATAGCAAAAACCAGTGGCAGGGGCAGAGAGGAAGATCAGGACTAGGGCTTTGAATTCAGAAGCTAGTGGGAGGGAAGTTGCCTCTCTCAAAAGGAGATTTTTCTCCTCTTCACCAGGAGGCAAAGAGAAGCATTTCCAGGACAGCTGCCTGCCCAGCAGGGCAAACCATGTGCTCCTCACCATGAGCTCCTGTCCTCCCCATTCCAATCCTCACTCCCTTGATTTTTAAGCTATTTTCCCCACTTTGAGTGAAGTGTCTCATCTCCATAAGCAGAAGAGCCTCCAAGCACTCACTCCACCAGACGGCTGTGTGATCCCAGTGTCTCTGCCTGGTACACAGCAAAAATCTTGCTGCTCATCACTGTCATGCAGCTGTGACAGGCATTGGCTCCAGAGCAGGGCCTTGGGAAAAATCAAAGCTCGTAAAGGAGTGTCAACCAGTAAAACAGAGGCATGTTGATACAGCATATCCATGCCAGCTGCCTGCCTTTGGGCACTGCAGAAGTAACAGCTAGCGTTACCTTCAATAAATTCCACCAACTGCTCTGGTAAGTTTCTGAATCTCAGGGGACTTTACCCATGGCAGTGTTAGGCAGGGCCAAAAGTGATTAATATGAAGTTTCATCATCACAGTATCAAAGCATCTTGCAAACTCACCATTTAAAATAAGATTCTGAGTAATTTAAAAGTTACTCAAAGCACGGCTGTTTGGAAAAACAAGTCAGAGAAAGTAGCTTTTACATTCTACAGATATTGCAATGGGAACAGCTGTTCCACTCTTCTGCTTTGCTCAGCAGTTTAGATTTCAACTCAAATACAACAATCCAATATTTATTTTAAGGACTTCAAGCCAAAAGGTTCATAAAGCATTGTTTTGTACCTGCACAACCTACAACTTGAAAACACCATGTGTTTTTTGTCAGACAGGTCAACATTTTCAAGCCTGAATTCAGAGAAGTGGAAAAGAGTTCAATCAATTTATCACAAAGTTACTCCATCTAAAAAAAAAAACTGAATCCCAAGTCATGCAGCAAGTTTTTTCCAGTAATAAGCTTAATTCTCAAAACTCCAGACTTTCATTTTTTTTTTTTCCCCTTAAGAAGTATAAAAAATTGGCTGAGAAAGCTGTCCTAATTAATATTCAGTTCAGCGATTAAGCACTCTCCCAAGTGACCTATATGTGTAATAGCATCAAGTACCACCTGCTCAAACTGTTGTTTTGCAGAGAAATATTAATCCCTTGTACCTTCTGTTACCAAGCTTGGATGCCATCTGAAATTCAAAAGGGAATGATTCATTGTAAATGCTTTGTAAACTCACTGAAATTTATACAAAAAAAGAAGTAGCAATATGTACAAATAATTTAAAATGGTATAGTACAAGAAGCAGTTTATAGAATTTCAGATAATCTCTCCCTTTTGAAGTTAATTTCATAAAATATCATGTATCAACAAACATTCATTACCACAAATGAAATTATTTGGCTTTTTTCTTTTCAATAAATATTGTATTTTTTCTTTTCTACAGAGAAATGCAAGGAATATAGCTACCAAATTGCTTGCATCTGTTCCTTAAAGAAGAGGTGTTAAGATAATATTTGATAAAAACCTATCGCTTCAGAAGTATTAGCATGTAAGGGTGTACATGTTCCCTTTGCACGTTTGAGTTTCTTACTAGCACAACATACATGAACATAAATAGAATATTTTTATATGAGCCATTGCTGCAGAAATTTGTGTATATCTGACACCTTTATGCCTAACATGGAAGCAAAACTGCAAACAAGACTTAGGACAACACATTTGTACTGCCTGACGGCAGGCAAGTGGAAGGGAAAAGCAGCAGTCAGATAATTGGCAGCATAACAAATCCAAAGGTCAACATCTGACTTCAATGACTTCAAGAGTCTTCCTTTTTCAGATAAGACCTTTTTTTTAAAAAAAAAAAAGTGTCCTCATATGCTTTCTGTCTTGGGACTACATATGTGAGAGAGACCTTTAGACCTCAGCTTCATTCTACATTGGTAAGCAACTATCTTACAGAGAGATCTGAAGGCAGATAACAAAGTTTGAGTAAAAAAAAAATTTTGCAAGCAACTTGGGCAGCTCTTTATGTGGAGAAAAAATAATAATAATAAAAAAGATTTCTTTAAGTTATTCTCAGCATAATTCCTAAACATTATTGTACAATAACACATTTTTCCCTTGCCCTGGGAAAACTAGTGTCAACCTGATGCAAGTGAACTGTACATAATTTGTGCATAAACAATTATCAAAGACAAATTCTACAATTGTATTGGAATTATGTGGCAAGGTTTTGGTAACAGGAGAGTTGAAGGGGCGGCCTCTGCAAGCAGAGCCCAGCAGCTGCCCCATATCAGCCAGAGCCAGCTCCAGCCAGTGGATGCACAGTGGAGGTGGATGTGGCATGGAGGACTCTGAGGCCCGTGGAGAGCCCCTGCAGGAGCAGGCCCCGGGCCGGAGCTGCAGCCCGTGGAGAGGAGCCCACGCAGGAGCAGGGGTCTGGGGGGAGCTTCCGCCCGTGGGGAACCCATGCTGGAGCAGTTTGCTCCTGGGGAATGGACCCCGTGGTACGGAGCCACGTGGGAGCAGTTATTGAAGAGCTGCTGCCTGTGGGAAGGCCCCACAGGGTCAGTTCAGGAAGGATGGCATCCCATGGGACGGACCCGACATGGAGCAGGGGCAGAGAATGACCAAAAAGGAGTGGCGGAGACGAAGTGTCAGGACTGACTTCATCCCCTGTTCTCCTGCACTCCTCGGAGACAAGGTGTAAGCCAAGCGTAGATGGAGGAGGGAAAGGTGTTGTTAGCTTTTAGTTCTCACTGCTCCAGTCTCTTATCAATAGGCAATAAACTACATTAATCTCCCTTACGCTGAGTTTGTTTTGCCCATGAGTGTCAAGAACAAGTCCTCAAAGACAGATGAAGCCTACAAAACACTCACAGGGTTTGAGCAGCTGGCCTTAGAGTTCTGAAGTCAAACTGAGCATGCCTTCTAGAATATGTGTTAACACGACTTTCATTTCTCAGTCCCCATCTGTAAAATGGCCTGCACTGTACTTCCACATCTTATTGAAATCTTATGAAAGAAACACATTAAAGGTGTAACAGATGCCAGTATTATAGTAATAGGCACAAAGCAAGTACCAAAGACATTTTATATAAATGAAATATATCACATGAAGTATTTTGTTTTCACAGCTGTACCCCTGTTACACCTAATCTTTGGTAACCAGTGATAAAAGCCATAGAAAAATCTTGAAAAGCAAAACAATGAAAGCAAAGAATTCTGAGTGCCTCAACTAATGTGATTATTAACTTCCCACGATCTAACTAGACCATATTGACTTATGTATTCATAAGGCTCTCATTTAATTTCTGTGATTACTATAGAACACTGTAAGCTGGTTGTAAAACACATGAAAAATAAAACCATCCAACAGATTTTTGGAGGCAGATATTCAGATATGTTTTTATGATTTTGAATAAAAGCAACTGAATAAAATTATTGGTATCTATAATTTATTTATTTTTGGAAGACATCAGTGCGAATTATAGAGCTCTCAAAGGTTAATGGCAGCTAGATCCTCAACTGTTTCACCTCTTCTGAGCCATGAATGGTGAGGACCTTGTATGTTTGCACAAACTAAATATATAAGGAAGCCATAGGCTTTCACTTGGCAAGGGACAACTTGATTGAGATGACTGATGGGGTGAATACTCCCAGCTGCTTGCCCTTTCTTTGCTAAGCAAATGGACAAAGGGCTCAATAAATAGCTTGCATTTCCTCAGCTTATATCTCAAGCATTCAAGGTAAACCAGACCAGATTCAGTTTGACTTCTATATTTTAAGCCATGAGAGTTGAGAGAAGTGATGAGGCCTTATTGCCCACAGTCAACCAGCAGAAGGGACCGTGTTACCCAGATTTGTTCCACTAAAGGCATTGATTTCAGTAGTGTAATTTCTATGTTCTTAAAAATGTCTCAGTTTGTATGTTTTTTGCTATTAAGAAATACAATCCTCATATATATAAATACATTAATATATAATGTATTATTAATTATATTAATAATTAAATAATTATTAATTATTTATATATATAAATATATATATAAAAATAGTACAGCACATTCTGATTTCCGTATTAGAATAGTTGTGTTTATTTTCACAGTAGATAACACAATATCAAGTCTCAAGGCAGTACTGCCTTGTGGAAGGAGACAAAGAATCTATCTGAAGAAATCTTTAAACACAACACTTATGAAATATACCTCTTAGCTCAGAGAAAAAAAAGTACGTGTTAAATATTTACTCAACAGGTTAAAATTAGTTTTGTACCCAACATATACAAAGTATGTAATCTGACCTTTCAAAGCTATTTTAATAAGAACTAGAAGTTGTAAGCCAACAGTTCAATAGAATAAGATTTAGAGAGCTGGAAAAGAAATCTAAACAGTTTGTTTGTATTTGTTTACACTACTGCATTATTTTATTTTTAGTTTTGTCTGAGAAGCTTGCTCTAACTCATTTGATGTTTAATAGCTGTCTGCTAATAAAAATCTCATTTTATTTTTATTTTTATTTTTTTTTTTACAAATATTAATTCAAGCAAGAGGTTTTGCTTTCATTAAAATTTTCTGCTCTTTGCACTTCCAACAACCAAAACAGAAATATGAATGCAAATTGATTTGAAAATTTAGCTAAAATGGGAATTTCTGAAGTGTTTTGCCAATACTGATAACAAGATAGTTCTGCTCTATTCAAATATTTCTATAATAGCTCACTATTTGCCACCCACACACATGAAGCTTGTCATAACTACTCAAAGGGGGTATCACCGAACTCCCGTACAGTGCAAATACTTAAATATTTTTATCACTTATCTGAAAAGCACAGACCTATCTTAGGGATAATATCAGGTGTAGTAGACAATATAATTCTAACATTACCATTCAGAAGTACAATTTTGCTATATTTATATTTCAGTTGTAGCAATGGACCTCGGAGGAGCATTCCTGTGAACAAGCATTCAAATACTAGTGTCATCCTTGCCCATCTAGTAGAGAGTAGTAGAACAAGACACTCACTAATGAATTAGGAAAAAACAAACAAAAAAAAAAAACTTTCCCTCCCTCACCCTCTGGGTATCATGAAAAGCAAGCTTTTTAGTCAGTAGAACAAAGAAATTACATAAATGCAAACAGACACTACAAAATTATATCACAGAATCATCTAGGTTGGAAAAAACCCCCAAGATCACCGAGTCCAACCTCTGACCTAACACTAACAAGTCCTCTACTAAACCATATCACTAAGTGCTACATCTAAACGCCTTTTAAAGACCTCCAGGGATGGTGACTCAACCACTTCCCTGGGCAGCCCATTCCAATGCCTAACAACCCTTTCAGTAAAGAAGTTCTTCCTAATATCCAACCTACACCTCCCCTGGTGCAATCAAGCCCAACTGCAAATAGCATACTTGAACAAAAGCTGAAATTTCTTCAGAAGTGCTCTGCATCAGGAGGGGGAAGAAGAGTGCCATTCACTAGCTTTTGTAAAGAAATTAACATACAGGAGAATGTTAGAAACTGAAGAATGTATTTTCTCTACAGCTAGTGAATGACAGCTTGCTTTCTCCCTTCAAATATAAAGTATGCATATGGTAACAAATATGCCTATTATTAAAGTAGTACCTTAGATCTAAGATTACAAAGGTAAGATGCACATACTTCACATAATGATACTTTCCTACATGAAAAATATATTCAGTGTTTTTGAATTCCACAGCACAAAATAATTTCTCTGTTAATATGATACAATGCCTACGGAATACTGACACTATCATTGGTCATGGGATTTAGCAGCACTGCCTTGGGATGATCAGAAAGGTATGACTGACTTGAATTTATCCTATACTAATAAATTTTACATCTTAATATGTTCAATCACATATAATGAATACAAGGGAAGGCACTGTGACAATCTCTCAAAAGCCTTTCAAGCCAAGGCCACGTTGTTAACCTAATTTTTATTTTGCAGTCTAATAGCCTTAAAGTAAGTTTATGTTAATATTAACTGAGAAGGTCCCAGTGAAGTCAAATAAAGACACCCCTTAATTTAATCGGCTTTTTCTTTTTCCATGTCTGATATACAATCTTTAGGATCCCAACATTAAAGGTGTTCCCTCTTATTTTTCCTTTAGCAAAATAGGTCCTTAAAATGACCCAATTAGCCATTTTTAGTTTTATGATTACAAGTGTTCTGAGTAAGACCGAACAAGTTAAATTTTTTTTAAAAAGACCACTAATATGGATTTTAGCACAAAAAACATTTTCTAAGTTTACCTCCATTTTTTTTCTATATGGTTATAAAACAGTTTCATAACACTTTTGTACTTTCCAAGCAATGCAGTGATATAATTCTTATGACAAAAAAAAAAGAGGAGAAAAACATGTGCTCTGGTGTTACTTATTCCAGCTGCCATTACAGCATACATGAAGAGAAGAGCTAACTTCAAGTATATTTAACTAATATTCCACATTATTGCACACAATTTTCCTGCCAACAGATTTTTTCTCCCAATTACAGCTCTACTTTCACTTATTGCTTAAAGTTTATAACTAACTCAATATCCAAATATGTCAAATAACATATCACCATTTCTCAATCACTTCACTTTACAAATTATGTGGACCACCAGTTGCCATTCCACACTGATCTCTATCTAAGGCCTTTTTCGCTTTCCCTCTTTCTGCAAAGGAAGCAAGTAACTTCATCTGCACTCAACTTTAGGAGTAACCTGTGCATCATAACTTAAAGTGCTTATCTGCTGTAGATCATTTTAGTTTTCATCTCTGTTTCTAATTGTCTGTAGGAAAGAAGTATTTCACAGATTCACAGATTCACAGATTTTTCTAGGTTGGAAGAGACCTCAAGATCATCGAGTCCAACCTCCGACCTAACACTAAGTACTCCACTAAACCATATCCCCAAGCTCTACATCTAAACGTCTTTTAAAGACCTCCAGGGATGGTGACTCCACCACCTCCCTGGGCAGCCCGTTCCAATGCTTAATAACCCTTTCGGTAAAGAAGTACTTCCTAACATCCAACCTAAAACTCCCCTGTCGCAACTTTAGCCCATTCCCCCTCGTCCTGTCACCAGGCATGTGGGAGAATAGACCAACCCCCACCTCTCTACAGCCTCCTTTCAGGTAACTGTAGAGAGCGATGAGGTCGCCCCTGAGCCTCCTCTTCTCCAGGCTGAACAAGCCCAGCTCCCTCAGCCGCTCCTCGTAAGACTTGTTCTCCAGACCCCTCACCAGCTTGGTCGCCCTTCTCTGGACTCGCTCGAGCACGTCCATGTCCTTCCTGTAGCGAGGGGCCCAAAACTGAACACAGTACTCGAGGTGCGGCCTCACCAGAGCCGAGTACAGGGGCACAATCACTTCCCTCGACCTGCTGGCCACACTGCTTCTTATACAGGCCAGGATGCCGTTGGCCTTCTTGGCCACCTGGGCACACTGCTGGCTCATATTCAGCCGACTATCCACCAATACTCCCAGGTCCTTCTCGGCCAGGCAGCTTTCCAGCCACTCATCTCCCAGCCTGTAGCTCTGCTTGGGGTTGTTGCAGCCCAGGTGCAGGACCCGGCACTTGACCTTGTTGAACTTCATGCAGTTGACCTCAGCCCATCGCTCCAGCCTATGCAGATCCTCCTGCAGAGCCTTCCTGCCCTCGAGCAGATCGACACACGCACTTAGCTTGGTGTCATCTGCAAACTTACTGAGGGTGCACTGGACGCCCTCATCCAGATCATCAATAAAGATATTAAAGAGGACCGGCCCCAGTACCGAGCCCTGGGGGACTCCACTAGTGACCGGCCTCCAGCCAGATTTGACTCCATTCACCACAACTCTCTGGGCCCGGCCATCCAGCCAGTTTCTAACCCAGCGAAGCGTACGCCAGTCCAAGCCCCGAGCAGCCAGTTTCTTGAGGAGAATGTTGTGGGGAACGGTGTCAAAAGCCTTACTGAGGTCAAGGTAGACCACGTCCACAGCCTTTCCCTCATCCACCAAGCGCGTCACTTGGTCATAGAAGGAGATCAGGTTCGTCAAGCAGGACCTGCCTTTCATAAACCCATGCTGACTGGGCCTGATCGCCTGCTTGCCCTGCAAGTGCCGCGTGATGACCCTCAAGATAATCTGCTCCATGAGCTTCCCCGGCACTGAGGTCAAACTGACAGGCCTATAGTTCCCCGGGTCTGCCCTGCGGCCCTTCTTATAGATAGGCGTCACATTGGCTAGCCGCCAGTCAACCGGGACCTCCCCCGATAGCCAGGACTGCCGATAAATGATGGAAAGCGGCTCGGCCAGCTCCTCCGCCAGTTCTCTCAGTACCCTCGGGTGGATCCCATCCGGCCCCATCGACTTGCGCACATCCAAGCTCCGTAGCAGGTCGCCAACCATTTCCTCATGGATAGCGAATCCATTTCCTCATGGATTTGCTTAAAGCCAGAGTACCAATTTAAAGCAGTAGGAGCCATTTCACAATGGATTAGTCTGCACAGCTGGATTTATGTATCTACTTCTCTTAAGAGTTTTAAATGGCTGCCCATCAATTCTGCATCCAAGCACCTGCTGCATGTAAACCAGCAACTGAGAACTGCAAGGATGATACTGCCATATTCACCGTGCAACTACTAGGAACCACACTTCCGTTCAGAGATACTGAGCTGCAGTCTTCATGATTACTAGTGGTAAAATGATCTGGTTTGACTGAACCATCTCCAAAGCAGGGCAAATAGTACAATATATAGCCTTTCTAGCATTGAAGGTGATCTTTGGAGGATGTGTTTTGACATTGGAAAGTATTTCAATCAAAACACACGCTAGATGAAACCAATTTTATCACTCTTAGAGTAACCCTTGAACATCACTTATAATGGTCACAAGGACCTCTTTTCTACTTTAATCTAAAATTCCAGGTAATGCACATATTAGGAGTGCATTAAAATGCTCTTAACCTGACTGGATTTTTAAAGGGGATGAAAGGTGAATAAATGGCTAAGTGTTACAAAGAAGTCTGAAAATTGAAATTTCCATTTCTGAATTATTTATGAAAAGTAGCGTAGGAAACACGTTGAATAGCGTTTCTTATTAACTTGTGAAATTAATGTTGCCAGCAATTTTCACAATACATGTTCAAGCTTACCTTTCCATCAAGGAAACTTCTCACACATTTTCCACAGCTGTAATGCCAGACAAAAATATAATATTTAACACCACAAAATATCCTTTTTTTTTTTCTATTCATTACAGTTGGATAGAACTCAGCAGGGATACAGGTCCCTGTGTTATGATGAGTGCTTCTCTGCACTGCCACTGGAGAAACCAGTCCTTGGGACTCTCAGGAAGATCCTTGCCCAGAGACCCTTGGGGTGTTATACCAGGTGTAGTAGCTCTTAGTGGAATTTTCAGGGCTTCTGACTGCATGGCTTACTGAAATTATGAGTCAGGAATGTTAATGATTTCAAACTCCTTCAAAACTGGAGCTATAGAATTTCCCCCATTGAATGGGAAAAGACAATAAAGAATTATAAATAGACAAAACAATAGGAAACATGCTAAATTTAGTAAAACAATAGTCTGGTTATGGCAAAAAAAGCACCTGAATTACAAATAAATCCTGATCTATCAGAAGTGAAATTCATTGATTTATATATATACATATATATATATATTTTGCTAAAGACAGTGAAACCTGAAAAACTGTTGCAGACAGCAAAATGCTATGAGGATGACAAAGGTGTGATAGAATAGATGCTGATGATATATACAGTACATAAACACCGCACTGTTGAGAGAACATAAAATGTTAGTGAGACAAAAATAGGTAAAGTAGATATATTGCCACAGACTGAAGAATGGAGAGCATGGTTAAGAGGATGTGCTTGGGTCAGCAATAATTTTCAAATGGATTACAAAAATCCTTTCTGTGTCTGTCAAGAGTCAAATCATAGATTTCCAAGGAAAGATTTGGTCAGAAAAGGCCTCTGGAGTAGTCTAATAGAATAACAGGGAAATAATTAGACATTCTACTGAAAAAAAAAAAAAAGGAAAAAAGGGAAAAAAGAAAACTTCCCAAGTTTAAGAAAAATGCTATTTTTAAATATTTTATCTGGCAATACACTACCAGATGGCAACACCACTGAAAGTTATTTTTAATTATCAGCTGGAAACAGCTAGATTCTCCACAACATACTAGCGATTCTCATAAACAAAGAACTGTAGGGAAGAAAATACTGCAGTTTGTAGACCACGTAGCAAACAGTTTTAGATCAAGCATTCAGAATAAAAAGTTTACTCACTGTTCTAATAGTAAGTGATTGGGGGAAAAGTTGCAGGTACTAAAATGTAAATAAAAAACTTTATCGAGAATTTACAGAACTTGGGGTGAGTCTATGTGGGAATGAAAGCACACAAGCTGTGTTCTATTTCGCTTTTGAGTATGTAAAGCCTTACTTTGTAAAAGTACGGGAAAAAGTGATCATTATGTCATTAGAAAAAGTAAAATCTGGGCCTTGCTCAAATGCAAGATGTAAGTAGAATCAGATCCTTAGCTATTTATGATTTTTCATTAAGTTGCCTCCCACACAATACTGAACTGATTATATAAAACTTTAGTTTGCTTTCTCATGACATCCTGCTATCAGCCATCATCATATAAGACCAAGTTATAGCTACTAAAATAAGCCTTATACATCGTGACGTATCAGGAGATATGCATAGCAAGAATGACTGGAAAAAGAACGCAGGATTTAGGATATATGTATTCCATTCTCCTCAAGAACAGTTTTTGTCTTAGTCAAAGGTAAAATACCCTCTGAATTCTGTCTTGCTTTATTGTGGACTTAGATGTGTAGAAGACTATTTTCTACTGCATTTCAAGTAGAAAGGAAGTACCTCTGGGCACCCACAGTAGAAGAGAGAGGAGAACAGAGCACATGAGGGAAAGGCTTTAGAGTTGCACGTTTATTATCAACTAGTGCAACAAACTAAGTAAAAGCTGAGTTAATTAAATGTATTTTCAATATTTGCAGCAAAAGATTTCTAAGTTAAAGTACCTCAGTAATTAGCTCAGATGAAATTTAATTACTCATAGAATTACCATTGTCTTCATTAGTAACTGGCCCTTTGCTATGGATTATCACAAATCTTTTTCCATACTGTATCTAATTGAAAGTAAACAAGCCAAACCTTGGTGTAAACCCATTCAACATACACAAATTAAGCCAGTATTTATGCTAGATCTTATTTTCTCTGAACTCCAATATCCATTTACAGTGCCTAATAAAGAATCAAATGCGACAGTAATGCTTGGCTGGTCCCCTGCCAAAATGCTTAATGCTGAGTCCCTGCCTAACTTAAGTGTAGAAATTGATATAGCAGATCCTCCAGCTCCCAATCTGAGGCAGCTACTTTCCCCTAATCGAAAGCTTCATGTTATGAATTAAACATTAATACATTTTCAAGACATCTACGTGAGCGAGAAAGAAGGTAGTCAGGAGGGCAGCTCCACAGGGGCACTGGATGCACAGCATCATGTCAACCTAGCCGTGCCAACAGCCCGTGATACCCCAGGGGAAACCCCACACACACAGGACATCCCTGCAGGGCTGCAGCAAGAGTTAAGCCACTGTCACACGCCTTCGGTCTCCTCAAAGAGGGGCAGTGCTGGACTGCTGCCAGTCAGATGCTGCTGTAGAGGTATTTCTTCCAGTGTCTTCACATCTCTTTAATCCCCCCAAAATGAAACAGCAAGCAGTCCGTACAGCCATGAATGGAAGGAAGCCACATGTAATTGCTGGAGATGCTAGCTGCATGGAGTGATGGCAACATCTCAGTCATGGGTACCACAACACAATAAGCAAGATGCTTCTGTATAAGGAGGCAGCCCCACCACCCAAGGCCAGGTCAGACAGGGTTGGTTTGAAACCACTCTGTGGGACAAAAATACTGTACCTTATACACATCACGGGCAAGTTGCTGTAATAGGTACTGCAGACACTTTTAAGCAGCGGCATTTCCTCTGTCCCTATTAACATCATGCATTTGGAAGGCAGGGCACAGCATTTAATACCTTCCCAGAACTGTGAGCAAGATAGTTACTAGAACTCTCTTATTACAATGACTTACAGAATAGATAGATGTAACAGGTACTTGCATATTATTTTCCATAGAAAGGTTACTAAATTCTCCACACTGTATTCCTACACATCACGAATTTACTTAGTAATATAGGTACGCAAACTAAGAACTTACATAAAGAATATTTAAATAAATGAAATTCTTCCTGTTACCTGGAGCTACCAATACCATTTACAGCATGCATGCAAAACAGTAAGAAGAATATTATTATATGTAAGATTTGTTAGCATGATACCAAGAAAATCTTCTGTAAAGATAGGCCCTGCAGCCAGCCTCCAAACAGCACATGCAATGACTTATTTCAGTTTATATCCAAAATATTACCACCAAGGCAAAAGTTAGCACTAAACTGTATATTATCATAGTTACAGAACTCCTTTTGCCCTGTAAAAGGGGAGAGTGAGTGGTGGTCAAATAGTTCCTTATACGTGCAAGAAAGATGAAAGCTGTTTGCACAATTCACTGGTTGTTGTGTCCATCTGCTCACATCTACAAACAAATAGATTAATAGGTATCATATTAGATGTAACAAAAAGTCAATATAGAAGTCTTGGGGGGGGGGGGGGGGGGAGGTGGAATGGTAAGAAAAACACTTATGGTATGTTGGCTCTAAGCCAGCAAGGAAGGCTGAAGTTGCATCTTATTGACAGAAGAGTTATAAATCCATATTGCATCCCCTTCTCCCTGAAGGCATCTTCAAGGCCTTCTTACTACTGCCTTGAAAGAGGAAAATACTAGACATTAAAGTGTCATCAGCTCTGGAAATCAAAGATGCTGTCAGACAATCTAGTGTTTTACACTCCAAATGTGAGTACCCACTGGAGATTAGCAGAAAAGTAGATCGCTTGCAAGGGATTAGTGAAAAGTGTTTAAACTTTATCTAATTTATATAGATCATAAATACAAATTAACCTAAGCTACACAGGAATTTATGGATGTGAAGATTGCACAGGAAAGTTTTAGGTGTTAAGTTGAAAAAGGTTTTTGAAAAAATTCACAATCCTTAACATACATATTCCCCGCTACAAACCTGACTAACTCCTGTCTTCATTCACTTACATGGTACTTGCAACTTCCTTTTGTATTAATTTGATTTTTTTCCCCATCCTCATTCTTGGATCAAAGTGATTATTACCTCTCAATAAGCTAGGCTAACCTAATACAAGTGCTCTAATGGAAGTATCTATTTTAACCTATGACAGTTATTACTATGAAAACAAGCAGTAAGAAGAATTAGAATCATTTGTTCTCAGGCTTTTATGGTGTGAGAAGACTGCTGCCTTCAGAAAGCTTGTAAAGCTTTCTTACAGAAATGCTTTCTGGGCTTTTCTATATAATTTAATTAGAATGCTTCATTTCCCAGTATAACATTTGCAAGAATCACCTCTCCAAGAATCACCTCATCTAAACAACTAATCGCAATATTTTCACAATAAATATATTACTTGTATCCAGTTTCACTGGAGAAAAACATATCACACACCTCAAGGTAAATAAACATTTAAATACAAACAAATGAAAAGAAACATTTTAAATGCTATTATTTAGTTTATTTGGGAAGTCTGAGAATTAATACAGGGTTCTTATCAAATCTAGAAAATGCTGAGGAACACAGAGTGTCTGTTCTTTTTTTTTTTTCCTTTTACTGAAAGAAAATAATATTTCATATTTATGTAATCTGTCATCAGAAAGTCCCAGGCCTTTGCAGTGAATGACCTTGTAAAGAAGCAAAGAATCTACCGGGATTCAAGAATGGTAAGATTTACGAGCTGACTGCGGTATAAAGCATAAATCACAACATTATTTTCACTCAGTTGATATGAAGAAAGACTGCACACAACGTAGATGGGCCAGAAGTGGTTAGAAGTTTCTCCATTGGATTATATTCCTATTAGATCTGTAGTCAAATTTAAACACTTAAAATTAATCCAAATTATTTGCTTGCTTTCTTAATTAGAATAAACCTGCCCAAAAAAAAGTATAGATGTCTTGAGAGCTCACAAAGCTAAAGCTCATTGTAGTTTGGTTATATTGGCCCTGTGCACACGATGCCCCTCATCACACACCTACCCTGAAGGTTATTTATTTTCAGCTTGAGAGTACAGAATCATGAAATTAACTCTTTAAAAGGGTCCAGATGAAGGAAAACAAAATGTTTCATATAAAAAGATAACAAGATAAATCAAATAGCCGAAACAACAAAATCACATAGAAGGAACAGGTTAATCAACTGTACAAGAATGTTAATGGCTATTGAAGTTGGATTTTACACTCAAGCCATGAAAAATATCAACCCTTAACACAAAAACAAATGTAAATAGGGTAAATAAGAAACTTTTTGCATACAGTTTAAACTTTTTGTCTTGTGTCTGTAAAACTTATATCAAACAAAACCTCCATCAGATAAGGTGCCAATTCAGCAAAATAGTTTTATTTCATAAATTTGAATAGAGCATCTCACTCCCCTGTTTTGCTGAAGAGTAGCAGGCACAATAATCTCCAAGAGCAGCATATTTAACTACATGGAAAGCCAAAATAAAGCATTCCTCATAACAAGCATCTTACTCTTTTATAGACCTTGTATGTTTGAGTACTTGGGGGGGGGGGGGGGTGAGGGATGTGTAAACAGTGCAGCCATTGAGTTTCAAGTTGGAGATAATGACAGTGAGACCTGCCGGATGAAGTTAGAAGTTTCACATGAAAACTTTTCATATTTACGCTTATTTTAAAACATGTATAATTTTAAACCCATGCCATGTACAGTGTACTTGAAGTACAGCACGTTTTCTGATTTATAAATGCTATAGCACTTAAGCTCATTCTCCAACTGACGGATAGCACAATGAAACAACCAACATAGACTGATCTTGCTTTTCATGTGCATGCATAAATTAATATCATAGAATCATAGAATATCCTGAGTTGGAAGGGACCCATAAGGATCATCAAGTCCAACTCCTGGCACCGCACAGGTCTGCCCAAAAGTTTAGACCATGTGACTAAGTGCACAGTCCAATCGCTTCTTAAATTCAGACAGGCTTCGTGCAGTGACTACTTCACTGGGGAGCCTGTTCCAGTGTGCAACCACCCTCTCGGTGAAGAACCTCTTCCTGATGTTCAGCCTAAACTTCCCCTGCCTCAGCTTAACACCGTTCCCGCGGGTCCTATCACTGGTGATAACGGAGAATAGGTCACCTGCCTCTCCACTCCCCCTCGCGAGGAAGTTTTAGACTGCGATGAGGTCCCCCCTCAGCCTCCTCTTCTCCAGGCTGAACAGGCCCAGTGACCTCAGCCGCTCCTCATACGTCTTCCCCTCTAGGCCCTTCACCATCTTCGTCGCCCTCCTCTGGACACTCTCCAACAGTTTAATGTCCTTTTTGTACTGTGGTGCCCAGAACTTCACGCAGTACTCGAGGTGAGGCCGCACCAGCGCAGAGTAGAGCAGGACAATCACTTCCCTCGACTGACTAGCAATGCCGTGCTTGATGCATCCCAGGATACGGTTGGCCCTCCTGGCTGCCAGGGCACACTGCTGGCTCATATTCAGCTTGCTGTCAACCACAACCCCCAGATCCTTCTCTGCGGGGCTGCTCTCCAGCATCTCATCGTCCAGTCTGTACGTATAGCCAGGGTTGCCCCATCCCAGGTGCAGGACTTGGCAATTGCTTTTGTTAAACTTCATGTGGTTGGTGATCGCCCAGCTCTCCAGTCTGTCCAGATCTCTCTGCAAGGCCTTTCCTCCCTCATCCGAGTCCACAACTCCTCCCAGTTTGGTGTCGTCGGCAAATTTGCTCAAAACACCTTCTAGTCCTACATCCAAATCATTTATAAAAACATTGAAGAGGACTGGCCCTAAAATGGAGCCTTGAGGGACCCCACTAGTGACCATCCGCCAGCCAGATGTGGCCCCATTTACCACAACCCTTTGAGCCCTGCCCGTCAGCCAATTGCTCACCCATCATATGATGTTTTTGTTTAGCTGTATGCTGGACATTATCCTTATCCATGTATTTTTAATGCTATGATCTTGCAACTATGAAGCATACTCCTGAAGCACTGAAACATCATTTAACAAGATGGAAAATCTGCGAGTTACATTTATCTCATCCAGAAATGAGCTGTCAAAGTTAAATTGTCATGTAATTAATTGTGCATTTACTGGTAATTTTGGAACTGTGAATGAAAGGCTGTACTGAAATAGCAAGTCATTGCACACTTTCATCTAATACATTCGAGACAATTCTTTGAATACCGCTGTCTCTGAATAGAGTGCTAACAAGATCCTCCCTCTAATGAACTGTTACCTAATAAGTATAACAATATAATTTTCTTTAATAAAAATATTTCTTAGATGGCCATCATTGGATGGATTCCATAACTGGTGATGAGATAAAAACTCGACCTTCAAGAAATAATTTACCTCCAGAGAGAGCACTGAAATGGCCTAAGAAGGAGTTGGTGCAAACTTTAATGGATTTACATGCAAATATGGCATAGGACAACCTGCCTTTACATGCCTGCAGTTCAGTAGTCTCCAATTCTTCTCCTTTTATTCAAAAGGGATCTAGAAGGGCTACTGATAGCCTTTTAACCTCATTTCACTCTACCCCAGTGATACTACTTTCCTACTCTGCCTCTCTCTCCCCGTCCCTTCTTTATTTTCACACCATTTGTTAGTTACTGAACATGTTTTATTCCGATGCTTTGGCAGACTGTTTGCCTCAGGTTTTTGCTTTGAGAAATTGTGATTTGTCATACCAGTTACCAATAGGCAATACAGCTTTTGAGTTACCTCTTCGGCCTTTTCAGTCAAGCTTTGCCATTCCAAAACCTTTGCTGGGCTGTATTCATCCTGCAAGAGTGAGGCTCTAAAACCAGAACAAGTGGCAAAAGAAAAAAATGGATATATAATTCCCAAGCATCAGTCAGTATAGGAGCTGACACCGTGGAAATAGGCAAACTCTGAACTTATAGCAAGGTAGTTATTAGGGTTAGAAGCTATGACAGGCTTGGTATTTTTACTTTAATAAAGCTTTCACGGGACTCGTTTACTCATTTGTGTTTTTAAAAAGGCTAAAAGTGACCTTACCATCAGAGGTAGGTGTTTATTTAGCAAGTAAACCTAAACAGCAGCTGAAAACTGAAAGTAACCTTCCTGAAAAACAAATCTATTTCAGTTATCCAACATATTAAACAAGCTTCTTTGAACTATGAGCTTCACGACAGAATATCCTTTTAGATGTTCACTTCAGCTTACCAAGACCTGATGGTTTATGGGTATGGTAACTTTTTAAAATAAATTACGTACAGGAGAAAAGACAAATCAATCCTGAAATACTTGAATTTAAAATGCAATACAAATAAAACTCCGAGCTGTATTTCAATAAATATACATTAGGACACTTAGTACTTGTACAGGTTCCAGGATAAAGTGTTTTATACCACATGCATTGTATCATTCTCTTCACTGCCAATTTTAATTATTCTTTATGAATCTTACTACAACAGTGACTGCCAAGAGTATTTTTGAATCATATATTTTTGTTAAAATATCAAGAACACCATTTTTGAAGGAAAGACTTACACATTAAAAAATGTATTTAAAATAAAATAATCTAAATTACTACAGAAATCAGTCAAATATCTCTAAATGCCTTTACACTTCCACAGTAAGGATACAGAAGACAGGGCCAGCACAGTCATCACTCAGTTCCTCCATCACATCTACTAGATGTGATCCATCTGCTAACTAACCATCTACTAGAGCTCCACAGTGAGGAAGCTCTAAGAACAGAGGAGAAACAGCATTGCAACACAACATGCCTGTAGAGTTTTGGTTGTCCTATCTCCCGTTATTCTTACTAGACCACCTGGACATAGTGGACAAGCAGAGATTGCTAAAGCCTGCCATCCAAATCTAAATTTGGATCAAAGCACAAGTCTCTCAGACTAGGTGCAGAATCCCAAGTGAGTGCTCTCCAGCTCTCTGTAATAGGATGCTTCACAGGAGAACTGTATGAATTAGTTTTATTTTGCTGGAATGAGCATCAGTTTCATTTAAAGGAGATGAAGTGATTACCTTGAAACAATTTAATGTATTCTACAACACATTCTGATAATCTTTGGAGAGACATTAAAAGTACATATATTTTTCATTTGCACCTACTTATGTAGGAGGGGATATGAACTGTAGCTGGTGATTTGATTTAAATGAAAGTTTTACAGTATATTTAAGCGCAGTTTGTGGTTTAAGCTAGAACTACAGAGTGATTCAGAAATGAGTATAGCAGTTCCTCCAAGTAACCTCTCCCCCCAGTTCTTCCTATCCCAAGTATTTGCTTTCCAGAAAAATGTTTCCTGCATAAGTAACAGAATATGGTGCAAGGACTCATGCTTTTTTGTGGCTTTTGCAGGCACTGGCTTTGTCCCACAGATCTTCCCTTCTGATAGTCCTATTAATAGGAAATTAATTAGATAAAACATACATGCATTCTCCAAAGCACAATACATTCCTAAAACGTATAGCACATATTCATACATATACACATACAGACATGTTCTAATATGTCTGTAAGCACATGTATAGTTTTTAAACAAGCAATTGTAACTTCCCCCATTTACGGTGCCAGCCAAGTGGGCAAGTTTTCTATTTCAGAGTGCCGATGTATCGAGAGGTTCAAAAATGAGGAACAGCAATTCAACTTAACCTGGTCCAGGAACGCTGCAAACCTATATAGTCCTTTTCTCCCACACACTTCTTTCCTCCCAGTACGTGAAGATGTTTAGGCAGTATTTACTGCTTCTAATGAGAGGAAGGAAAGTTATCTAGCAATTCAAGAGGAATCACAGCAGAACTCCTCCTCCCCCCCCATTGCCCAACCACAACAGCCTTCTCACTGTGCTCCCAGGGAAGGATCAGCAGATCAGCTCCAGCAGCGGCTGCTCTTCTTGTGTCTGTAATACACCATCTACCGCTACTCTGGCCCTGCTGATAGTGGAAACTGCACACTTTTCATCTCAGCAAATTTTGGATGGGATTTCAGACACTAGGGCGGGGGGTGGGAAGAGGGTGGCACTGGTATAGTCTGAGGAAATCCCTCATGCTGAATATCAGAAGTCTGCTGGAAACAATCCAGGTATGAGAATCCTTTCAAGGGGAATGCTGCGAGCAATATTAAGTGAAGCTTACCTAGCAGCTGATGCTCTCTCTAATTGACTTGATCTGATGACCTTGCCATAAGTTGGGAGAAACATCTGTTTGAGATGTTGTTGAAGTTATATTGCTTAAGTACAAACAGTAACTTCTTGCAGACAATTACGGGGCTAAGATTTTGCTGAAATCAGTAACTTTATAGTTGCAGGGAGTTGCATTATATTCCTGGTTTGTTGGGAAGCATTTCGTTCATCTTATTTTTAGAAGAGAAATTAATTTTGTAGATATATATTTTCACATAATCATGGTGAAGGACCAGGTTGAAACGGACCTCTGAAGTCATATGGATCAAACCTCCTGCTCAAAACAGGGCCAACATTACTATTAGATAGGGTTGCCTAGGGCCTTGTGCTATCAAGGCCTGAATATCTCCATGGATGGTTGTTCCCAGACCTCTCTGGGTAACCCATGTCAGTGCTTGACCATACACTCAGTAAATAATCCCCTCCTTGTCTCTGACTGTGAGTTTTCTTCCTGCACTTCATGACTGCTGCTTTTGTGAATTTTTGATGAAAGTCTCCCTGTGCCTTCCTCTACACCTTTGTGCTGACCCCCTAATGATCTGTGACCCTCCACTGCAAATTTTGCCAACATCTTATTTTGATGGGCCCAGAACCTGATACAGTATCCCAGATACAGCTGCATAAGTGCCTACTACAGGAGCCCAACTGTTACCACCTGCCCACCTACCACGTTCTTGCTAATGCCACAGATGATGTAGCTCATTTGCATTATCTCCAGGGCATGCTGCTGACTCATATTTGTTACTGCCCACCAATGTATCCATGACCTTTCGCCAAGAGCTACATTATCCCTACGCTATACACTGTAAGAGGTACCTACAGATTACCTGTGGCTTTGCACATAATAGTTTTTGAAAGACTAGTTTGAAAGGATGACTTAAGACAAAAGGTTTTTAGTGAAAATTAACACAAAAACAAAAGCCTGCCAGCCATCTCACATGTGGCAACCAGAACAAATCTCATTTCTTCCTCTGTGCATGCACAGATCTCATGCACCAGTAGGTGATGCCACAGGCTTTGGAGGGGCTGAGTGACCAGTTGGCCAGAAAAGCTCCCTGCACACAAAGCAGGTCCAGGCAGCAGCATCATCTGGGTCCTACTCAGTGTCACCATGGAGCTGCCTATCTTCACATCAGGAGACAGGAGCTCGGTTACGCACGTATACTTAGCAGATTTGGCCATGCTAGAGGCAAGCTGTGACACTGCAGTGTCAGTTTGCGACATCAGGATCAGCTGAAGTGTGAAATTGAAACCAATTTTGGGACTCTTACTTCCTACATAGAGACTTAACCCATCTTTTTCTCCTTCTTTAAAACCAAAGCCACTAGCCACTATATAAATGTAGTGTTATATGTGCATACACATACACACCATACATATATAAAATATTGATTCCTTTTATTAACTTGTCAGACAAGCAGACAGTGAGAGGAAGTTACTTAGAGATGTTTTAGCCCAGTGATATGCAGTGGTTGGAAATAGGTACCGTTTCTAGTGGTTATTTTCAGTACATCAGACAGATGTACAGATCAATACTAATTAGTTTAATAGCAATTCCAAAGCTTAGATTTTCAATTTCTAAGTAGTTAGAATTGTTACTGTATTTCAGCATCCTATCTATAGTCAAAACTATTTAATAAAGCTAGATCCATGAAAAAGTCTCTTTAATCTATCATCTATCAAGGCCTTCCTTCCCACAAACAATCCACAATAATCTCAAGACTGAGAAATGAGCTTGTTATTCATCGTTTTTGGAGTATGTTTGGGGAATATGGGGGAAAAACATATGGGGCGCACATGGTTTTTCTCAGTAGCACAGATAAAAAGATGGAAGGGAGATAATTTGAATGCTTATGTTCAGCTTTAAGCATCAACCTTGTGACTCTGAAGCCCAACAAAGACATTCTTTTACTGTTTCTGAGGGTATACTGACGTATCCTGCAAATTTCAAGTTAAATGCAACACTGAGAGTAACCTGCTTTGTCATTGGATATAGTTACCAAATACAAGAGGACAACAAAAACACCCCCCGGGACATCATTTCAATTTAAAAGTTAAGATAATTTTCTCCAAATAGAACTGTGCTGGGAGGAGGAAAGAAGTGTCTGCAGTCAGGGGCCAGAGATCAACCCACCAGCGACACCCATTACTTTCTAGTACATGCAGTCTGGGCTCTGAAGCCTCTCTGCTTTAGCATATTGCACAGCCTTTATTATTGATCATTAAAGAAAACAACCTGTCGATGCTTTACACTGACAACTCTGAAAAAAATAGATTCAGAAGGATTTTTTCTGCATACAGAAAAAGACACTTAGAAGCATACACCCAAGATTACCAGCATTACTACTGCACTCTTCAGAGAGCACAGATGCTTTTTCATTTAGCATCTCCAGAGTTTCAAAGACAGCACCTACCTACTCTACACAGCCATGAAATTTTACATATTATGAAACATTCACTTCTTTTGTAAATCTACAAATTATTAGGTTTTATTATTCATCTTCTGTCTTAAGACAGCATATCAACATTAATACTGTGAGAGAAATCATATGATTGGAAGTCTTTTAGGTTACTTGAACAAACAATTGAGCAATTACTGTTGTATGATATTCTCAAAGTTTGCCAAGAAAAGAAACAAGTTTAGATGCTTCAAAACATTCTTCAGATTTCTTATGGTTCAATGTTAAAGAGAGAAAGTGTTTTTTAATTACTTATGAGTATAAAATATATGCTGGGGTTCTCCTGGAGACAGACAAATGAAGCTGTAATATTCAGGTAAGGGAGAAAAGCAGAGTGAATGTAAAATGCTGGAAGCAACATATTTGATTAATGTGCGAGAGCTCAGAAAAAAATGAGTCTCTTCCATACTTCAATCTGCATTTGAAACTTTCACTGGGTAAAATGAAGTAGTTAATGGTATACAATGTGTAAAGAGACCAAGACATGAGCATTCCTCTTCAGCTTCCTGGACCTCAAAAAACATAATAGCTTGGGTAATGTGTAGAAAGAGGCAGGAATAACTGTTGAAAAACAGAGGGTTTTTAATTTGAGTTTACTATTCCAATTGGAAACGGCAGTAGGACAAGTGTTCGAAGCTCTCTAACTTCCATAGCAACCCATTCACACTGAATTTATGTGACTCAGAAGCTGAGTTCTTTAAATGCAGCCATATGGCTTTAAAACCTTTTTGATTTGGTGCCCAGATACAGGATAATTATTTCTTCATTTTATTGTCCTGGTAGACTCTGAATATTCACACATCACAATTTTACTCAAATTACTTGAGTTCTCCTTTACTTTTCAGTTTCCTGCAAGGCTTTACATTTTTTTTTCTTTTACTTCAAACAAAAATGTAAAATAGAAATCCACAGCAAAATTCAAAGATACGTCTGGTAACTTAAAGAAATTTCATATCTTCTAAACACCCTGTACATATCATTATACTGAGAAAGTATGTTACCTGCTTTTAATTTACTACTTAATTGCTAGAGGATTAAGGATTCACATTTCACTTGAAGGTTTAAGTAGTCATCAGCAGTTGCAGTATGTATTATCAAAAGGATATACTAAACTTCTATCACAGCACAGTATAAGTCTACCAACACTGAAACATAGCCAGCTTTGTAACTTTGGGCCTAATTAAATGAATTTCTTAATATACACAAGCCACAAAAACAACCTAACCATATGATTTCGAATTAAAACAAAATAGCATTGCTCAAGTTTCACATCTTTTGTCCCCATCAAGAAGTTATTGCCACTTTTTTACATTAACAGAGAAGATAACATTTTAGATAATTTAAACCTTAAATGCAATAAAGCTGTGTTTTGTTAATTACAGAAAACAAACAGGAGACATGACCAAACTTCTCCTCCACGAGAGGTGTAGTAGTACTAACCTAGCATTTTCTAATCCATTGCTTTGTTTCAAGGCAACACTTGCCAGCTTGGAATTTATGTCAATGCTCATATGACCAAGACTAAACATGTGCGTAAGCATCTACTCATACAAAACCATAAGATCAACTCAAATGTGCAATACCCAATGCCTCTCATCATCCAGAAATTCTAAATATGTTCAGAAGCCTGTAAAGTACCTTTCACAGTACAAGTGAACACAAAACAAATTCTTTAAAGTTACTGTTTCAGCATTTCTTTCCAATGTGCACAGCAGAAATAGCTTCACCATTCATCACTATTTCATAAAACAAACATGTACCATACTTGCATTTTAATACAATACCACAATAATTCTTCAAATACTTTTTTTTTTTTTTTTCAAGCCAGCGACTACAGTATGAGAGCTTTTTTAAAGGAACAAAGTCTTTAAAACAACAACTCACTTTTTTCTACACAATTTACATCACAGAAAACCTTTTTGCATGCCTGGTGATTAGCTGCAAAATCTTCATAACTTATCCCACAGATATGCTGCATGGGTTCTTTGGTCAGCTTTTAATATCTGCGGAGATAACATCAATTTCCATGCATTTGAGTTTCAGCAGAAGTTTCCTACTGAACTGCAACACAATGTTTACAGACAATTTCTATGCCTAGATCTGCACAAAATGTAAACACCATTATCATTCCAGCAGTCAAGAACTACCACTTCTGTCCAAACTGCACAGTAGAAAGGATCCACCATTGGTCACATACACTACCTGGCATCATTCTTGTACTAAAATAAGTAAGATAAACTGTAGCTGGAAAAAGCACAGCATTTTTCCCCACTTGGGAGAGTGAACTAAATGCATGACAATCTCAGCTCTCCTGTAACATTTCCTGAAGTTGGTCTGACATATATCAACAAGAAATGGCTATCTACTTCCCTTTAATTTCAGTACCTTTGAATTATCACTTAGTTTCCTCCCACCCTGTTCAACACAAAACAAATGACAAAAAAACACCAGAAAATGCTTGCATATTAAGTATGTCTCCCGTTACCTCCCTCAGTACCAGACCTTTGATACAGTCTAAGTTCATCAGAACTTAGTTTCAGAAACCAAGTTTCATCAGAAACATGCAATAATGCTTCATTATGTAAACAAAAACACTAAGCTTGATTTTTTTTTTTGCCTCTCTGCATTCTTGCAGCTGTTATTATGCGCTGCCATCAGTAAGATGGAAACACAACATGGAAAATATTTATAGCATGCAACAGATATTTTGAATATTACATGTTCATTGCAGATATCACAGCTAAGTAATGCAAAGTGTCTGTCTATAATCTCTTCAGCAACAATTTTTCCACACCTAAACAATCAGAGACACACTCCAGTCACAGAGCACAAGAAAACAGATTCAAGCATCTGGATAGTCTCATCAGGCACTAAGACAACATTTTCCAAACAGCACTTGACTTTTCAACTGAAATATTTCAGATTGACGTTATTATTCCCTGTCAAGCATAACACACAACTTCAGTACTTCATCACAAACCCTTGTTTCTCCAAGAAATCCTATGCAATATTAAGTAAATAAAATATTGCTGACAAAAAAAAAAAAAAAAAAAGAGAACCTTTTTAACAAACAGCTCAGTATTAAAAGATCTTCACTTACCTTGTCCTTGTCCACTGATCTGGTAACTCCACAGCAGCAGAATTGTTGATAATATCCAGTGTGTCCACCCAGTTAATCTGACACATCGTGGTCGTCCAGCCATTGCATTACTGGATGCTATATAAAGAAAAAATATTGGATGTTTAGTTATAACAGGAAATATACCTCACGGTGGAGGGAGACTGGGGGATGTAACACAGAAAAAACACCACAAGTTTCCTCAGTATGCATCCATCATTACTTTAATAAACACCTACCTGTAAAAATGCTTTTTAATTCAGAACCTCCCTTCCTCTGTTTGTTCAAGACTGATCTCATAGGCTATTACAAAATGGAAGTAAGTTGCTTTGAAAATGCTTGCATCTACCTTTTATACAGAGGTTTTAAGTTTAGCAAAAACAACAGCAAACACCAACAACAAAAATCAAACAACAGGTTCCAATCTTGCCCAGTTTAGGAGCCCTGAACAACAAGAGCTTCACTGAATCACACTTAAAAGCTTTTCTGTGTAGTACAGCATTGTTCCAAGACAAGGCTGCAATGTAGAACATTACCTTTGAGATTCTTCCCTTCCCACTTACTCTCACACATAGATGGAAGAAAGGCAATAGAAACTACAAGAGTTTTCTTGCTTGGGTTGTTTATTTTACTCTCTCCCCCCTTCCCCTTTATTGTGACACAAAAACCTCCACTTTCTCATTTAGTCAGTTGTCCAGTTACTAGCCCAGGTCAGTCTGTTTTCTCATGTAGTTCAGGTAGCTGTTCAGGTAGCTGTTCAGGATTATTTTTTTTTTTTTTTAACCTACAAACTGGCTACTGAAACCAGTTCTGCAGAGAAGAAAAAATCCTCAATGTTGCAAGCACCTTGATTTTCTCACTATGAGCTTGTTTTAAACTCTACTAGAACAGGTGCTATTTCAGCAAAACAGCGCCCTCCCTCGCAAGCACGTGATAGATTCTCCCCTTCCCTTCTAATTAAGGCATATAGAGAGAAAAGGGGAAGGGATGCTACAAAACATTGTTTGGCGTTGCCTTTTTAACTCTGAGAGGAAAGGAGGGGCAAATAAACTAAAAATGATAGTCCCAAAGAAAATATCTAGAACAATTAGTATGAATAATTTCCCTAAAAAGTTGGGGGGGGGGGGGGGGGGGGAAGGAAGGTGTTGTTTGTTTTGTTTTATTGTTTTGTTTTTTAAGACCCTGCAAGTTCAAAAAAGCAGGTTTGTAGAAGCAGTATCTTAGAAAATAGTTTGAGGACAGAATATTCATGAAATAGAATAACAGATACGTTTGTAATTCTCACTGTAAGCAAACAGATGGTATTCAATTAGTTATTTACCTACTTTACTAATATTAATTAAAATCTGTAAGATAATTTTTAATTTCACTGTCTACAGAAAGCTAGAGTTTCACAAAAATTTGACATTTGTATCTACAGCCCTGTTAATTGCAACATGAATATCACAACTAAGAAAGCATTAGGATAGTATATATGAACCCCTCAGGGAACCACCTAGTGTTTAAGGAGAAGTTTTTACTTCAAGATTCATAACTAGTGAATAGAGGAAGACAACTGTTCTTTGCTTATCTTGTGAAAGATAATAAAAAATTACACTTAACAATAAAATAAAAAAAAAACAAAAACATAAAACAACAAAAAGATCAAATACATGTTGAATTAATGAGTAATTTAACACAACTTAATGCAGCTGTGCACATACAGAAAAAAATGTAAAAAATACAACTACATTTGCCAGATAAACAGCCAAGAGAAAATGGTAAGAGTACCTTCTTGCCATTTGTTGACAATTAGCTGTAACTAATTTAGAGTGAGCCAGGTGCAGTCAGTTGGCAGGAAATCAGCTAACATGGATAAATCTGTCATACAAAGGAGTGTAGCAAAGTCTGAAATTAGTTGTAGATAAGGCTTTTGCTGAAGCAGTATGGGTGTGAAAGACTATGACATTTTCACTTGTGTTATCAGAGATTTATTGCTGACTCTATTACAATCCAAAAATAAAAGCTAAAAATAAATGAACATAAAATGTCCTTTAAAGTATTTGGAATCTTCTAATCATTGGGATTCGCTGTTGTCTAAAGAAATACCAATGATATATTAAAACTTTAGTTATTATAGTTTGGAAATTCAAAGCAAAAATAAATAATAATAATGTATTTTTACTGAATAAGTATATACGTACCTGAAGCCAGATTCTGATCTTCCTTAAATGCATGAAAATCCCTGGCACAGGCAAGCACCTTTAGATCCACGTAACCAAAAGCATAACCTGATCTGATGCATTTAAAAATAAATTTATCACTGAGGTATTACGTTGCCTGTTATAAAGACTGTATCTTCTAACCTCATTTCTGTTAGTGCATTACCAAGTCCATTATATATACAAGATCCCTCTGAGGGCCATCTGTGGAACCAGATATTGTCCGATGAGGACCTCACTGCAGTATCAGGATTGTTTATGCAGTTTAATGAAGAATAATGATAAGATTTTTCCTATTTAAATTTAGAAGCAATATAAGAATGGTGTAGCAACATCTGTATCACATTAGAAGTTTTTAGTACTATTATAGCTGGGGTAGAGCACCCCAGATTCTCATGTCTAACTGGTAGCCACTGCTTCCGTGCTTAGCAGGTGAGAAGTAATGAACTCCCACCTAAGACCTCTAAGAAGCTAGGTGGAGGGAAACCGAACAGGTAATCAGATACACCTGTCAGTTTGGAGACATCTGTGGCTCAAGTTAGATATTAAAAGGGTTCACAAGCTAAGTACCTTACTAAATCATTACTAAATCATTAATTCAGTAACTTACAGGGTTTGCTTTCAGAGCCTTTCAAAACCTAAGTGTCCTGGTTTCAGCTAGGTTCGGGCTAAATTTCCTTCTAGTAGTTGGCATGGTGCTGTGTTTTGGATTTAGGAACCCACAAGCTTTTCTTTTTAATTTTTTTTTCCTCACTTCTCTTCCCCATCCCACTGGGGAGGGTGAGCAAATGGCTGTGTGGTGCTTAGCTGCTGGCCAGGTTAAACCACACAAGCTATTTGGCTCCAACATGGGACTCAAACCCCCAAGCCTGAGGTTGAGTCTCGCACTCTACTGACTGAGCTAGTTGGCATGTTGGCATAGTGGTTAGTACCCCCGCCTGGGTTCTATTCCCCAACAGGGAGCCCCAAGAGCACCTTCCCCAGCACATTTTTTACGTGCACTACACAGGGACTTTATCCCCTTCTACAGTACGTAACAGGTTTGATTGGGCAGGTCCAGCTCAGTTGGCAGATCCCCTAGCATTGACTAACCAGGTGGCCTTTGCCAAATGCATATCCCAATTTTTGAGTGTCCCAGCAACCTTCGCCTTCAGTGTAGTCTTTAACAGTCCATTGTATCGCTCGATTTTCCCAGAGTCTGGTGCATGATAGGGGATGTGATACACCCACTCAATACCATGCTCTTTGGCCCAAGTGTCTATAAGGTTGTTTCAGAAATGAGTCCCATTGTCTGACTCAATTCTCTCTGGGGTGCCATGTCACCATAGGACTTGCTTTTCAAGGCCCAGGATAGTGTTCCGGGTGGTGGCATGGGGCACAGGATATGTTTCCAGCCATCCGGTGGTTGCTTCCACCATTGTAAGTACGTGGCGCTTGCCGTTGCGGGTTTGAGGGAGTATGATGTAATCAGTCTGCCAGGCCTCTCCATATTTATATTTCAGCCATCGTCCTCCATACCAAAGAGGCTTTGACTGTTTGGTCTGCTTGATTGCAGCACATGGTTCACAATCATGAATAACCTGTGCTATAGTGTCCATGGTCAGGTCCACCCCTCGATCATCAGCCCATCTGTATGTTGCACCCCTGCCTTGATGGCCTGAGGTGTCACAGGCCCACTGAGCTATAAATGATTCACCCTTATGTTGCCAGTTCAGGTCCACCTGAGCTACTTCAATCTTAGCAGCCTGATCCACCTGCTGGTTGTTTCAATGTTCTTCAGTGGTCTGATTCTTGGGTACATGAGCATTTACATGGCATACTTTTACAACCAGGTTCTCTACCCAGGCAGCAATATCTTGCCACAATGCAGCAACCCAGATGGGTTTGCCCCTGTGCTGCCAGTTGTTCTGCTTCCATTGCTGCAACCACCCCCACAGGGCATTTGCTACCATCCGTGTGTGAGAAACAAAGTTGTGTTTTTGCAGTAGAATGTGTTTTTGCAGTGGAAAACTCCACTAACCTTGCATATTCAAAAGTGATTGTGCAGGCATGACAGTGGCATAGCAGTGAGGAGTATGTTAAGCAGATAAGGGGAAGGTCCCACTGTCCCAAAATAAGGAGGGTAGCTAAGAAAAAACAGGATGAGCAGTACAAAATGAGTAAAACCAAAAAATCACAGGCCCTCTAGTCACAAGAGAAGGAGGAGGAAAAAAAAAGGAAAAGAAGAAATTAATGGTTGATCAAATAAAATTGTACATATATGGTATAGTAATAAGCATCGAGTAGTTTGTGAACCTGTAGTACTCAGCCAATGAGGAAACAGGGGAGGAATCAGGTGTCGGGTAATAGGGAATATAAGGTTACGATATACTTTTACTGTGCTCTCCTATTTGCAGGACACCCACCATTGCAATCGTGAATAAAATAGCTTCACAGAAGATCCTGTCTGAAAAAAAAATGAGATTTTTCTCACAATTTTGGTGCTTCTCTGGGATCTTGTCGCCTACCAGAGAGTTATTGCCACCACAGACAGGAAGGTGCACCCCGCTGATTTCAGCGAGCCTGTTGGGGGTGGTGAGTTGGGGGTATGGCTGGCAAAGGACCGAGACTCTTAAACTGAAGACAGGCTCTGTGAAGCACTGAGGGACTGGAGACTCTTGTTTGGAGCGTGAATGAGATGCACTTTTAGCGTGAAGTGAGTGTGGAGTCCCGATCCGCGGTTCCGTAGTCCTGCGAGGGGCACAGCTGGAGACGGACGAAGCAAAAGATGGAAGGGCGAAAGGGAGTCTCAGTGAATTAGGAGCTGGAGCAGTGAGAAACAGAGAAACAAGCGGGGGGCACCTTCCCCCATCCACTCTCTTCCACCTCTTCCCTGCCCTGAGTGGGGCGGGAGCACCGGGAGTGGAGGCTGCAGTCGGCCCATGGTGCTTTGTTCCCACCTCTCCTTCACGGTCGCTCTCTCCCCTCATCTGGCATAGGGTCCCTCCCGCGGGGTGCTGACCTTCCTGGGCTGGTCCTGTGTGGTTTTCTCCACGGGCAGCTGCTTTCTGGGAGCTGTTCCAGGTGTGGGTCTGTGCTGCGGGTTCTATCCATCAGGAGCGGGTTGCTCCGGCTTGGGACCCCGATGGGCAGCAGATCCCCCCCATTCACCTCCTCCTGCATGGGCTCCTCTCCACGGGCTGCAGCATAGAGATCTGTTCTGCCGTGGTACACCATGGGCTGCGGGGGGGGGACAACCTGCTCCACCATGGGTCTCTCTGTGGGCTGCGGGGGACTTCAGCTCCAGCACCTGGAGCATCTCCTGCCCTCCTTCTGCACTGACATTGGGGTCTGCAGGGAGATTTCTCACTCCTTGCTCCCCCAGCTGCTGCTGTACATTAGTTTTGTTTTGTTTTGTTTTTCCTTTTCTTGGATGTGCTCTCACAGAGGCAAAAACTGCATTGCTCATGGCTCAGCCCTGGGCAGCTGTGGGCCCCTTTGGAGCCAGCTGAAACTGGCCCTTATCTAACATGAGGTAGCTGCTGGATTCTTCTCACAGAGGCCACCACTGCACATAAACCCAATACACGGAGACAGCTAGGTCATTGCTGGCCTGTAATGTATCGGGGCTTAAATTAACTAATGAAAACCTTAATGTGATGGTGGTAGAAGAGACTGAGATGCCAGTGCTACATTTTGGGGACACCAAGCTGAGACTAGGGATAGAATGATCACTGGGCAATTATTGTATGTACCCGAGGCAGGGACTAACTTGTTGGGAAGGTAGTTGATGATGAAATTCAAATAGTAAATTGTTAGACTGGAATAACGGTGTTATTAAAGTGGTGCTCTCAGACCCTGAGAGCAAAGATATATTTGCCTTTGAGTGGAAAGACCCTGAAATGGAGCAGAAGCAACAATATAGATGGTCAGTTTTATCTCAGGGGTTTACAGGGCCACCGAATTTCATAGAATTACAGAATTGTAGGGGTTGGAAGGGACCTCAAGAGATCATCGGGTCCAACCCCACTGCCAAAGCAGGTTCCCTAGAACAGGTTGCCCAGGTAGGCGTCCAGACGGGCCTTGAATATCTCCAGAGGAGACAACTCCACAACCTCCCTGGGCAGCCTGTTCCAGTGCTCCGTCACCCTCACTGTGAAGAAGTTCTTTCGCATGTTGTTGCGGAACTTCCTGTGATCCATTTTTTGGCCATTGCCCCCTGTCCTGTCCCCACAAACCACTGAAAAGAGCTTGGCCAAATCCCACTGTCTCCCACACTTAAGGTATTTATAAACATTGATAAGATCCCCTCAGTCTTCTCAAGGCTGAACAGACCCAGGTCTCTCAGCCTTTCCTCATAGGGAAGATGCTCCAGGCCCCGTATCATCTTTGTGGCCCTCTGCTGGACTCTTTCCAGGAGATCCCTGTCTTTTTTGTGCCAGGGAGCCCAGAACTGGACACAGTACTCCAGGTGAGGCCTGACCAGAGCAGAATAGAGGGGGAGAATCACCTCCCTTGACCTGCTGGCCACGCTCTTTTTTAATGCACGCCAGGATCCATTTGCCTTCTTGGCCACTAGGGCACACTGCTGGCATGTGGCCAACCTGTCGTCCACCAGTATCCCCAGGTCCTTCTCCACAGAGCTCCTCTCCAGCAGGTCATCCCCCAGCCTGTACTGTACTTTATTTGGGCAAGTGCTAGAACAAATTTTGGAGTAATTCCAACCTCCAGAGGAGGTGTTACTGTTACAATATGTGGATGATCTTTTATTGTCAGGACAGGAGAAAACAGTTGTGAAGGAAGCCACTAATAAGCTATTAAACTTTCTGGGAAAACAGGGCTTGAGAGTATCAAAAAATAATTTACAGTATGTGGAAAGAGAAATCAAATATTTAGAGCATCTAGTGTCTGAAAGTACCCACTGGAAAAGCAGATATTTAGTGAAAAAGAGAGAGAGGTTTTTAAGGAATTAGGAGCCACGGAGTCTGAAGGAAAATGGATACTTCCTGATGATGAATAAAGTGCTAATGAGGCAAATATTAACTGTTTTACATAAAGGCAGTCATTGGGGAATTTAATCAATGTGTTACACTGTACTATGGAAATATGTATGTGTACGAACATATATACTCTGGCTAAACAAGTATGCAGGAGTTGTGCCAAAAGGTAAATAAGAAAATTACCCACAGTCAGCCCAAAGGGGGGCGAGAACCAGGAATTCAACCCTTCCTCAATGTACAAGTAGATTTTATAGAACTCCCTTGAGTAGGTATATTTAAATACTTATTAGTCTTAGTCAATCATTTGTCAGGGTGGGTGGAAGCTTTCCCTTCAGCGTCTGCTACTGCGAGCATGGTAGATAAAGTAATTCTAGAAGAGATAATTCCCAGGTATGGAATCATTGAGAATATTGACTCTGATCAAGGAAGTCACTTTACGTGCCAATATTGCAAGAGCTAATGCAGACTCTAGGAATTAAATGAGAATTTCACACCCCTTGGCATCCTTCCAGTTCTGGAAGAGTGGAACGGATCACACAGTAAAGAAGCAATTAACTAAGTTCTGGAAACTCAGCTCCCCTGAACAAAGTGTTTACCACTTCTACAAACTCGAACAGCACCAAAAGAAAGATGTGGGAGTTTTACCATATGAAATATTATTTGGATTGCCGTACCTGGGCAGAGGGGAATTACCTCAATTCAAGACAAGAGATGCTTTTCTTAAAAACTACATACTCGGGCTGTTGTCCTCTTTGTCATCTCTCAGGACCCATGGATTGTTAGTTCAGACCCCACCCTTGGAAGTCCCGATTCATCTGTTCCGAGCAGGAGATTGGGTTCTGATACAGACATGGAGAGAATCGAAGCTCTCTGAGTGGGACAGACTGTTCCAAGTGCTCCTGACTACTGAGATAGCAGTAAGAACGGCTGAGAAAGGGTGGAATCATTATACCCAGGTAGAAGCATCAGTTAACCCTGAAACCTGAGAGACTGCCTTAACAAAGACTTTTAAGGTTAGAACTGTTAAAACTAACTATTGTAAAATTATAACTACTCATAGAAGAATTCTTAATGAATTATGGATAAAAGGGATTGAATTACACAGAATCAGAGTGTTTCCAGGGAACACTCCCTGGAAGTGGGAGAAAAGGAAAGGGGGTGGGAGGGGTATTCAATCCCCACCAGAAGAATCCTTATTAGTTTGTGATTTTTATTGTTTTTATTATTATTATTTTAATTATTAGAGGGGTATATATGGAGATGTATTTTAAGAGATGATGTATTTTAAGCTTATTTTAGAAATACCTGTTCTCAATGGATTAATGATAGGATGGGGGGAAAATCAACATTTCCAATCAATCCAGAACATCTCTCGAGTTCTCTCTCAAAATAATTGTTGGATTTGCTCCCAGATGCCTAGAAACACTGAAGAGGCCTTGTCTCTGATTGCTATTCCATTACCCGCAGCAACTGTGTCTGGATTCTCTACATTTCTAAAAAACGACGGATCATACTCAGTCCTGGGAGGAAACAGACTTAGAAGCAGAGCTCCCTACACATAATCCTGGCTACAATATAACTTGTTATCAAAGGTGCCTTCTAAACAACATTGACAGAAATTCAGGGGGCAATAGTACTGACCCTGTGTGTGGAATTATCCATGAAGAAGGGAATTATCCATACTGTACCGAATATGGTATTTACAGGAATGCTAATATACGTTTCTATGATTCTATGATAATGCACACCAGATACAACAGGGGAATCCTGTAAACGGATGACCTGTCCCGAATGGCAAGGGATGGTATTGGCTATGTGGCAGTGAAGCCAAGAAGGTGTTGTCCCTAGGATGGAAGGGAGCTTGCACCATGGGGGCAATAATTCCAAATCATAGAATCATAGAAACACAAGGTTGGAAAGCACCTACAAGATCATCTAGTCCAACCATCCTCCTATCATCAATTCTACCCACTAAGCTACTAAATCATATCTCATAGTGCCTCGTCCAGGCGCTTCTTGAACACTGCCAGGGACGGTGATTCCACCACCTCCCTGGGCAGGCCGTTCCAGTGCCTGACCACTCTTTGAGAGAAAAGGTTTTTCCTGATATCTAATCTAAATCTTCCCTGGTGCAACTTGTGGCCATTTCCTCAAGTCCTATTATTAGTTATCTGAGAGAAGAGGCTGACCCCCTCCTCATCTCAACCTCCTTTCAGGAAGTTGTAGAGTGCAATGAGGTCTCCCCTGAGCCTCCTCTTCTCCAGACTAAACAACTCCAGCTCCTTCAGCTGCTCCTTACAGGACTTGTGTTCCAAGCCCTTCACCAATTTTGTTGCCCTTCTCTGGACACTGGTGAAGATGCACTTCAGATGAGACATCTGCCTCATCCGCAGCTTCAGCATTGTTCCCCTAGGCTCTTCTCTGGTGAGCACTGTTTTACCCCCTTCCCCCGTCATAGCTAGTTTAAAGCTCTCTTGACAAGTCCTGCTAGCTCCTGTGCTAGGATTCATTTCCCCCTTTGAGACAGGTGAGTTCCATCCATCAACAACAGGACAGGGGTCGAGTAAACTGCCCCGTGGTCAAAGAACCCAAAGCTCCTGTCTCGACACCAGCCTCTCAGCCAATTACTCATTACCTGAGTCTTCCTGGCCTAAAGGAGTCAATGTCCTCCCTGAAGCTGTTTTAAGGCTGAGGGTGATATGAGTCTACGAATAGTCGGCGCAGAGCCCCGCACCCTCCCACACCAGCCGCACACCGGTGCACACCCGCTGGTCACCCCTCCCTGCTCGCAGTGGGCACCGCGCGGCACCACCCTCCCGGGGGCTGTTCCTAGGCAGAGGGCCTGGGTGCAGGCAGCGTGGCCCTGACAACGCCCGCTCCCTGTCAGCCTCTCTGGCGGGAGCTGGCAGGTGCGGGCTGGTGGCGCTGCTGTCCTGGGCCGCCCCTGGTGAAGCGAGGGCCCGAGGTCCCCCTGTAACACCTGGTTGGTCGCTGCGGCTGTGGCTGCGCCGGCTCTGAGGCAGCTGGCCTCGACTACTGAGCATGTAGTCATGAGCAATGTAGTACCCGAGCAATGTAACTATTATGGAAGACCCACAGAGCCAAAACCCCCCTGAGACCCCACACAGAATAAAGAGGACAACCACTAAGCTACGGGCGCCTCCTCAGTTCTCTCCCTCATCCCACAGGGGAGGGGATTGAGGGTGAGCGAATGGCTGTGCAGTGCTTAGCTGCTGGCTGGGTTAAACCACTACACTAAGTACCTATTGATTCCTCTATACTCTCTGATTGAAATTTAAAGTGAAAAATGTCTGTATTTTTTAAATCTGTTTGTTTATTTGTTTTTCCATCAGATTAATGCTATGAAGAAAACAATACATGTATAGTGCTAAGAGAAATAAAAATGGCCAACAGGCATACTGTAACTATGAATTAATGATACCTGAATGAAGGCCAATATGTTTTAACTTAGGTATTTAGCCTTAAGAAATCAAACTTAGCTTCAAATCTTTTGTGTATGGAAAATTCTCAGTTTCATTTTTGTGACACACTCTGGATTCTCATGGCAACTTCGGTAAAATTGGAAAGTTTGGGGTTTGTTTTTCTTCGTCCCAAACAGAAAAAAAAAAAAAAAAAAAGGCAATAGAAAGTTTAATTCTTGGATGGCTTTAGCTTTTAAGATTTTTCTTGAAATTGTTCAAATTATAGTAACTGATAGAGGATTTGATTGCATCACCATAGAGAGAAGCTAGTTGTAGGAACTGTAAGAAGAGGTTCTGTTGCCACCAACCACTCAAAAAAATTATTTCACAAATGACCAAATAAAAATCTTTGTTGTTGTAGCGGTTTATCTTCTGGTGTTGCTGCCTCCAGGGTTCACATTTTCAAGCCTTTCTGAAAACTGCAGCAAAATTCAGTCTAAGAAGCTGAGAATGTTAGGGCAATGCATTTATCATTAAAACAGAACTTTGGAAAAAAAAATAGAAAATAACAAAGAAACAAAACTAGAAACCTCTTAAATCAGGTATGTACTTTCTTGAAAGAAAATGAAATGCTGCACGGTGAAATGTGAACATCTGGCTTAGCTCTTTTTTTTTTTCCAAGACCAAAAAACCTTTCAAACATATATGTATAAGATGTTATACAATATCAACAGGATTTGTTTAAGTTTGAAATAGTCAGCTCTACTAAACTTGCAGAAGTCTTCCTGCAAGCCTATTTATTTATAAACCTTAATTTTCACATTCAAAACATCCCTGCATACAGTCTCCTACAGGTTATGGTTAGAATATATCACATGAATAGCTTTGGCACAGGAGAGAAGGACTCCTAAGTCATTTAGTCCTCCACATTCCGCCCTGGACTGTACCCAGCCCTGCTTTCCCCCTGCTGAAACAGGAACAGAGCTCTCATTACCTATTACCAGCCAGTGGCATCTATCACCAGAAAACACCATTTACCAGCATGTTCTTGCCGTGATGTAAGTTTACACAGGAGCACATTACTTTGTGTGGCTGTATAGATATTTCTCAACAACTGCAAGGTGTTCCCCACCACCACACAAAGTCTGACCCAGTGTATTCCAAGCGGCATAAGCTTTGCTGAACGAGGACATTACATCAGCTTTGTATCAATCCTAAAAGAAGAGTATCCACTTTCAGTTATCACTATTATTTTGGTCTTTAAGCATTTCTGATTCATGCAAGAGAACAAAAGAAAGGAGTAAATAAAACTGTGACCAATAAGCATAAGTTGCTTAATTACAATCATTCATACAATCCACTTTTGCATTAATAGAACAAAATCAATATAATTGACATTTGTTCCCTAAAACCATTTGTTTTGTTTTTCTTTGCAATCTCATCCACTAAGAAATTAACTTACAATGCATTAAGAAATTCCAGATAACTGGCTCTGTCATAACAGCATGAAGGATAAGGAAAAACTGAGTAGAAGAGTAATATATTTTTCACAAAATATTGGATCCCATGAACAAGTTAATGATGTTTGCAAGGGAAAAAATGTGAGAACCAAAAGTTTTCAAGTTGCTGAATGATAATAATGGTGTCATCTATTGTGCATCCATCACACTGAAGTGCTTGACACATATTTTGGACTGTTTTCATGCATTTTCTTTATGATGACTAATAGTGGCATTGCACCATCTGAAATAGCAGCCCATCACACAGAGAAATGTATATTAAATTAAATTCACATGATAACAACTTTGATCTCAGAAGCACATGGAGAAAATACCCAAGGGTTGGAACTAAAGATTGTGAGAAATACCCATTTCTAAGATGAGGGTCCATAACAAACAGAGAATAGAGAACAAGGAGTAAGGACAAAATGCACTGCCTGAACACAAGTGCCCTTCTTGAGCAACCATTATTCTGATATCTTTTCCCCTTATCGTGGAAAGAAAGCAAAGTTAGCATGGAGACACTTCACTAGTGGCTTTTTTTCTGGTGAGACTGAAAGTTGGACTTCCAAGACTCTCAAGGTGACCCAAGCAATGCAAAGATGTTTCAGAACGAGTATGCTTAAATGGAGAGATTTTACTTTGCTGCTTAGGAGGATATACAATTACTATGGCTCAGATGATAAACTCTAATTTCATCTCTTTGGAGGTGGAATTTTACAAGGGAAATCAAGAATTTTTGGGGTACGCTCTTTCCTCTGACTCAGCCAGAACACATAAGGAAAAAAATCCCTACCCCCATCAGAAGAATGGGCATAGTGATGATGTATACGAGTATCATAAAGTATATTTAATGACTAGAAATGATTCTTAAATATTGGGATGTGTCATACACAAATAGAAATGGTAAACTGTTGCTAGAACTTGCTTGGGAAAACTTGCAGCCCTGCGCATTCCTGGAAGCACAGAAACAGAGCCACACTACAGCTTCCCAACACTAGAGCAGGGCTGCACAAATGAATTGTTCAGTCTCCTGCAGCAGTCAGGCTTGCAGGTTGTAATGGAGTGTACCTAAGGGATTAGAGATGGCAGTCTGATTTGTGGATCAGCTCAGCTACATATAAGTAGTGTGGTAAAGTCTGACCAGGTTCATCAAAGTCTGCCACCTTTCTTAACAGCAAAAATATGAATAATTAAGCCTCAGTTGTACTGTTTGATATGTTGTTATTACCAAATCTGCCTGAGAGCAAGTTCAGTCCCTACTGGTTTTTCCTTTTCATTTTTTTTTCTTAAAGTTATAAATGGACATAATAATGTTGCACAACTGTTTAGAAAAATTGTAAGCTGAACTACTGAATGCATTCCAGTGAAGAGATTTGATCATGACTTAATAACTTACTATATGTTTTTTACATTATTATCATTATCAATGAATGTTGGCATAATAACACTAGTATATCCCCCCACCTAAAATAATCTTGACAGACTTGAAAAAAATTCCAGGCCAGAGTAAAATTGAAGAATGAGAACAGTCAAAAATTCACCTAATTTTTTTGAATGGAAGCACGAACAGAGATGGGAACAATTGGTTAATTTTTTCCAGTTATGTTTGTATGTAAAATCCAAGTAGCCCTAAACCCCAGTGGAATAAGATAGTTTATGTTCCACCCACACCAGTAATATCATACCTTCATGTATTCAGAAAGTGCATAATTTACCAAAAAGTGTTTTGAGAGCAGTCTAGCAGTTTTCAATATTCAATATTTCTTGGAATTGCACATATTTTTAAAGGATAAATCTCCAAAGTTTACCTGTCTGGGCTTGTTAAGGATAAAAAGCATGGTAGCTAATAAATTTTAAAATCCTCTAGAAATTATTTGAATGATTTTCCTATGCATAATAATGTTAAAACTAACAATTTAAAAGACCTGAAACTTCAGGACTAAAAATATCCATCTCTAAGGCCAGATGCTTGCTGTCTGTGAGCTGCAAAGTTTGCTTTTTTTTTTTTTTTTCTCTGAACAGGATTCCAGAGAATTTGGCACATTAGATCTATCTCTCATCCAGTATTTTATAATTTTATATATCTAATTCTAGTCTCTAGCTATTGTATTTCTGTGACAGAAACATCTTGTTTATGGAGTGGACAGGGAAGGAAATGTTTCTGCAGCCATTGTTTTGGATCTGTTTCTGGGGGGCATTTGCCTTATGTTTAAAATAAAAACTTAAGCATTCTTGGAGGCCTTGGGTTTTAGAAGCTGTCATAATGAAGGAAGTAAAGCTACTTTCCACATCATTGTTTAAATTGGTAAGAATGGGAGAAAACATTACACTGAAAATCAGCGTAGTCTACTCCGAATTTAATACCATGGTTTCCCCATAGCATCCTAAATTCTAGAGGACCAGCCATGATCTGAATCAAACCCCATGAAACTGTGAGGTGCCAGGTAGAGCTGGTTAAGAAATTCTGCTGATTGAGAGAAGGCCAGCAGACAAAAGAGGAAAAAATGAAAGGAAAAAAAAAAGTAATCAATGCTTGAGCATCAGTACAGTGTAATAAAAGCAATAGCTCATTTTGACACCTTGACTGAGTTTATTTTGGCTAATATTAGCATTATTTTTCCCCTTGCACCTAAATTTAACCCCCTAGTGTCCAGTTACACTTTTCCATGTTGTCCAGTATAGGTGACTTCTGCCTTGTCTCCGGTTACAGCCACATTTCTTGTCTCTCTTTCACAAAAACTGCTACTCTTCTTTGTAAAGTACTTTTCTCTAAAGTTAAAGTAAGTTAAGTATGCAAATATGCATTAGTAGGATATTAGAGACTAATTAAATACTGCAACTGTGATATCCGGATAAGTAGGTGTGCAGGCTCCAGTTAATTCCAAAGGTGCAGACTACTTTCTCCTTCTCACAAAATAGTTCATCAGTAGAGGCTTCGTAAGTGGTCATCTATTGTTCCTCGTAATTTCTAGCTGACCCTGGAACAGATTTTAGACCCTCCAACTACTCCAGCTACAAAGTTAAACAGCTAAGCCCTTGAGCTGTAGGTATTCCTAAGCATTTTCAATGAGCTAAACCATTAATCTATTTCCCACATTCATTAAGATCAGTTCTTCCACAGAAAGCCCCAAATATTCCAAGGGAATTGATGTCAGATAAACCTTTTCTCCACTGCTCAGCTAACTGACAAAGAAAAACACCAGCTCAAAACATTCTTTAAACAGATGACTTGGCTTCCAGTTCTATAGGTACATTAGGCAATTTCAATTTCTACTTGTAAAAGAGCCTGATGACCTCTCTCAGTTGTGAAACTGTGTTAATTTTAGCACATATAAGAAGTAGTCAATGAAGGACAAAATAAAGTAATAGCATCCACCCAGTACTTGAACTCGCATAAAAATTTACATCAGAAATATAAACTTAATCCTAGTCTAGTTTAGTAAAACCTTATTAAGAAATAGTGTAATCCATCAAGTTATTTCTTTTCTTTGTGATTTCTACATGTGATTAGATAAAGGATAGTTGTTGTTATTGTTGTTGTTTTCCACAATTATTCTGAAGTTTCTTTATAACCTGTTTAATTTAGGAATTATGCAATAAAGGAATCATGAGTATAGACATTTTTCTCTGTGTTAATGTGGAGAGTTCTACTGACTTCATCACAGATATATCTCATTCATTCTGAAGTCAGAGAAAGTTGTGTAACTGAAATTCATCAATTCTCAGAGAAACAGTACACTGTGAATAATCTGTCAGGAGTTTGAGCAACATGTAGATCAGGTGGCAGTCCTCTACAAACATGTAAAGGTTATTTAAGAGAAGAAAAACACACATATACATCTAATTTCTGCATGTTAATTAAAAAGAAACCTGTAAGCCTGTTGTTTTTTGCTTACTTTAATAGTAAGAGACTTCAGCTGCACATAGGTTTTTAATGCTAAGGAAGACTGACAATTCAACATACATTATAACTGTTAGTTATATCAACGTCCTTATGAAAACACTGTGTCTCTATGAATCATTCTTATTTCTCTGACATGTTTTAGATGGAGTCTTGGATGGGCAAACACCTTCTGCTTGCATTGAGCTTGATCTGCAGTAGAGTACACCTACTTCTCACTGCCCAGAATGAGACGTGAGAAAAGTGAATCAATCCCTTTCATAAATTTGTCTCTGTACTTCTGGATTACACTGTGTGTAGTGACCAAAAGCAACCACCTGTACACTTGCTATCTCCAGCTACATCAAAATGCCTGAGAAGCCGAGTAACTATGTAACACATACCAGTCATACACGAGTACCTGGAATGTAATATGTGACATGTAACTCAACAATTAACTTCCATTAATCTCCATAATGTTAGGGATAAAATACAGTTGATTTTCCACGAGTATTTTAATTCATTAACTACACATATTGTAGGTCAAATCTGAAATAAATGACCCCTTATCAACAACTTTAAGTAATGAGACATATCTTTGTCTTGCAGGATAGTTATTTCCCTGGATTTACAGCTGGTACCCTGGCTATTCTTGACCCAAGATTTTACAGTTAAATTAAGAAATTATTTCTGCAATCCTAAAGGCCTACGTAAGTTTCCGTCTTGAGTATTAATGTTCTTTCTTGACCATAAATTCTTTATCTATAAAGATATGTTTGCAATGGATACCTTTCCTCTTATCCATAGGAAACGTTATCCGAAGTTATGGAAACTGCAAATGAAAGGCTCCTGCTGTGTTGTTTGCAGACAGCTTGAATTTACAAGGTTGGGTTTTCTGTGGTGAAATATGCCTATGCTGAAGTACCATCAAGGTCATTTGCATTTGTATTACTTTCCCCAAAGCTAATTACAACTATTTTTATTGCCTAACTTTTTCTTACTATTAACATCAACATAATTGAATATACTATGCTAGTCCCAGACTAATAAAGGAAGTCTGCAATTTCCAATTTACATACTGCACTCTAATACCTTTTATGAGCTAATCTGTTTTGTATATTGTAATACGTAATTTTAAATAAAAGACTCGGACGTTTTTACGCACTATCCTTAAAACGAGATGAAGGACCAAAACTCCTACTGCCCCTCTCCAGACGAGCACTTGACCAATTCCTCCCTGAGCTTTGCCACGAAGGGAAGCGCAGAGCAGCCAAACGGGGTGCACAAGGCGCCAGATGCCGCCCCCCCGTCCCGGCAGCTGTTTCGCCTCCATCGCTCCCCGCCCTGCCCTGTCTCTTCCAAGGGAAACGAGCCTCCTGAGCTACTTTCCTGGCAGTACCTTCCTCCTCTTCCTCCTCCTCTTCCTCCTTCTGCCGCCCCTTCCCCTCCCCGCGCCGTGGGGCAGCTCCAGCTCTTACCTGGGCATCCCCGCAGGCAGCCGGGAACCCACCAGCCCCAGAACGCGGTGCCGGGGGGCGCCGGCCGAAGTTTATCCGGGAAGGGCGGCGGGCAAGTCCTCCCAAAATTAAAGCACCCGCCCCAAGCCCACGGGGTCCGCGGTGGGCAGCTGCCGCCGTGCAGGCAAAGCAAGCCCGCTCGCTCTGTCGAAACGGGAGAAAGGAGAAAGAGGGGGGCGGTGAGAGGACGGCTTGTGGCGGTACAGCCCTTGCATCCGAAGGGAGGAGTTAGCGGCACGGCCGGCCGTGCTCCCGGGGAAGGGGATCCTGCCCTCCCGCAGGATGCACCGCGGGAGGCGGCTGCGGCACCACGGACAGCGGCCGAGGAGTCCCCCGGGACCCCGGGACTACCCCCGGGCATCCCTCCCGGGAACCGGCCGGGGGGCTCCCGACAGACACCCCCGGCTGCCCGAAGAACTGGCCAGAGCTCAGCAAGAGCGGCGCTCACCAATTGCATCTCATTGCGCAGAGGTCTAATGCACAAGCGCCGGCTGGTAAATTTCATTAAGCTGATCCTACGGCTGAAGACATTGAGATAGGGAGGTTATGAAATGGGTGATGTCACGTACATACAGCCAGATCTATAGCAAACGCCACAGCGGGGTACGCCTGACCCATGGGATCACCTTCCTCCTCATTTCCTTCCCCCCTCCTTGTTCTGTGGGTGTAAGTGCAGTGCCTCAGTGGCACCTTATTTAGCTTGGCTGTCAACTCTGGAAGCTTTCATGGGCCTCACCCAAATAGTGAAGTATGATTTGAGGTCCTCCACATTTAGAAAATTGCTATAGTGAATGTAATACCTCAAAACAGAGAAGCATGGTTTAGTGAGGAAGAGTCAATACGGACCGTGAGTGTAGAACTAGTCCTTTTGTATAAGCAGAGATGAGTGTTAAACAAATGGGATAAGCATTGACATCTTAGGATCTCCAGGTTTCCACCTGGGAGAGACTGGACCTTTTGTAAATCTCAGAAGAAAAAAAAAAATCCAGAAATGAAATACTTATTATTACCTCTGGTGTTCATACAATATTATACAAGTGTTTTAGGTGTTGTAGAATATGTGTTACTACAGGAGCAGAGCTAAGTTATTCTGGAAAATATAAATTGATATATGAAATTGAGAAAGGAAATTTCCATTACTAATTATTCATACAAACAGTAAACAAACAGAAACCACATCTTGCTGGTTTAGAGACTGGAAAAAAAAAATTAAAGGAAGGCTTGGGGAAAGATCATCAATGATCAAGAAAGACATGAGGAAGGAAAGGTGAATCTTAAAAACAGTACTGCCTGTCTCCAGTTCATCAAAATGTATATGATCTATTTATGTGCGTGCTTTCTCTAAATGCATGTACGACATGAGAATACAAACTACAGCTGTGGAAATGGAAAGGCTGATTGGATGGAAAACCTGTGAAAAAATACTCAAATTTCTAAATAAGTACTTAACTCTTTGTGACAGCTCATACATTTTCTACCCAAAGTAAAGGGGCTATGAGAACTGAAAGGCTGAGCTGATTTTTTAATAATTATTACGATTATTAGCATTAAATAGATTAAAGGAATCATTTAATATATACCAATATCTACACACAGTCAAAAAATTGCTCAAAAACATTTTTAGCCCAGCTTAGCAAGAAATAAAACACAGAATGGAAAATATCCAAGTCCCCCCAGCCTTCCCAAGTTTTTTACTGCTTAAAGTATATTCTAAAATTCCTTCTTGTTCCACTGAGCTTTTTTTTTCATTAGATACGAAATTTTATATATATATACACACAAACATATACATGTACATATACATACATATATACATATATATACATACATGTCAAAACCTAATGCCAGTAATTTATGACACTTTGAAAAAAGGAGCAACAGTAGAGGAAAGATAGATCTTGAAAACACAGGATTTGAGATGTAGACAATAATATAAGGTTATAAAAGTGTTTACAGAGCAGTAACACTTAAAATCTCCTCATGCAAGCTTTCCCAACAACAGCCTGAAAGCAGGTGTGCCAATTAGTCTGGTCACAGATTGTGCAGTGAAGACAGAGGCCTCTTTAGTGAAAGTGTCTTGGAGCATATCCAGTAGCAGTACATGACAGTGGACATGACACTGTCAAAATCAAGGCTGCTGTGGCTTCAGATTCATAAGTCACCTTGCTATACAGATGGTCTGAGAGATGAAGCATGGAGGAAGAACACTAAAATGCTAGTGGCAGAAGTCATGAACTGATTGTGGCAAACTGCATGAAGCAACATATGACATAGCTTGCTGTGGCAGAGAAGAGTTCCTTTGCATCCCTGTGCTTACCACAAATTCCCAATCAGACGGCTTGTTTAGAGCAGTGAACAGTTTGGTACACTCAGTTTTCAGGATAATCAAATCCTTATGGTTAACATTTGACAGTGCAGGTGAGATTGCTCTAATGTGGACTGAGCTCTTGGCATCTGTGGTCTCAATGTAGTTTCTACAGGAAAAAAATTTTGCTCAGGTAGCACAGATTAAAATTAACTAATGGTCAAACAGTTATACTCAGAAATTATTAGGGACTGAGTAATGATCATCTTAGGTCAGAATTAGAATTGCTACATGAACTACACATTATCTTCAGACTTCATGCAAGGGATCTTCCTTGGTTCTCTGCACTTGTACTATAGAGCAGGCAGGGGTCTATTATGTTAGACAAGAGATAAATATGGAACAGCAACAGCAAAAGGCTTCCTTCACTGAAGAGTTACAGTCTAGTAAGGTAAAAATCTTGATAAGAATAATGTGCGCACTGTGTGGGCAGCATAAGTTTTATGTGTTCTTAATTATTTATTCCTTTGCTTCCAAGTGCTTTGGTTTATAAATGATATGATGTGTACATGCAGTGTTGATAGTCAGATAACTTAATTGTTTTGGTAGTATAAAAACGCATATGATGTAATGTCAATAGACTACACCTTGTGTGCATTACAGAGCTTTTCCATGTTGATGCTTATCCTCTAGCGACAAAGCTAATGATTCCTAATATGTATACAGGGTAAGAAAGAGGCTGCTGTGATAGACACTTAATAAACGGTTAAACAGATTGGTGGGAGAGCCAAGAATAAAACCCAAAATCAAATCTTGGCTTTGAACTGGTTTTGGAATGATATAAACAGATGCAAAAGATTTGAATGCACATAAAATAAGAAAAGAAAAAAGCCTGAGGGCAAAATTACCAAAGTAATGCAGCTATTTGCCCGTACGTACGAACTTAGCTTCCTTTCTTCAGACAGACCATCCTAAAAATATGCTCCAAACAATGTTTGGAAAATAGGGGATGTTTCCAGTAGTAATCCAGGCTCAAAAATATTAGTTAATTACTGTAAGGCACAGTGAATTTCCTTTTGTAGGTGTTTCAGTAACATAGTCTGAAGTAGCTAATTAAAAAATAAACATCCAAGTGGGTATTCACACCTTCTAGCTGATGTCATCTGAATTATGCCCTAGGAAAAGCTTCTTTCCACTGACTCACGGAAAATCTACATTTCTGATCATTTCACCTGAACAGTTTAAAGTAGATGGTTTGCATCCTTTACTATCATCTATTTGTGCTGAAGCAAAATAGAACAGGAAATACATGAAACAGAAAGAAAGAAGAAAGAAAGGAGAAAGAAAAAGAAAGAAAGAAAGAAAGAAAGAAAGAAAGAAAGAAAGAAAGAAAGAAAGAAAGAAAGAAAGAAAGAAAGAAAGAAAGAGAAAGAAAGAAAGAAAGAAAGAAAGAAAGAAAGAAAGAAAGAAAGAAAGAAAGAAAGAAAAAGAAAGAAAGAAAGAAAGAAAAAGAAAGAAAGAAAGAAAGAAAGAAAGAAAGAAAGAAAGAAAGAAAGAAAGAAAGAAAGAAAGAAAGAAAGAAAGAAAGAAAGAAAGAAAGAAAGAAAGAAAGAAAGAAAAGAAAAAGAAAGAAAGAAAGAAGAACCCTGGACAGCTATTCTAATTGTGGTCCAGCCACCCAGGATCAGGAGCATTTATTGCTCAGGTCCTCTTAGAAGATTACTGTTAGGTAGCAAGAGGAGCAGGAAATCACCTCCTGTAGTCAAAATAGGAAAAGCAGCTAGAGCAACTGTCTTTCCTCTCAATAAGCTGATACATATCTATCTGCATAAATCTCAAAAAGCCTGAGCTTCATGTATGAACATTTGGCACACTGAAATGAATTTGGATTTTGGCAGCGATTTCAGCAGGATCAGAATTTTATTAAACAGTTTTTAGTAGGGATGACATAGGAATGTGTCAACAGAACGGGAAGAAGTTTTACAATAGGTTGTATATGTAACGTCTCTAATTAAGCCTCTAAAGAAAGAAATCTATGCAAGTCACTACCATCGTTGCTGTGATTCACATTTTCTTTTTAGTTGTATGTCTACTAACCCCTTCCTTTCCCTCCAATTAATCAGATTTACATTCTACCAGCCCAAAGTAGGGCATCTGACACTCCTAATAGTAAACTGATGGGATGGATAAGAGCAAAACCATTATTTGTGATATCACAGACACATCAGTATAAAATAAAGCGTTTGATTACCAGGAGGAACTAAGAGGTCATTTACCTTTTTTCCAATTACTTAGCTTAAGAGTTGAGACTTTGAATGATAATTTGATTTGAGTTGTGTCAAAAGCAGTTACACTACTAATAACAGTACTGCCTAATTACCAATATCATCGTGCTTTTGGGTGAAAATTAACCTCATAAAACCCTTATGGTGTAGAAGGTTAAGTACTTGGATTACTTTGTACTTAGAATCTGACCCAGAATCTCAGTTTCATGATGCCAGACCAATTTGTAATTGATTTTATATCACCATTGATTATTACAACAATGTAAGACTTCATCCAACTGAGTTATAGAGGGGAAAAAAATCTATCACAAAGATATAGAAGCATCCATCAAAGATACATTTAGAGCAAATGGACAACGCACTTTTTTTTTTGAGTTGTAATTGTATTCAAGGGAATGACATTTAGCAGCCATCGACTGTAGGTTATTGAAATATTCTGTGACCTTGGCTCCACTTTCAAATGGAAAGCAAAACCACAAATAAAAGTGCAGGGAATAAAGAAATTGAATTTTGGTCTCAATTACTTGTTTTGAAAATGTTCAATAGTAAGATAATGATCTTAATTACTCTCACAACTACCAATTTTGGAATCAGTGCTTAACCAAAAACCACATGCTGAATAACCCTATAATCTGTAAATGGACAGGGTTCATTGCAGATGGAACCTACCTACATATACACGAGTGCTTACTAGAGCACAACATTTATTTTGGTAAGAGCATGATTTTCTTGCCAAAACAAATGTACCAGTATACTCCTTGGAGTGTATAAGCCTAAGGAACATACATGCAACATATTATAGTTTATTTCATCATAACTACATAAGATGATAAAGCTAATAATTATTAAAAATATATTATTTATATATTTAAAATTATAAACTATGATGGTGAAGTTGCAGCCACATTGGGTAGGCATTTTCCACCCTACTACATCCTAGTACTTAAAGCTGTAAGGTTATGTTAACCAGTAAGACCTTTTTTATTCATGTTACTATTTCCTTTAATGCAAAAGAAAATATTTTTTTTCCTTTCATTTCAGAAAGGACAGAAAAGTGTAGAAGTTGAAAGTCAGGCCACAAAGTTCTAGTTTATTGAAGAGTTATTTATTTACAAATTGTGTCTGTATAATGAATTTAGCTGTTAAGTAAAGAAGTAGTAAGAGAGGAGAGAGAGAGAACAGAAGCTCTTTGCCTGACAGCAGTTGTCAGAGCAGCACTCGTGATTATCGTAATGGGTTCACTTGTCAAATGCCTTTCATACCAAAAAGCTGTTAAATGTGAAGTTGAGGCTGTGGATTTTTTTTCCAAAGAACAAGCACTCCTTTCCCCCACCCCTCAACCCCCCTAATGAACATTAAAAGCATTTTAGTGCTTGAAGGAATCTTATTTCCAGGGGGATATCACAGCATCTACCTGTTTTTTGTTGGTTCTGAACACTTTGTTCATAACTACAAACAATGAGTCAGCATGTAAGATTTCTTTTAGAATTTACTAGTAACAAAGATATAATTTTATCTCTTTTGACCAGTAGCATTCATAAATAAGCTCTATTTCTCACTTCGCATTCCCTAAAGAGAATGAACATTCTACCAACTGAATTGATAGCTTTTGCTTATCTTTTCAGTTTTTTAGTGGCAAAGATTCTTTAAAAAATCAAAGATTAGTACTGTTTCTGTATCAGTCAGTAACCTGACCCTAAGACTACACAGTGACTACATGAATCTATGGACTCACCCCCACTGTAAATAAATAAATAACCCTTCATCTACTGCCTCAGAGTCAAAAGCTTTGAAGAGCAGAAAAGAAAACAAGCGTTTGGTTCCTTTCAAAGAACACTTCTCCCATGCCTTCTGCAGGGCATGGCTGTCACAAGCATGGCTGTTGCAGGTTGAATGGCAGAGCACAGTACTGTAGCAAATGCAAGTGGCTGTTGCAGTGCAAGGGAAGGAATCTTGGGGCTTCCCCCTGTCTTCTTGTGCTGTAAAAAAAAAAAAAAAAAAATCTAGAGGGAACAGATAGACAAGTGGTGAAAATTATAACTACTGAAAAGACTGATGATTGGTCTTAATAAACGAGTTGTTTAGGCAGCTACTCCACCCTTACAATGGTGGAAGGGGAGCAGTTTTAGCCTTTTAGCCATCAAAGTAGAGCTGAAAATATGAGGATGCATCAAGAGGAGAAAGGAAGGAAGCTATGTTACTTCTGATGTTTTCCAGTAAGCAATGCTCAGTGAAGGCAGTTATTCACTGGGTATGCAGTAGCCCAATTGTCAGTGGATCAGGAAACATATCATCCCAAAATATGATTGGGACCATGATATTTAATGATAATTACAAATATATATATATGCATCTGTTTTTCCTCACCTCTTTATTTTATTTTATTTTTTTTTAAGGGGTGTTTTGAAACCACGACAATGTTGCTAGGACAAGATTTAGACACAAAAATCTATAAACAAGATTCAAAGGAGGGTTGAAATTGCTTTTTTTTTTTTAATTATTATTTTTTCAGACTACTACTAGATGCACCACTTACACTTCCAGATATGCTAAAATAAATTCTAGAAGATGGAGTGTTGTTTGCTTTTGATATTAGGTTGGGGAAGTTGACTTATTTCCTTTGCCCTTTGGTGTAGGCAAGTCATTTCACACATGTATATGATAGCTATCTTGTTTTAAGGACAGGAAAGAATAATGTTTGTGTGCCTCATAGATTTGAAAGAAATATATTTTTCTTTGCTGTGTATGAAGAGAACAAACTTCCAATTACATGTTGGAGCACAGATGAGTATAGGATTCTGTATCTCAGCATTGCTTGAGCTTTATTGGCAAATACTCATGGAATCATAGAATGGTTTGAGTTGGAGGGGACCTTAAAGGTCAGCCAGTTCCAACCCCCGTGCCATGGGCACGAACACTTTCCACAAGACCAGGTTGCTGAAAGCCCCATCTAATGTTGTCGTAAACACCTCCAGGGATGGGGCATCCACAGCTTCTCTGGGCAACCTATTCCAGTGCCTCACCACCCTCACTGTAAAGAATTTCTTCCATGTCTAAATCTACCCCCTTTTAGTTTAAAACCATTACCCCTTGTACTATCACTACACTCCCTGACAAAGAGTCCTTCCCCAGCTTTCTTGTAGACCCCTTTCACAGTATCACAGATTTCTAGGTTGGAAGAGACCTCAAGATCATCGAGTCCAACCTCCGACCTAACACTAAGTACTCCACTAAACCATATCGCTAAGCTCTACATCTAAACGTCTTTTAAAGACCTCCAGGGATGGTGACTCCACCACCTCCCTGGGCAGCCCATTCCAATGCTTAATAACCCTTTCGGTAAAGAAGTACTTCCTAACATCCAACCTAAAACTCCCCTGTCGCAACTTTCGCCCATTCCCCCTCGTCCTGTCACCAGGCACGTAGGAGAACAGACCAACCCCCACCTCTTTACAGCCTCCTTTAAGGTAACTGTAGAGAGCGATAAGGTCGCCCCTGAGCCTCCTCTTTTCCAGGCTGAACAAGCCCAGCTCCCTCAGCCGCTCCTCGTAAGACTTGTTCTCCAGACCCCTCACCAGCTTGGTCGCCCTTCTCTGGACTCGCTCGAGCACGTCCATGTCCTTCCTGTAGCGAGGGGCCCAAAACTGAACACAGTACTCGAGGTGCGGCCTCACCAGAGCCGAGTACAGGGGCACAATCACTTCCCTAGACCTGCTGGCCACACTGCTTCTTATGCAGGCCAGGATGCTGTTGGCCTTCTTGGCCACCTGGGCACACTGCTGGCTCATATTCAGCCGACTATCAACCAATACTCCCAGGTCCCTCTCGGCCAGGCAGCTTTCCAGCCACTCATCTCCCAGCCTGTAGCTCTGCTTGGGGTAACTCTGCTTTTAGGTACTGGAAGGCCACTATAAGGTCTCCCCAGAGCCTTCTCTTCTGCAAGCTGAACAACCTCATCTTCTTCACAGGAGAGGTGCTCTAGCCCTTTGATCATCCTTGTGGTCCCCCTCTGGTCTTGCTCTGCTAGATCCATGTCCTTCTTGTGCTGGGGACCCCACAGCTGAATGTAGTACTGCAGGTGCGGTCTCGTGAAAGCAGAGTAGAGGGGGAGAGTCACCTCCCTCACCCTGCTGGCCACACTCCTTTTGAAACAGCCCGGGATATGGTTGACTTTCTGGGCTGCAAGCACATATTGCCAGCTCTTGTTGAGCTTCTCATCAACCAACACCCCCAGCTCCTTCTCATCAGAGCTGCTCTCAATCTGTTCTCCACCCAGCCTGCATTTGTTCTTGGGATTGCCCCAGTCCAGATGCAGGACCTTGTGCATGAGGTTTACAAAGGCCCACCACCTCCCGAGTCTGTCCAGGTCCCCCTGGATGACATCCCTTCCCTTCAGCACATCAATTGCACCCCACAGATTGGTGTTATTGGCAAACTTGCTGAGAGTGCATTCAATCCCACTGCCCATGTTGTTGACAAAGATGTTAAACAGTGCTGGTCACAATACTGACCCCTGAGGAACGCCACTGATCACTGATCTCCACTTGGACACTGAGACGTTGACCGCAATACTTTGAGTGTGACTATCCAGCCAATTCCCTACCCACTGGGTGGTCCATCCATCAAATCCATGTCTCTCCAATTTAAAGACAAGGATATCATGGGAGACAGTGTCAAATGCTATAATAATTATAATTATTGTTCTCAGCTTACCTAAGTTAATAAAGATCCAATCTATGAGGTATTTCTGAAATATATTTTTTTGGCTTTTAAACCATAAAAGCACCTGCAACTCACTTGAATCCTTAGAGACATGCAACTGTCTGCTAGCACACTATAGACAAATTCTAAGTGGGGTATTCCATTACAGATACTGCAGTCTACCAGCCTGCTTTCAGAATTAAAAAGGACAATAAATAAACATTTTAAAGGATAATGAAGAGAAGGAAGAGAATATAATGGGGAAAAAATCCCCCCAAAAGTGAAGCTAGATTTTCAATGATTTTTATAAACCATTTTCAGGTCAAGGTAACAAAAAGAATGAGATAGCATATTCGGAAAGAAAAAAAAAAAAAAAACCTCAGTTCTTTGCTACTGTTCCCCAAGAGATGTACTCAAATATAATTAATATCTTTCTGATAGACAGTGAGTTGGAAATATGGCATCACAGTTATTGGTTATGTCCTTTATTAGAAAGACAAGTGATTACTCCAGGTTTCCTATTATACATATTGAAGAAAGAAAAGTTGCAAAAAGGATTAATTCTGCAAAATAGCACAAAAAGTAGGGAAAAATCAATAGCAACAGGCATCTGGGGAATAGAATTAAAAAAAAAATAAATCACAAGTGCTGGAATAGTTACTTGTGAATGACAGATGAAAAGCATAAATAGATAGAAAGCTTTGAAGAAGGTACCATAGGAATAGATGAATATATACTCCAAAAATATTAATGTTTTGTGTATTGCAGACAAAACCAATAGAACCAGTCATCACAAAATGGAAAATAACATTGCAGCCCATAACACTTGGTAACGATCTTGATAGGAAGAAGCTAACTGCAAAGAAATTACATCTCACTTAATTAGGTAGGATTTTGTTCAGCTTTGAAAGTATTTTCTTGATCCAGTATATTAAATATAGCTCATTACCTATAAACTGCTCATAACTTAAAAACATGCCTTCTTCTGAACCAAATGGAAGCAGTAGTTAATACTATATTTTTTGTATTTGTTAACTGTTTTTTATCAACTGAATTGCATCACTGAGAAAAAAAAAAAAAAACATTGAGAAAGAACTAGTTAGAAAGTTACCCACACACACTTTCTAATTTGAAAATGGTGATTCAAAATGGTTCCTCTTATGCAACTTCCTGGAAATTTTTATGGATAAAACTTTTTCAAATTCCCAAGAAAATTTCTACTACCAAGCATGAATATAGCAGTTAGGGTAAAGGAGATTACAAAAAGGAGAAGACCAATTCATTTGCTCTGCTTAGATTTGACCAAGCAATGTACCTTCCATTCTGTATGTCAGGAGAAAGATCCCTAAGAACAAGTGGTCATTATTTTATGAAAAGTTTTCCTACCATTTTATTCCTGTTCCTGATTCCAGTTGTTTTGTAGGACTGTCATTTCCCAAACTAATACAGAAGAGGCAGTACCATGTGTTTGTTGGTAATGAAGTTTTAAATAGATATAAATTCCAGGTAATGGATTCATCCAATAAAATTCCATGAGATAGCTTTTTTTTTTTTTTTGGTAACTGACATCTGTGTAGTGTGTATTTCACATCCTGTTATATATACTCTTGTACTCACAATGTTAAAAGCAGACAAGCACATATATAGCAGCTCTTTCTTTCTGACAGTTTCCTTCTGATGCACATCAAAGGACATTAAAATATATGTAGAAATCACATAAATGACTGATTTCTGTGCTGTGGTGTCTCGAGTCTTGCCTTGATGTTAACAGAAACACAGGCAGTGTGCTATTCTCATATTGAACTAGCCCAGCTGAGACAGGTATCACTAGATTAACAGGCAGGCTACCTGAACAAAATGTCCTGAGAAGGATTTTGTTCCATAGCTCCTATGCTCTGTTTCTGTCTTGGGACAGATGAGTTGGACAGCCATGAATATAAAAAAGCAGATGAAGGAAACAGAATTGGGAGTTCACATTTTGCTCTCAGCAAAGGATAGAGCATAACTGAGCATATCTTGGAGACTGAACCAGAAAACAAGTGTTCATCCTCTATTGTTCTTTGGTACTTTAAAAAAAAAAAAAAAAAAAAAAAAAAAAGGTTATTACATCTTCAGCCCTACTCAGCAGACACTTAGCTAGCTTTGGATGATCTGGTACCTCACAATCTACCTAGTGTATTTTTGAGAAATTTGACTTTATTCCATTCTCCTTTCTTAGCTAAGCAAAAAGAAAAAACAAGGATATTTAGACTTCACTCTTTCTTCCTGTGAGCATATACCTATAAAAGTTTAAAGTTGGAATAATCTTTACGGAAACTTTGTGAAAATAGCCACAGATTTCCAGACTGAACGGGGAAAATGTGAATATTATTTCCCCATTTTTCTAATCTACAAGAAGCTATTCTCACATCTGGTTTTCATCTTCTAACTTTGGTTTATACCTGTACTAATAGCACTAACTATAGCTGTTCTTCAGCTATGTTGTAAAAGTCTACTTCCCTTGTGTCAAAAATAATTCTATGCTGCCTCAGGCATTTTTTCTAAACTTTCCTTTCACAGAGCAGTGTTTGAGAAGTCATTTAACTCTCCTTTTCTTGATAAGTTCTCAGTTGTACTTTTGATATATTTTACTCAGGGTTTCTCTGACCAAAGGATGGACACCTCTCTCTTCCAATTAGTTAATGGTTTTCTACTTTCTGCTGCTGTAGTTTCCCTCTCACTTGTCATCCTCCTTGACCTCAGAGCAGCTGGAACTCTGCAATTAGACTAGACAGGCTCATGCAACTCAGCTACAGAGAAGCTGCTATAGTACTTCTGCTATTTGTGTCCAAAAACATGCCTGGATTCTTATTTTATTGTATAAATTGTAGTAATGACAGGTGTGTATGGACATGACCATTTCCAATACATATGAAAGCATGAAAATAATGCAAAGCAGAACAAGTAGGAGACAGGCACACTTGTTTTTGTAAACACAGAGACTACATATAAGCCCTCCTAAAAGCTGAATTCAAAACAGTGTTCATTACCCCAGGAACAGTGCCACAAAAGGAGAGCTAACACAGACAGAATGGTAATATAGTCTAGTGATTAGGAACAGCTTATTATTAAGGATTCTGTAATTGAGATTATGTCTGGTAAGGAACTAATCTTTCCATTTCAAGTATGGTATAATTTTAATGCAATGGCAAGGCTACTAGTAATGCTAGTATTCTAGTGTGGAAAAAAAGGATTTTACACAGATTGTCATACCTCTATTTTACCTTCTGTCTTTAGTGAAGCAATATTAAATGAGGTTGAACCAAATATGCTCTCTTATCCTCACTGCTTATATTTTACAAATATTTTAAAGAGATACGAGTTTTGGTAGCAACTACTCATAAAGAATCATTTTCTCCATTTCATTAGCCCAGTGTTGAAAAAGTAGAGTGAAGGCCATGTACCGAAAAAGTCTTCTGAAATGATAGGTAGTAAAAGAAACAGAAGTTAAAAGTGTCAGCTGAAAATGCAACTGAATGAGATGATACAAATGAATTGCTATTCAGCAAGTACCCATCACCTACATGAAGGTATGCCAATGTCTATACGGCTGAAAAATAAATAAATAAATACATACATACATAAATACAGCAGTAGTAGAGGAAGTAATTGTTACTTCTATTATATGCATCTATCTTCTTAATACATGCTGAGAAAGGAAAACCTATCACTTTTTTTATAGAAGACATATATTATGTTATGTTAGTTTTTTTTTTCTTTTTCTTAAAGAGTTGTGGAATTAAGTCTTGCACTCTTAGCAATGGTTCATCTTCCACTTCAGTGACTCTCTGCTATTAAAGTAAGGGCAAGATCACCGAGATGTTTGTGCTCTAGCACTTTTTTATTCAAGTTTCAGCTCCTGTGACTGTGACATTGCAGTTTCGTATACATGAGGGTCAAATATAGGCTGCTTGAGCTCTTTCCAAACATTCAGGAACCCACCCACCATCCATACCTCCTCTTAATCTCTTGCATTTATTTAGACAATGAAGAATCCACATCTTAAATCGGGAAACTGAACTCTGAAGAGTTGATGTGAATGAATATAGAAAAATATTTAGGTCAGATTTTTCGACTCAGAAGGTCTAACTGATGTACTCTGAATACCAATGAATAATGAAGCTTCTACTTCTATGATGCCATTACTTTCATTATTACACTAATGTAAAATAATTTCCATGATTTTGCTGATGTAACACAATACTTTGTTAATGTTAAGGATTTCAGCCCTGACAGATATGTGTCATTAAGCAAGAAAGTGAAAGAGTCACTAAGGTATAGTGAAAGGTAACAATAAATAAATAAATAATAGCCAAAGCTGTCATGGAACACAGAACTTCTCACAGATAATCTGTCATTTAAAAACACCAACTGATCTGAATAAAAACGAAGAAAACAAAGAAGGACATTCTCCATTCTCCAGTTGTCAGCCATACTGGCAATGATATTCACTCAAAAGACCAAATTCTAGAAGTTTGTAGGTGAGTTTGATAAAAAACTCACCATAGATGCCCATCTCCTTTTTCCTCCCCTCCCCTCCCCTCCCCTCCCCTCCCCTCCCCTCCCCTCCCCTCCCCTTCCCTTCCCTCCCCTTCCCTTCCCTCCCCTCCCCTCCCCTCCCCTCCCCTCCCCTCCCCTCCCCTCCCCTCCCCTCCCGTCCCTCCCCTCCCCTCCCCTCCCCTCCCCTCCCCTCCCCTCCCCTCCCCTCCCCTCCCCTCCCCTTCCCTTCCCTTCCCTTCCCTTCCCTTCCCTTCCCTTCCCTTCCCTTCCCTTCCCTTCCCTTCCCTTCCCTTCCCTTCCCTTCCCTTCCCTTCCCTTCCCTTCCCTTCCCTTCCCTTCCCTTCCCTTCCCTTCCCTTCCCCTCCCCTCCCTTCCCTTCCCCTCCCTTCCCTTCCATTTCCATTCCTGGAGGAATTATTCAGATATTTGGAGAAAGAACAGGATCATTGCAGATATTCCAGACAAGATTGTCTGTAACCACTTATTGGCACAATATCTTCCAAAAGGTCATTGATTATTACCAACTGTGTCTATTAAAATTCAATTTAGTATGACATTTTAAGAAGCGTATTGGGTGATAAATTGCTAGATTTAAAGTGTTTTTCCAAAGAAGAGAAGGTAGCTACAAGGGTGGATATGCATTGCAGACCAGTAAGATTGCAATAAACTAGAGTACACTATCAATCTGGTGAATTGATGCAGGGTTTTTCATCCATTGCGTTTGTGTAATAGAGACTGCAGTTGTCACAGGAAAAGTATAGCATTACCAGACTTGATAACTATTACAGTGATAAATACTAATGGATAAGACAATTCTTGAGATGCACACAGCAGAGTTGATATCTAATTTATTGCAGCTGGGCCTAAAAAATATCTTTCTTTTGTCCTTTTTTCCAATGGACCCTGTCATCAATGACCACTGACATAAATGTGGGCCTGAAGAAGGGATTTAGGTGAAGTCTCTTAGGATTCTTTCCTCACCACCCTGTCCTGCAACAGACCCCTAGAGCCCATGCTGCCAGCAGTGGGGAAGCCCAATGCTTGTGCTTATTATGAAAATGGAGAATCATTTTGAAAGAATGGGTTATCTAAACAGTCCTTCTATCATTCTCAGTGATCAACAGCTTCTCTGATACGCTCGTGTTTTCCCCAGCTACACCAAAAACAAAACAAAACAAAACAAACAAAAAAAAAAACAGTAGTAACTCATCAGAGAAGTTACTTTTATTTTTTTTTTAAACCCATCTGTTGATATACAAGTAGCTCCAGGAACAACAAAGATCATGAAAACAAGTGTCATACAGTTTTCCATATTTGAACTCTCTGGTGTGTAACAACATCTGAACAGGAATAACCCTTCCTGTGAATGCATCGGTAATATCTTTGTCCCTTGTGAGTTCTCTGGTACTTAATAAGGATTGAGCTCACCCCCCATCCTTTCTTTCCTTTGAGATGAGCTAGTAGTATCTGTCTCTCCTGCAGCATCTACTGTCACAAAATGCATAAGCTACTGTCTCTAAGAATGTTGTATCTTTGTACCAGAAGAGTTAAATATCAAACTGAATGGTTGGAAAGAGAAACAGCCCAACATCATAACCTGCATCTTCATAGGAAACAAGGTTGCTTACTGCCTATAGGAAGGTAGCCCTCCAAATAACTAAAGGATATGTGGGTAAGTTTTACATCTTTGCTATTTAATTGTAAGAATGTTACTAATATACATTTTACTGGTGTAGAAACTTTAGCAATGAGGGAGTAAAAAAGCAAACATTTCCTGAACATCACTTCTCACTAATGGCAGCATAAATCTGCAGTTACTCGGTTGACTTCAATGAATCTACTTTACATTTACACTGCTGTAGCCAAGCATTAAATTCGTCCTAGTGATTTATTCCACAGATGAGATAGATCTAGGCTGGACTCAGTTCTGCACTTAGAAAATGTTCCATAATTGAAAAATTCCTAGTAATTGAAGATAAAGTTCATGGTTAAGGAGTGTTTCCAGAGCTAAAATTTTTAAATGTTTCAGGGATTGCATTACTATGAAGAGCCAGAGATATGCAGTCACCTATGACTTAAAGTCTGTGTGTTGCAGATATGAAAGGGCTCTTAGGACTTGGCTGTAGAGTATTTCTATAAAGCTGATTGCTCCTCACATTTCAGCAAAGGATTCAGCTTCATGTTGCATAATTCCTATATCCGTAATACAGCTTCATACAGCAAAACAAAAATTATAACCTAAGAGACAGAGTTGGTGAAGGAAATTAAATAAATCCAGAACATAAATCAATTAATCACTGTACTCTAATCTTGAGATACAAATACTTAAACCACTTTCATCATAATTACATAGATATTATGGATGTAAAGAAAACAGAGATAGACTCTTCTCAGTCATATCCATGGCATGACAAGAAGCAATGGGCACCAGAAATTGAAATTCAGAAGATTCCACCTAAATATAAATAGAATCCTCTAACTGAGGACAGTTTAAGATTTCTGTTAATTTCTGCAAATTACTCAGTTATATGAAGCAGCATTTGAACTTATACAGAAATCGGATCATATACCAAAATCTATCTACATCATAGTTCATCAGGTTTGTGTGTGTGTGTGTGTGTGTGTCATTGTTGATGTTTTATTAAGATTCATCTGTCTTTAGAAAATTAACTCTTGCTCCACAGCTCTTATTCTTCCTCTACAGAGAAAGCAGATGAACAATCATTGGCTGCTAATGATGGCAATTGATATCACAGGATCAAGGTCATTTGTATGGAACCCTTCACCTCTGCCCCAAGAACTGCATTTTAATTTATTGAATGTGGTTTATTATTTAAAGAAAGTTGAACTGGGAACAGGGAAAAAGTCTTGAACATTGTCTCCTCTCACTAAAGTCAAAGGAGATTTTCTGCGTTGTCCAACATTGGACTGATCTGAAACTTATTATTATTATTTTTTAAGTGTCTGATTGCAATCACAGCTTTGGATAAGGCTCCCATGTTCAAAACCATGAAAGAACCAGGAAAACAAAAAATGAAAACAAACACACACACACAACAAGATAAATTAGATGTTTTCCCCCTCAACTGACTACAGTCTCCACCCTTTTCAGTAGTTGTGCAATAGATGCTCTGTAACAAAGTTCAGAAGAAATTTACATACCCATCTGGGTAAAATATAAAATTCATTAACACCTTATCTTGTAGACGAAAATTGCAAATTTAAAACCTTTCTTCTTGTGAAAAACTGGAGACTTTTTTTTTTTTTTTTGTCAGTAGTGTGAATTGATGTTTCCCATCTTTTACTTCAAGTGTTTGGTGGGAAATGTACAATTTGCACTTCAAAGACTCACTCCAGATTAGTTGTGTGCTTTGCTGCTGCAGGAAAGTCTTATAATTGTATCATTAAAGTCGATAGATTTCTATATATTTAAAGTGACAGGCTTCCATTTGTTTAATTCTGTAGGAAGCATTAGATTGCATATTGTTCAGTGTGGCATTTCAGCATATTTCAATCTCTGATCTAGTTATTTAATCACAGAAATGATGAACTGAGTATCTATTACAGTATGAAGTCTCATGTGTGTGTGAAATAATTTAACAAAAAATCTTAAAACAGGACACAAAAATAAGCCACGGTCAATGGCCCAAAATAATCCACTCAAAATAGTTCCTCCTGCTTCAAGCCATTACTCAATTATACAGTTTATCTTTTAAATCCATGTGGTACCAGACCAAACCCTAACAGCTTTACTCATCCAATATTCCTGATGGAGAATATCCTATCATGAAGATTTCAGATAAGAAGCTGTCAGACTACCCATCAAGTCCCTGTTGCCATCAAAGATGAGTTCTGCTCTGTTTACAGTGAAACTCTGCAATAGCACAGAGGCTCTGAAACCCTCTTTCTTCTGATTCATATCATATGTAGAGAACATATCTTCATGAAAGGATTTGGAAAGCTAATGTGCTTTCACTTTAGCTTAAGCTAAAGTACTATCACAGCAAGTAGCTTACATGGCCTTGCTCTCAGCTGCTAAATCTCTGCCAGAGCTCAAAGCCAGATCATTCACACCGTGCCATGTGCCATTCCCAACACTGCTGCACTGATGTATGTGGCAGGAACTAAACATCACCTGTATGGCTCCAGGTGCCTGGGACAGAGAACTCTTCACCATTTGGTAGCGGCCATCTTCCCTCCACATGGAAATATATATTAAATAAATAAATAAACATGACACACTGCTACCTAGGAGGAAGGGGCAAGCTGATTATATCCATCTGAAATTATCAAACCGTTGGGGGAATTATTTGCAAGAAACTCTGTGACATCATGTTTCAAGGGCACAGTACAAAGCACTATGTATTGCACTATGCTAGGCACCATGAGCGCAGGGAACAGCTGGGGCCTGTGGGCCCTCCCTCCCTAACCAGCCTGTCCCACAGCCCAACTGAGGTCAGCTGGGCCAGTAACGGTGCCTGGGGTGTGCCACAGCCTCGCCATCCCCAGGTACTACCACAGGCCCTGGGCCTGTCTGGCAAGGAGCAGGCTCAGGGGTGTGACCAGCTCAGTGGGGCCTGGGGCCAGGCCCAAAGGCAAGGCCAGGACTGGTGGAAGCCCCAAAGGAGGCGTCTCCCTGCCTGCCCGCCATCCCCGAGGCTGTGCCCATTGCCACAGGGCTGCCTCCCTTGGGCATTGTGACACTGATCTGTCACCCAAGTGGAACTAGCCAATGTACAGTGTTTTATTAGGCTTTTTTAGCTTTGATTCTGTGTTGTCAGTGACCACTTAATGCTACTGTCCTCCCCAACACAGCATTCAGTTAACAGAAGTAGTGAGGAATTAGAGCCCTCCCAGTTCAGCATTGCTGATTTAAATGCAGTCACTCCCTTTTCTGAGGTGGGAAAGGCCACAGGTCTGATTTTCCTATTGTGCCAATGATTTTCCTTCTAGTAAAAACTGCGAACAAAGAAGTTACACAAGCAGAAGGAGAGGACCAACCCCATGTTTTTATTTCCATTACTTGATAACTCCAGTGTAACAAAAAGTGAAATACCTGCTTCAGCGACTCCAGGTTGCCAAGCACTTCAGCCATGGGGAGAGCAGTTGGGGTTGAGAGGTCGGACCCCAAGGCCCAGGTGTGACAGGCACCCCTCAGGTGGGAGGCAGTGTGTCCTTACCCGTCCTCTGCTAGGGTTGGTGAGGCTGTGGCATGTGAACGTGTAGCACCAGGTCCTGACTCTTACTGGTTCTGCACTGGGCATCTCTAGGCAGACCCAGATTGCTCAAAAAGAGGATGTGCATTCCCCTCAAATTATCCACAAGGCCTCTACTTTTTATCTGCAAAATCAAGTGTTTTGATTCCAGCAGTGTCCTTGGTCAGCAGATGGCCCACGAAAATATTTCCCCTGGATGATATGAATGATCAAGTAACAAGAAAGCTGGAAAGTGTGTGGGAGGAAGAGGAAGACAAGCTCTCTTCACAGGCCTTGTTTTGGGATAAGTGATGTATGTTAATACTGTGTCTAGATACATTATAAGCTTGGTAAGTATAGAAGGCAGAAAATGCAGAGGTCTTGTGTAAGGTAAAGGTTTTAACTTGGCATCAAGTCTAGCACAGCTTGGGCTGACTTGGAAATCTTGCTAGTACTTCTAATTATAAAACAAACAAACAGAAATCTCTGAGAAATCTAGTACTTAAACATTGTTAGCTAATTGATTATTAAGGGTAAAATAAATGTTGTGGAGAATACCTTAAGAGCACAAAGCTTTTTTTTTTTTTTTTTTAATACTAAGAACTCTATCTTCTATACTTTTGCATTCTAAATGTCTAAATAGCAAGTGCTTTACAAGTTTTAATGCATTTATAACATTTCTGAGAGACAGAGGAATACCATTGTTTTCTATTTTACAGATGAAGAATGGAGACAGAGGATTTGGAATGCTTTATTAATGACCATGAGTTGGAATTGTCGTTTCTGGGTTGTTAGGCCACTGCGCTATATCAGGCAATACTTTCTACTGATTTTTTTCCTCTGATTATGGATAATTCTAGATAGAAACATCAATAACATTTCATAAAAAAAAAAAAAGTTAGGGTACCCTTCTCTCTTTCCTTGGGAGACCAATAGTGAGATCTCCCCCTCTTCTTTAAAAAAGGCTAGGAAATAAATAAATAAATAAATAAATAAATAAATAAATAAATCATAGACATCTGAACTGCTTTCAGGAGATTCTGCTCCTTATCAACTTAGCCCAGAGCAGAAAAATCTGTTCTGAGAATTTTGGTCTCTGATGGGCCTCCTAAGCCAAAAAATACCAGCAACGATATAGAGCAAGAGGTTTTGCTCTATATCTCCAACGTGGTTTTAATCTAGTCTCCTCACTCAGCTAGGCAGAGAAACTTTTGGACATGGGGATACAGTACCCACAGGACTAGTAGAGTGAAAATCTTTTCCCAGTGCTGAGCAAACAGGATGATATCCCAGATATAAGTACCACTAAAATCAGATTAAAGACTACCAACACCTTGCTATAGCTCTACTTAGGCTTATGCTTTAAGATAAATTAATAGAAGCCTATCAATCTCACTCTCCCATATGCCATATAATTTTTTTTCCCCAGTAACTGCAGCTCTGCAGAGTCTTTTGCTGATATATAGGATTTCTAGGTATATTGTTAGCTGGTTGAAATAAAGCTATGTTTGATATGAAAATTAGTAAAACTAGGATGAGGGCCTGAAACAAATGATGATCTTCATATGGCCTGTTAGGCACTAGTGTAGAAGCCATCAGGAGACAGCATGTAGGTAGCCAGGCACTAATGTTATAAAAAATGACAGCCCCTTTGCAAGAGAGACAGAAAACATCCATCTAAATTGCACCTTCTCCCTTGAAAACACAACACCTGGCCTGTTTTTCGACTCAGTCAAATCAGAGAGCAAATACATTCATTCACAAAAGAAGGCAAACAGGTTACAGCTTATAACATTTAGCTATTCACATATACAGTATACGCTCATTCATAAATACTGTTAGTATCCTTGCCTCTATTCCCTGAATATATATTCATCTTGATCCCATAAGAAAAAACATCTCTTGTAACAAGAAGAATCTCAGCAGCTCTAAGTCACATAGTGTTTTGGCTGCCAACAGGGGTCACCATGAGGAAGGAAGAGAATCAGTGGAGGTTCTTTCTGTAGGATTTACCACAGAACTGTCTTGGGGAACAGCCTGAAGAAGGTGCTACAAACCCTTTGTTACTTATGATTTCCATGGCCCAACTGTTTCAAGCCATCACTAGTAAAGGAAATGTGGTGCCATCAGTAGCTGTGGGGAGAATCAGAATTATCTCCCCAAAATGCTGCAGGTTTTTTTCCTGGCCTTCTATAAATGAGCCTGAATCCCTCCCTCCTTCCAAACACATACTTCTTTCCAGAATACAACAGATTTTTTTTTTTCCTCTATAGAATAAAACAATGTAAGATTATACAAATGAAACATTGCTGACTTTTCCACTGCCTTTTGCTGCAGCATTTTCTATTGAATGGTATTCTCCACAGACACATATACCTGCATATTTATAGCTTATCTACATAGATCACGTTTCTCCTGTGCACCTAAATTCTGGACTTTTCTCCAACTCTACTGAAGTCTTTATAATCTTTTCTTCTCCTCTGTAGGTTAAAATATGTTTTTGTTTGTTTGTTTTTTAAAGTTTGTCTTTCTAATAGATAAGACAAAAGCATAAAAATTTAAGGAATCAATTGCATTATTTCTGACTTGAACTTATGTGGTTAAACTCTTTGTATTCATAAACCTGTACTGCTTATAAATTCTTGATATAAGTGGATGTAATCAGAGTTAGTCATTGCTTGCATTGATAATTTTTATACTTCAACTTTAAAAATATATATATTATAATGATCAGTCTCTTGGAATTTGTTTTATATTTTTCAATCCTTTTGTTTTTACACACTGTATAGCTCTAATAAGATAAAAGGAATATATAATGTGAAAATGTTTTCTGCTTTCATCCTCTTTCAAGAATTAAAACTCCTCCGATGTATTATAGATAACTGAAAATTTAAAATTATGGGCTCATTTTTAACTTAAAAAAGAAAACTCTTTCAGTGCAATTCAATCCGGGAAGTCTGAAAGATAAGAAGAGCTGTTTTACAGCATTCAGATAAGGTCCTTTGCAGTGCTTTGCAATCAGGCAAGATTCCTATTCATTTTAATAGAAATTTGCAGCAGGGTACAGGGCTTTGATATTGAAAACTTTCATATATGGAAAGCATGGATATAGGAAAAGAGGTTTTTTATTAAACAAGTAAAATATCTAATAAGGAATCTGACTGGAAAGAGTGAAATACAGGGAGGATACTGTCATCTCCACTAGCTGCATTGCCCTGGATTTGTAATGTTATATAAAACCCTAATTTATACAATTAAACAAGATTATTTCAATGGATAATGGACAAATGATAGACATCTGCACAATGAAGTACATTGAACTGGAAAATTCAAGATCACTGTTGAATGTTCTTGTTCATGAATACACATAGTTATATCACGACAGTTTTTTTGCTGAAAAACTTCTTAAACATACGTAGATACATAAATCATACATACAATACATAAATGTATGTATATTTATATTGGCTTCAATAAGAATTTATAGTTTTGAAATTAGAATTTGCTCTCGGTAATTTTTTTAATTTGTCCCAGAAAATGCTGAAATATCATGACAGACTGAAATTCAAATCTTATGTTTTGTTTCTAGTTTGTGTTCTTTTCCCATCATTAAATGACATCTGAGTAGCAGTTACTCCTACTGACATGTCATAATAACTGAAATATTCTGTTATTCATATTTTCTTTCTAAAATCAACATGAACAATTGAATGGTACCTTGATATGGAAAAAAAAAAAATCTGTTGCAAAAAAAAAATAAAAATTCAGCATAGGAACCTCAGAAGACAAGAAAATCTATTATAATCTTTGGAAATATGCCTCCTGTGTCTGCTGTAATGAAAACACTGTGAGAGGCACATACCCAGGCATCTTTGTATTGATTCACAAAACTCCTACTATTTACCACATAGTTGTAATGATTTCAAAGAAAACCTGAAATAAAGGTGTGCTAAAGGTGTGCTTTCAGAGATGTTTCTTTCTTGCAGTAAAACCAGACCATTCCCATCCTCTGCTTTATTTCATTTTCCCTGAGCTATCCCATACAACTGTTTGGAAATCAGTGTGATAGGATTGATTTCTGCCATTTTCTGAGCTAAAAATACTTCAGAAATGTATTTTAGCTTATTTCTACCATGAAGGGGATAGTCTGTTTTTTTTGTTTTTCCATTGATCTTATATTTTCCTCTTTAATGGTATGCTGGTAGAAATGAGAGAGCAATAAATTATGATGAAGGAAAGGGAGATGGGATGTTTCAGGTCAGCTTGTCAGTTTAGGAAAATACAGCCAGATTACAAAGTTTAAGGGCTGAAGAGACTGACCTGCAGAAAGCTGACATAACTGGTAAGACTGCAAACTGCTCCAGTCACAACAGAGATTTCCTAACTCAAATCAGGCTTACAGTCTACTCAACAGCTGTGGTAGCATGACCTTGTACTAGCTATATTTGGGACAGGTAACTGTAGCCACAGCAGCTAGGGGGTCCACTGAACTAGAATGACCGTGAGCATCTTCTATGAACTACGTCTGGAAATAAACACGGATCTGAAAAAGCTCTTTTCTTTTCTGCTTTAGTTGCTATTAATTTCAAGACAGTCTATTTCCTGACCTAGTTCATCCATATTGTGGATAAGATTTCCAGCTCCCTTCATTTTTAATTACTCAAAAATCACAAACTATTTATTGAGGAAAAAAAAAAAAGTGACTGTACATACTTCTAAATAAGCACACATCCACAAATCTTCAAAATGCTCAGGTTGGAATACTTCACAACATAAGCATATCATACCGAGTAGATAATTACTGGCTTTCTTACTCTTCTTGCCATTCTGCAATTTGCATTTCATTTTGCCAAACTGATAAGCAAGAAAATATGGAAAAAGAGTGACAAAGAAAGCGAACTTGAAGTGCCACCCTTAACAAATTAAAAGACAGTAAAGATAGTTTTAATGATATTCTCTGGAATGACTTCAGTGTCAAAGCATATTGAAAAAAAATTATGAAGTGCTTCAGAATAGGCACGTAATAGACATTTAAAGCCCTAAAATTTCCAATATGCAAGCATATAATTAGGACAGTGCTATATAATAAACACCAATTAAGCCAGAACAATCACAAGGGGAATAACAAAATGAACACTAAAGCAGGAATAGTAAAACCATCTGCACACTGAAAAATACCATGAATTCAAAACAGTCTGTGCATAACTGAATACCTGAAAAAACTATTTATTACCAAACTTGGTAGAGTAGGAAAAGGATGCCATAACAAAAAAATTCTTACATAACTGTCAAACTGATATTAAATTAATATATATGCAATACATAAGAATTTGCTTCACAAAAGACACTGCAAAAGAAAAAAAGTGAGAGTAAGAGAACCTGCAATCAACTGGTTACAACGTGAAGTTTAGGTCTGCTCACTGGCACATTGAGCTTGCCACATTAGCAAGAACAATAGGGTTTTACTCGTCTATGGAGATTTACTGAGGATCTTCGTTTAGTGGCTCACCTCATCATAGGCACATAAAACATGGAAAGCAACAGCCCACACCTGCAACAATTATTTCACC